>NW_011495051.1:2749789-2757796 GCF_000754665.1 Bison bison bison | reverse complement strand
CAGGTGTGGATCACAATAAACTGTGGAAAATTCTGAAAGAGATGGGAATACCAGACCACCTGACCTGCCTCTTGAGAAACCTGTATGCAGGTCAGGAAGCAAGAGTTAAACTGGACATGGAACAACAGACTGGTTCCAAATAGGAAAAGGAGTACATCAAGGCTGTATATTATCACCCTGTTTATTTAACTTCTATGCAGAGTATATCATGAGAATCGCTGGGCTGGAAGAAGCACAAGCTGGAATCAAGATTGCTGGGAGAAATATCAGTAACCTCAGATATGCAGATGACACCACCCTTATGGCAGAAAGTGAAGAGGAACTCAAAAGCCTCTTGATGAAAGTGAAAGAGGAGAGTGAAAAAGTTGGCTTAAAGCTCAACATTCAGAAAACGAAGATCATGGCATTCGGTCCCATCACTTCATGGGAAATAGATGGGGAAACAGTGGAAACAGTGTCAGACTTTATTTTTCTGGGCTCCAAAATCACTACAGATGGTGACTCCAGCCATGAAATTAAAAGACGCTTACTCCTTGGAAGGAAAATGATGACCAACCTAGATAGCATATTCAAAAGCAGAGACATTACTTTGCCAACAAAGGTCCATCTAGTCAAGGCTGTGGTTTTTCCTGTGGTCATGTATGGATGTGAGAGTTGGACTGTGAAGAAAGCTGAGTGCCAAAGAATTGATGCTTTTGAACTGTGGTGTTGGAGAAGACTCTTGAGAGTCCCTTGGACTGCAAGGAGATCCAACCAGTCCATTCTAAAGGAGATCAGCCCTGGGTGTTCTTTGGAAGGACTGATGCTAAAGCTGAAACTCCAGTACTTTGGCCACCTCATGTGAAGTGTTGACTCATTGGAAAAGACTCTGATGCTGGGAGGGATTGGGGACAGGAGGAGAAGGGGACGAAAGAGGATGAGATGGCTGGATGGCATACCAACTGATGGATGTGAGTCTGAGTGAACTCTGGGAGTTGGTGATGGACAGGGAGGCCTGGTGTACTGCGATTCATGGGGTCACAAAGAGTCGGACACGACTGAGCAAATGAACTGAATTGAACCCCTGTCTCATCAGATGGGGCTGTGTGATCACCTTGGCTCAAGGGACCTCAAAGTGCAGGAGCCCCTGTGACACTCCTGGAGCCCAGCCAGGCATTGGGGACCTGGCTCGGCTGCCACCTTGCCAGGGACTTTGGGCGGGTTGAGGCCCTTGGATTCTGGAAGCTCCCTGGGAAGTGGAGCCTGGGACTGAATGTGAGAACAGCCCCCACCTGGCTGGCAGCACCCCCCCGCCAGTGACCAGGGGTCTTCCAGCCACGGCCCCCACCTCACCCTGAAGGCCTTGTCTGCTGGAAACCAGTATGGCATGTGTCGTCTGGTGCAGTGTGTGTCGCCCAGCGCGGGCTGCCGGAAAGTAAAAATGTACATCTGGGAGGAAAACTGGGCCAGGAAGCCTTGTACACCAGCCCTGAGACAGCACGTGGCCCTCCACTGGACGCCTGCGGGGTGAGCGGAGCGCTATCCCTGGGCACTCTGGCCATTGTCCTCCATTCTGGCCCCTGTCTGCTGTCCGCCTCCTGAGCACTGGGCCCTGTGCCCTGGTTTCCCCTGGGGAGCCCCTGCCCACCCCCCCAGGCAGGGTGCTGCAGCCCTGGGTGAGCAGGACCAGGCCCCACAGGGTCAGAGCCTCCCTGCCCTGGGACTTCGCAGGGGACAAGAGGAAGGGGCAGCTGGTCCACCCCTGGGCCCAGGCGTCTGTTGGGGGGTCAGCACCAAGGACAGCAGTGCTGCACCGGGGAGACAGAGCCCAGCGAGGCTTGAAGCCCATCACCACGACCTCTTTGGTCTTGCTGGGTTGCAGACCTTTTTTGTGAGGAGCTGGGTGGTCTGTGTGGGAGCCGACGCAGCTGTGATTGTGAATGAGCGGGAGGGGCCATGCGCCAGTAAAACCTTGTAACGACTGCGGTGAGTTTGGTCCATGGGGCAGGTTGCTGGCTCTTGATTTACATCAACAAATATTCTTCCCCCCACCCTCACCTTGTTTCTTCAAGGAGCATCCATCGTGTTTCTGTCTCGACTCACATCCGAATACCCCTTCTCTGAGCCCAGTTTCTTCCTCTAATAGGAGAGACTACCAGGATGTTGCTTAGACAGGCTGGACTGGAAGCACCACAGTCCATGGCCGTACTGGCTTCCAGCCCTTCATCTGATGTCCAGCTTGAGGGAACATGTTGGAGACACTTGGGGCCTGCATTCCCACCACTCTTCCCCGAGGCTCCTGACAGGGCGTACTCTCAGCCTCCTCCATGCAGCCCTTCTGGGTTTCTCACTCAGCCGATACTCACTGAGGTCCACACCATGCCCAGCCCTGGGCGGGTGCCGAGGCATCCAGGACAGGAAGTGGAGCTTTTGGTGGAGTTGGGAGGGCATTGGGGGCAGGATTGTCATGTGTTATGCAGAGGGGGTGATCCAGGCCACCAGGGGAGGATAGAGCTGGGGCTGCTGCGGCCCCAGGACAGGCGTGGGGAAGGTGAGCTCTGCCCAGGTGTGAACCAGACACAGCTTCCCTCTCCTTAGCTCTGCATCACAGGGGTGGAGCCGCGCCCTACCCAGTGATGGTATGGGCCCAGTGGAAGACCTCGCACAACCAGGCACGTCTGCCCAGCGCAGAGCAAGTCACTCATCAAACCCCCCAGGCCCTGGGGCTTGCTGGCTACGCAACCTCAGTCAGGCTATGTGGCTCTGACCCCGTTATCTGGAAACTGGACACCAGAACCTCCTCCACCCGCCGCACCCCCTCTCTCCCCTGCTCCAGCCTCGGGGTAGCTCTCAATGCAGCCAGTAGTGACCTTGCAGCCTTTGAAGTCACCGCGCCAATGGGCCTCAGCCTCTCCAGCTGTAAAGTGGGTTGAATGGCAGTTATCTCCTGGAGGTGGTGAGAGGGTTGGAGACTTGGCTGGATAGACCCTAACCCAGGGAGGCTGTGTGTGTGTGTGTGTGTGTGTATGCACGTGTGTGTGTGCGCACATGCTGTAGCCTTTCATTACAGTGCACTTCAAACAGAAGACAAAACAGACTGGATAGTGCAAGTAAGTGCATTTTTATCACGAAATATTTTAAATACCAGAGAGTAATATAATAAGCAGCCACATCCAGGCTCTGCCTCCTGTCCCACACATCTTTATATGTGCTCCATGTCTCCCCCCAGCACTGCCTGTGTCAAGTCAGGTCATCCCCTGGGTGCCATCCTGGGCGCTGCAGGGTGCTGGGCACACCTCGGCCCCATCCACTGGATGCCAGCAGCCCCCAGTCATGACGATCACAGATGTCCCCAGACATTGCGCAGTGTCCCCTGGGGGCAGGATCACCAGGGTGAGAACTGCCTTTAGGGCACTCCCCTCACCCGGACCCCTGGGTGGCCTTTGCTGGGTCTCCTCTAACCTGTCACAGAAAATGTTTGCTGACTCCTGACTTAAGGGAGAAACAAAGATTTGTTTAACCTGTATAGTAACACATTGGTGTCTTTTATATTATTTTGAATTTTTCTAGGTACTTAAACTCTTTTCTTACTAAACATCAGGCAAGGAGCCAGTTCCCTCTGGAGTGTTTTATCCCTAAAGCAGGACCCTGGACATAGGGGATGCTCACTAAGTTTGTTAGGTGTGCTCATGTATGTCCGCTGCTGCTCACTGCTCACTGGGATCACTCACATTTGTGGGCAGAACTTCAAAAAATATCTCCCCAGAGTTTGAAAACACCTGACATGAAAGGTCAAAATTCACCTTTAATGTGGAGGAAAAATATTTTATTAAGAACATTTTCAGTTGTATGGAAAAGTTGAAAGAATTGGAAAGTGGACAGTCACTCATTACCACTCAAATCCTACAATGGACGTTTTGCTGTGTTTATCTGTCGAGCACCTGCCATCACTCATCCATTACTCTCTCCATCTAACCTTTTGAATGCATTTCAGAGCTGCAGACATCAGCACACTCCCCTGGAAACACTTCAACATGTGTTTCATTAACTAGACTTTGATATGTTCCAGCATGTTCTTGGTGTTCATGTTCTTGGTAATGTTAACTACTCTGATCACCCATTAACTTTAGACTTCTTAGCCTTCCCTGTCGTTAGTTCTGGTGGTAAAAGTATGAGATAACAACAAAAATATGAACGTTCTTTATTCTGTCACTGTGTGATATTTACCCCAGATTCATATCTCTTCAGTGTCACACCAGGTGTGACCCTGGGGAAGGAAAGATTAGCAGCTCCCTTATAATGTCTGTTAATCAGAGAGGTCGGATCCAACAGATAAAAATTAACTCAGGTGTGAAACCAGGGACAGGCATGCGTATAAGAATAAGAGCAGGTGGTGGTCCAAAGGGCAGAAACTCTGCATCTGCTTGCAATATGACCGCAGGTGAGTTACTGGTATCTGTCTGGCCACATTGCTCTGCTCCACTTAATTCAGTGCTTCATTATGATGGTTCTGTTAGATTTAGATTTTGTAAAAAAAATTTTTTTTATCTTTTCAATTTTCATTCCTTTTCTTTTTTCTTGTTTTATTGCATTGGCCGGTTCTCCCACTGAAGTGGTAGCCCTCACAGCTGCACTCTGCCTTGTGGTTGATGTTAATGTGCTTACTGTTTGTACTTTTTTCTTCTTTTTTGGCTACATTACATGGCTTGTGGGATCTTAGTTTCTTGACCGGGGATTGCATCCATGCCCCTGCAGAGGAAGTGTGGAGTCCTAACCACTGGACCACCAGGGAAATCCCCTGCTTGTGTTTAAATAAAGGTTGTTCCTGTCCCCCAACTGGATGCTAGGGGCTTCCTCCCAGTATATATAATCCCAGTCGTGACGACTACAGACATCCCAGGAGACGGGCAGTGAGACTGTCTACACACGGTGGAAACCCCCACACCTACTTCCCCACCCCCGTTTCCTCTAGTTTCTTAATAGCTTTTTCAACATGACTTTTCTGTTGAATTTTATGGAATGCTGTTCTGGATTCTGAGATATGATCATAAAGTTTTTACCTCTGACTTGGGACTACTTCCTAAATTTTTCCAAACCCTTGCTTCCTTCTGTAAAATGGTGGTAAAGAAATGAGATCACTAAGTCAGATGGTGCCTGGCTCAGGTGCTCACGGGCGCCCTCTGGCTGCTGTGGGAGGAGCAGACCGTGAAGGGCGAGAATATGGATCCAGGCGAGTGAGCATGCTGGCCTTGTCTGTGTAGATTTGCTCATTTTCCAAGAAACCCAGGTTTATCTCCAAAACATTGTGACTTTGAAAGTTGACTCAACTCTCACTGACCCTCTCCGGCCAGAAAGAAAGCCCAGGGTGGGGTTCCCAGTGGCATAACTGGAGGATATAGTCACCAAGCTTGGGGCTGTGGAGTGGGCGGGTGGGTGGGGGGCCTGAGTTCACACCTCTGCCTGTCACTTTCCTATGGGGACCACCAGCTTCCAGGTCCCCATGCAGACCGGGGAGGCCAGTCCCTGTGTCACCCAGTTGGCGTGGAGTGAGGGGACGAGTTGGGGGCGCTGTCGGACAGGGCCCGCACAGTGGGGAGTGTGGTGCTGGCTGGTACCGTGTCGCTGCCATCATAAACGCCTTGTGTGGGGGTTTCCACCGTGTGTAGACAGTCTCACTGCCTGTCTCCTGGGACGTCTGTAGTTGTCAAGACTGGGATTATATATACTGGGAGGGAGCCCCTAGCATCCAGTTGGGCAGCCAATGTGGCTCCACATCCACAACACCCCAGATGCCCCACAGAGTGGCCCTCCCCTCGTGTCTGCAGTGCTGGGGGCCTGGGTTAGCGAATGGGCCTTGCGGTGCCCGGAGCCCTGCACTCTTCGCGTCCTATGCAGCACACTGAGGAGAGGCCGGGCTCGCAGAGTGTCGCAGCTCAGCTGACAGCTGAGAGCCGTGGTGGGGTCCCCGTGCTTCTGTCTGGAGTGATTGCAGTGTACGGAGGCTGAAAGAGCAGCAGCAAAACCTTGAGCTTGATCATATGTGTCTTCCCCTCTCCAGTGACTGTTGTTTACCGTGTTTTGTGGACATCTCGGTCCAAGATGGGTCAGAAATAGGACAAGTTGGCCCTTCCCCACAGGAGGTGAGGGAGCGCCAGCCTGGAGGCTTGGCTGCCCTTCCTGAGCTCAGACACCTCCATCTGGCTGCACGACCTCATCTCGGGGTGGGGCAGGGGACCAAGGTCCTGCATCCTCCTGCTTCGCAGTATCACTGCTGGAGGAGTGGGGTCTGGAGGAGGTCCTGGAGCCACATGTCACTGGGTGGTGGTTTTGCAACTAACGAGCTTCTTCCTTTAAAAAAAATTTTTTTGAGCCATCGTTTACATAGTATAAAATTAACTCTTTTAAAATGTGCAATTCAGTCATTATTATATTTGCTTTGTTGTGCCACCACCACCAAAATCTAATTCTAGAATACTCCATCAGTCCCAGAAAGCCCTTAGCAGTCGCCCCCCACCTCCTCCCACTCAGCCCCTGACAACCACTCACCCACTCTGTGTCTGTGGATCAGCCTGTTCTGGACGTTTCCCGTCAGTGGAATCACACGTTGTGCGTCCTTCTGTGTCTGCTGCTCTCACTGAGCATCGTGTTCTCAGGGTCCATCCATGTGGTAGCGAGTGTCGGGGCTTCTCTTCGTGGCTGAGTGATCTGTCGTGTGGGTACCTTTAATACTTTTGTGAATGTGAGGAACGCAAGTTGGATGGAGGGCGTGAAGTGCTTACTTCTGTCTTCATCTCCCAAAGGCTGAGACTGGGTCCTTATATTCCTCTTGGAGATGCTCTCGGCCTGGAGGAGTGGTCCCTGGATCAGTTAGCTGCTGCTATGTAGCAGCCACCTAGAGCCGCAGGGCTGCAAATTGCACACACCTACGATTTTGTCGTCTGGGTTGGGTTTAGCAGGCGGCACACCATCTAGGAGGCTCCTGCACTCACAAGCCTGGGGGGTGGGGGCTGCCTGGTCCTGCCCACATGGGGTCTCCTGCAGGGCCTCAGCAGGGACCTTGTGGCTCAAAGCCACCCACCTTCCTCACGCTGCAGGGTCCCTTCTGCTGGGTTCGGTGGCTCAGGGTGGGTTACCTGGCTGCAGGGGCTGCAGCCTCCTGGCGTCAGCCACAGAGCCCTCCTTGTGGGTTACAGGCAGACTTCCTTGGTGGCTTGTGGGTGGCCTGTCCACTCTGGTCATGGTGGACCAAGACTCGGTGGGGGCGGAGCTGGCCTAGGGGGACTTTGCTCCTGTGGCCAGACCATTCCAGTTGATGGGAAATGAGAGAGCCCTGGCCCCAGTGCTGCTTCCTAGCTCAACTGCCTCATACTGTCTCATTTGCTCTGAGTCATGGGGAGCAGCCCTCCCCTGGGCACGAGGCGGGCAGTGATCCCACAGTGACCGCCTCAGGCCCCCCTGCCCCTCTCTGAGGAATTCTCCCCTGTGCACTCCAGACAGCTCTGCAGGTGACAGGGCAGACCTGATGCCCCGTGACTGGGGATATGGAGAGATGATACACAGGCACCAGGTGGGGCCCAGTGCTGGAAGACAAAGCCAGAAGGTGGGGAGAGTGGCCTGGAGTTAGGGGGGCAGTCTGGGGTGAGGTGATCAGGGGAGCAGCTTATCTGAAGGGTTGATGTCTGAACCAGGTATTGGCTGAAGCAAGGGAGCAAACCCTGCAGAGGTCTTGGGAAGGTCATTTCATGTGGGGAGAACAGCCCATGCAAAGGCCCTGGGGCAGGACTGTACCTGGCCTGCTGGAAGCGAGCAGCAAGGAAGCCCGTGTGGAGCAGAGTGAATGAGGGGGGGAGAGAGAGGGAGGGAGCACAGGAAAGGTTGTGCAGGGCCCTGTGGGCCCTGTAGATGACCTGGGCTCTTATCTCCAGGGAGGTGGGACCCAGGAGGGCTGTGGGCAGAGGAGGGGGCCAGGCCGGGGCGGGGCCTGATTCTGGTGCTCACGGGTACCCTCTGGTGGCTGCTCTGGGGAGG
>NW_011495051.1:2743132-2749689 GCF_000754665.1 Bison bison bison | reverse complement strand
CTCTGGGGAGGACAGACTTGGTGGGGGGTGGAGGGTTGGGGGGCAGTTTTCCACGTGTGCAGGATGGGGACTGAGAGGAGCCAGGCAGAGGTGCACTGTGAATGGACTTCGAAGTAAAAATAACCTAGTGTTTCTGCTGAGGGATAGATGATAAGGCCCCCCTGCCCCCGGTCTTTGGGGTGTGTTTTCTCTGCCTCAGTTTCTTCATCAAATGTAAGAGAAGTGGTCCTGTGTATGCTGGGGGAGGGGTCCCTCACCAGCAGCCTTCGTGGGCATCTGTGGAGGGGCCAGCCCCAGGCACAGCTGTGTCCCCAGTTCCCCCCCAGGTCTCAGCCCTGCCTCCCGCCTGCAGCGCCTCACGCTCTCCCCCTCCCCCGGCTATTTTTAAAACCTAATTTCCTCGAAAACGGGGTGGCTCATTCAAAAGATAATTGGTTACGTCTTGGGCTAGGAGGAGCGCAAGATCTTGGTCCCTGCTGCCCCCAGCCTGGATGGCAGGAGTGGGTGCAGGAGCCACCTGGCTGCCTGGCGCCAGAGCTGATGGGCAAGGCTCCAGAAGGGTATTTCAGAGAGGGGGTGGACGCACGGATGGTGGGACTCAGGGGGAGGGGGAAAGGAGGCCCCTAGAAGGGATATCGGGGTGCATGTCTAGGCAGAACCCTGGCTCAGGTGTGCTGGCTACTTCTTGCCCTTGCTTCTCCCCCCACTCTGCTCCTGCCCTGGGCACTCCTGCCTGTGACCTGGGCTGGCTCAGAGCCTGCCTGCTGCCCTCCTGGCCTCATGCCTGGGGGGATTCCAGGTGGGGTAGGGCTGCCCCTTTATCAGCCAGTCAGTGTCCCTGAGCAGGGCAGACCCGGCTGGACCTCACGTCCGGCACTGGTGTTGGCTGGGCCCCTCCCTCACAGGCCTGAGACTGCGGAGGCCTTGGTGGTGGAGAGGGCAGGGACCATGGTGTTGGACTATCTCAACCCCGGGATGAGGGGTCAGGAGCTGCAGAGAATGTGGGTGGGCCCAGGGGTTGGGCTCCAGGCTCAGGTGCTCCAGGCAGACTGAGAAGGAGATGCCTGGGGCCCCCAGACGAGGTCTGGAATGTTCCATCCAGTCCACTGGCACTTCCTGCCTCATCCCCCCTTCCTTCCCCCACACCCCAGATGCAAAACCGTGAATTGTTCTGCTGTTGCGCAGCCAACGAAAATATTATGTCAGCTTCCCAGCACCTTCCGCCACCCCCCCACCCCCAGGCCTCAGGGTGGGCTGAGCCCAGGTTCGTCCTGTGGCCAGGGAGCCCCACATGTCGCAGGTGGGCATGTGGGCTGCTGTGTCCCGTCCTGGCGCTGTTACGGCTTTCCCAGGATCCGTGGGCTGTGTCCTCCAGGAGAGTCCCTTCTGTGGGCCCTGGTATCATGAAGCGCCGAGCTGGCTGCTCCCTGGCCTCGGTTTTCCTGTCTCCTGATAGCGGGTGGGTGGGGGGTGCACTGCAGGCAGAAGAGTGCTCAGGAGAGGCCCCACCCCAGCCAGCCTGGCTGCACCACGGCCGTGCCATCTTGGTTTATTGACAGATAATTCATAAATACCATAAAACTCATTTGTAAGTGTGTAATTCAGTTTTTCCTGTATCTTTACAATGTTGTGCAGCCATGACCACCGATTGCAGACCATTCTCATCCTCCTGGAGGAGGCCGAGTCCCCATTAGCCATCCCCAACCCAGCCCTGCCCCAAGCCCAGTGGACAGAGAGCACGTTCTGACCCCTGACCCGTCACCTGGGCCTGCTGCTCTCTGGTGGCCCTTGCCCACCCCCCAGCTCGTGGGCCCAGGGCTGGGTCCTCAGGCCTCTCCCCTCCCCCACCCCCACATCTCCTGGGTGGTCTTGTCCACTCTTGGGGCTCCAACCCCATCTACACCCCGACAACTGCCTCCAGTCCTGCCTCCAGCCAGGGCCTCCCTGAGCTCCTGACGTGGGGTCCAGCTGTCCCTCCCATCTTCACGCAGGGGTCTCACACTCAACATGGCCACCCTGCCCCCGACCATGCCCCACACCTCTCCTGCCCAGCCCCCATCCTGGCTGAGGCAGCTCCATCCTTCTGTGAGTTGCTCCAAAATCCTTAGTCATTCCTGACGCCTTGCTTTTCTTCAGTCTGCCTCCAGTGAGCACGGCCTGTCCGTCCTGATTCTAGATCTTCCCGGATCTGCCCACTTCTCTCTCACCTGCTTTGTGGTGGTCCACGCCATTATCTCCCCATTATCTCCCACCTGGACCAGCGTGCGCCGCTCCCCATCTGTCCCCCTACGGCCACAAGGGGGTGCCTTTGAGCACCTGAGTGAGGTGTCCCCACCTTACCCCAGCCCTCCAGGGCTCCCATCTACCTGAGGTAAGAGCCCAAGCCTTCCCTTGCTGATCTGACCCCCCACCTGTCTCTTCATGTGGTCCTCCTGGCACTCGCTGTGCTGTCCAGACCCTTCTCTGCCCCCCCTTGACTGTGTGCCCTGGAAGGGGGGGCCAGGACTGTCCTAGTCACCACTTGCGTCCCCTCCACGCTGACACCTGGCAGACACCAGTGTGTGAGTTCCCCCTTATAGCTGTAACAGATCACGACAGACTTGACCTGCTAACTACACAGATTGATTATCTCACAGTCCTGGAGGTCAGGAGTCCAGCTCAGTCCTCACGGAGCTAAATCCAGGCGTGGGCAGGGCCTGTCCCTCCGGAGGCTCCAGGGGAGCACTGGCTCCCCCGTTTTCCAGTGTTTTCCAGCTTCTAGAGGCACTGCGTCCCTGGCTCAAAGCCCTTCCCTCCGTCCTCACAGCCAGCAGACCAGCATCTCCCGTCTCTCTGTCTCTGAACCCCCCCTCCCTCTTATGATGACCCTACAATGGCACTGGGCCCCCAGGAATCCAGGATCATCCCCATCTCAAGGGTTTTAACCCCCCCAGCACAGTCCATTCTGGGACCAGAATATGAACATTTCAGGGGTTGGGGCAGATATGTGCTGAGCACTCACACTGAGCAGATAACCCTCAGCAGAAGCCAGCTTTCTGGGTGAGGACACCAGTGCAGCGGAGCCTGTGCTTGGCCTGAGGCCCCTGAGGAGCTGGGCTGGAGCGGGTGGTAGTGGTCCCAAGAGGTGAACGTCGCTGGCCTTCCACAGGGACCGTGGGGATGGGGGCCGTGTGGATGAGTGCTGTGCGGACAGGGGCCCTGTGGACGGGAACCAGGGGTGTCCTGGCTGGCTGGCTCTCCATCACCCGGCTGCCTCGGGGGCTGGTGCAGTCACTCTAGCCTGGGCCGCAGCCGCTGGTCACTGCCGCCCCCCCGTGCCTGGGGCCCTCCCAGCAATGGGCTGTGCCTTGTCTCCACCCGCCCTCCCACTACTCTTGCCTGCAGAGCCGCGTCAGCTTGGTCGCTGCGCGTACACCCCCACATTGCGTCTCCCTACCACCTCCCCAGGGGCGCAGGGTGCGTGTGTGGGGCAGTGCTGATGGCAGAGGCCAAGGGTCCAGACTAAAGCGTCCCTTCTCTTCCTCAGGTTCGGCCCAGAAAAAGACCCCAGCAGAGGTGAGTGTCCTCGGGGGCCCCCCCTCCCTGCCTCCTGAAGGTGGACGGGGCAGCACCCTGCCCTGCCCATGTCCTGCTCCGTGGCCTTGGGCATCTCACTGCACTTCTCTGGGCCTCCGATGCTGCCATAGCAAATAAGCACTTGTCGTCAGACAGTGGAAACCGTCTGTCCCACCAGCATCTTGAGTTTCTGGGAGGGATGGGGTGGGTGGGGAGAGCCCCGAGGAGCCTGGAGAGGATGGCCTCCTGCCTGTCAGCAGTGCCTTCAAGCCGGCCTTCCCCCCTACCCTCTGCTGTCCCATACCTGCCCACCCAGAGTCCCACCGGTCCTGTCCTCAGGCAACTTTTCCTGGTGGTGGCCACTTGGGTGAGCCCTTGGCACCCTGTCTCTAGTTTGTTAGTTTCCGGTCACTCCTGGAAGCCACCTGCGAGGGGCCTCTATGAGCCCTGTTGTCTGAGGAGCCATGGACAGCAGGTTAGAGGACCCCAGGTACAGCAGGAGCCAGCCTGACATCCATATTCCCTCCCAGCCAGGCTCCTCTCCCAGGACACTGCTGGGCACCCAGGGTCCTTCCTAGAAGGGCTTTGCCCATCTGCTGGGGCTCTGGGGGGTGTCCAGCTGACAGGCAGTGGGGAGCCAGCGAGGGGTGCAGAGCAGGGCTGGCAACTAATGTTGCCTGAGGGAAGCCCGCCCCCTGGTGGCCAGTGTGCAGAACAGGCTGGTCTGAGTGCTGTGAATGGTGGCAAGTACACACCATCTGCCGGCCGGCCTCGGCCCGGCTCTTGAGCTGGTGTGTGTCCTTCAGGCCCCGTGGCCCTGTGCACCATCTTTCCCCTGTGATGTCACACATGGGGACCAATGGCTTCCACATAACTTTGCCAGGATGTCACACCTGTGCCATGGAGCTGGTAGGAACCAGCCTGCTCCCAGACCAGCGGGACCTCTCCCTCATCCAGGAGGAGATACTCTCATTTCAGTTCAAAGGGTTTCACCCAGTCACGTCTGGGAACATCTGTGGTTGTCACAACTGGGGGGCTTCTGGCACTGAAGAGGTGGGGCAGTGATGTTGCTCTGCACCCCACAGCACCCAGGATTCCCCCACAGAGAGTGACTGGCCCCAAGTCAGCAGTGCTGGGGGTGGGGGTGACCCTGAGGTTGGGGCTCTTCTCCCTGCAGAGGGCCCAGGCTGCTGACCTGCTTTTCTGGAGGAGCCGGTGGTCCTGGTCTGGGTGTGGCCCCCAGATGTGGGATGTGGGCCCCCAGAGAGAGGAGCCCGCATGCCCGCAGCCTACCCACCCAGTCCCCGCCCCAGACTCCAGCTGGGCCCAGTGACAGAGGCCTTTTCTGGCCAGGATTTCCAGAGCGTTCTGGTTTCTTGCCATTTCTGAACTTCCTGCTTCCTCTTCCCCAGGTCCCACTGATGACTGGACAGCCCGGCCCTGGCCATGGGAAGAAGCTGGGTCATCGGGGCGTGGACGCATCTGGCGAAACCACCTACAAGAAGGTTCCTGCTCTGCCCTCAGTCAACGGGGGTGGGACAGGGGGGGCCCACGGAAGGTCAGGTGTGGGCCGTTTGTGGCTGGAGGCTGCACCACCTGCCTGGCTCCTCAAGTCACTGTGGCCTTGACTGTGACCTTGGGCGAGAGGAAATTGCAGCTTCCTCCCGTCCCTTGGGAGCAGGGCGGAGGTGAGGTTGGGCCAGGGCTGTGCGTGGTGAGCTGGCCCTGCTGCTGCTGGTCCTCTCCGCCTGGTCGCACCTCCTAAAAACACCCACCTCGCTAAGAGCGAGTGTGTGAGTGAGTCACCCTTCTGAAGTGTTCAATTAGACAGTTTCTAGAGTATTCAGAGCTATGCAGCCATCGCCAGAGTCAATTTTAAAACGTTTCCCTCACCTCAAAGGCCCTGTCCCCATTTGCCTCCCCCAGCCCCTGACAACCAGGAACCCACTCTCTGTGTCTGCGGATCGGCCTGCTCTGCACGTTTCCCATCAGTGGAGTCACACCCTGTGTGTCCTTCTGTGTCTGCTTCTTTCACTGTGTGTCGTGTTCTCAGAGTCCATCCACGTGGTACCAAGTGTCGGGGCTTCTCCCCTTTTTGTGGCTGAGCGATGCTCCCATGGGCGGGGGGACTGTGTTCTGTGTATCCACCCTCTGCTGATGGACCCTCTCTGACTGTTGTGAGCAGTGCTGTTGTGAGGGCTTGTGTCCAGGTGATTTTCGGGACTGCACTGCCCTCCCTGGGCCGCAGTCCTAGCAGTGGAACCGCTGGGGCCCCCCGGGGGGTCACAGGTAGCCCTTGGAGGAGCTGCCACGCTGTCCACAGTGGCTGTCCTGTTCTCCATTCTTGCCAGCTGAGCACGGGGACCCCACTCCCCGCCCTGTGTGGTGCTTGTCTGTGTGATCTGTCCCTCCCGGCGCATGGGCAGCAGGTCTCACCGTCTAGATTGGCACCTTCCCAGTGCCTGGTGGTACCCAGCACCTTCTGTGCTCACTGGTCGTCTGCGTATCTCCTCTGGAAGACTGGTTCAGTCGATGTCATCTTGAGGGAATGGATCGAGGTGGGGCTTCAGGAGGAGGGGTGGGCACTTGGGAAGGGCTTGTCCCTGCGACGAGGGTGCTGGCGACCTGAGTCGGTAACTTGAGGACCGAGGTGTCTTTCCTCGATGGTGGGCATGTTGCTTAGAACTCATGGTGACGGTAACGTGAATGGCAGTGCTGACAGATGGATGGGCAGCTGGTACTTCTCTAGGGAGGGCGGCATGAGGGGCCCCAGGAGGGCCAGTGCCAGGGTGGAGGACTGGGATGCAGAGAGGCAGATCCCTTTGAGAGTAGACAGAAGGAGCCCGGGTCTCAGAAGGGAAGCCTGGGCATTGCTGGATACTGTACTCCTGCTTCCCAAAAGAGAACCCTGGCAGTGGTAGACCCCCCGCCAAGTCGGGGCAGTTCTGAGCTGTAGGAACCTTCTAGAATGTGGATAGAAACAGGCCACGGGGCCGCATGGT
>NW_011495051.1:2739420-2743032 GCF_000754665.1 Bison bison bison | reverse complement strand
GTGACGTGGGAGCCTCAGCCAGGCCACTTCCTTGCCGTATGGTTATGCGGGCTGAGTGGTGGGCCCGAGGCCAGCATGTCTGTGACGGGCTCGGCGGGTGCTGCCTGGGGACCCCTTGGAGGTAATGGTTGTTGAGGGCTGAGCCGCAGGCCGGATGCTGCCCCCTCCATCCTAAGGGGGCTTCCCATCCTGTCTCGGACCCTGGCAGCCAAGGGGTGGGCCCCAGGGGTCTTGATGCAGCTGGGTTTCCCGCAGACCACGTCCTCTACCCTGAAGGGGGCCATCCAGCTGGGCATCGGCTACACCGTGGGCAACCTGAGCTCCAAGCCGGAGCGCGACGTGCTCATGCAGGACTTCTACGTGGTGGAGAGCATCTTCTTCCCCAGGTACCCTGCCCGGGCCGCCCTAAGCCCTCAGTACTCTCCCTGCATGCACACACCCCCATGCTCTTCTTTCAGCCTTTTTCTCTGCTGGAAATGGCTCCGGCTCCTCCTGGGCTCCCCCTGCCTTTGAGGTCCAGCCCTATGTTAGTCTGGACGTTTGCTGCTGAATCAGAGAGATGCAATAGAATGGGGACTCTTAGAAAGAGAGGAAGACAAAAGTTTGTTGTTTCTCTCTTTCTAATATGTGTGTGTGCGTGTATACCCACACACACACACACACACAGAGTCCAAGACTGGAAGATTGATCAGGTGGCTCCATGATGTTGCTGGGCCCAGATTCCTTCTGGTTTCTCCACCATCTTCTATGCTGCTTTACAAACCAGTGGCTGCAAGAGCTGCCCAGGCTCCTGCCATCACAGCTGCATTCCAACCACAGGAAAGAGGAGAGCACATGCCCCTGCCTTTTAAGGGCATGACTAGGAAAAGATCCAAGTCATTCTCCTCCTCTCATGGGATTGGCCAGGCACAGCACCCTAATCATGCCTGGCTGTAGGAGAGGCTAGCAGTGGTCTTATTCTGGTGGCCACATGTACACCCCACACTGTGGGCTAATGAAGAAAGGGGAGGGTGCTCATTGGAGGACAACCCGAGACTGGCCACAGCCCTTTGTCCCGTGTCCAGCATGGGAGCCCCATGTCACTCTTTGGGTTGGCTATTTGGGTGCCTTGGGGCTGGGCCTGGGTGGGCAGGCAGGCTCTTGGTGGGGGAAGGTAGCGTACACAGGCCTGGGTCCCTCACAGTCTCCCCCCTGCTTCCTCTGCAGTGAAGGCAGCAACCTCACTCCTGCCCATCACTTCCAGGACTTCAGGTTCAAGACCTATGCGCCTGTTGCCTTCCGCTACTTCCGGGAGCTCTTTGGGATTCGGCCAGATGACTACTTGGTGAGTGTGTCCTCGGTGGCCGCTGTGTCACACGGGTCACCCGCTCGAGCCCTCGCTCGGGGGCTTAGATCGCTACCTGCTTGTCGTCCTCAGCCTCCATGGGGCAGGGACGTGGCTACAGTGTTGCTGGGATCCTTGCTCAGGTTGTCATCTGGGGCTGGGCTGTGGCCTCAAGTGGACTCTACTGCATCGGGTCCCTTCCAGACCCCTGGCGTCATCAGCCAGGCTCCGTCCTTGCTGGCCAGGACTTCCATTCCTTCCAGACACTGCGGTCTCCTGTGTGATTATCACATGGAGCCGACCGTGACCACTTCCGGGACCACCCACCAGCCCCTGGGCCTGTGGGGTGTCGGTGACCACCCCCACCCATTCACCATCCCCTTTTCAGTACTCGCTGTGCAACGAGCCGCTCATTGAGCTGTCTAACCCCGGTGCCAGTGGCTCCCTGTTCTACGTCACCAGCGACGACGAGTTCATCATCAAGACGGTGATGCACAAGGAGGCCGAGTTCCTGCAGAAGCTGCTGCCCGGCTACTACATGGTGGGGAGCCCGGCCGCCCCTGGACTTAGGCCTTCCTCCCTCTGCTGAGGAGCTCCGGGCATCCCCACCTTGGGAACTACCCCTCCTAGGAACCACCCCCTCCAGGAACTGTCCCCTCTGGGCAGACCTTGACAGGCCATCCTGGGTCACCGAGCCTCACCCACAGGACCCCCTCACGTGGCGAGCAGGAATAGCCATCTGGGCCCTGGTGGCCATCCCCTACCACCCACCTCCCAGAAGTCATGGCTTTGGGCCTTAAGTCTCAACAACCAGTGACTCAGACAGGCACTGGGGAGGAACTGGGCTATCAGCTGGCACTCAGGCCCCTGGAGTTGTGGAAGCAGGCGCCTCAGACTTCCTGGCCCCCAGGGGTGAGGGTCCTGATACACACCCAGATGGGAAGTGAGGATCCTTGCCTGAGGGCCAGCCCTCCCTGCTGCCTGGCAGGCGTGGTCAGGCCCTGGGCAACTTTGCGCAGATTGTGACCTGTCCCCGACCCTGTAACCCGCCTCCCCTCTGTATGATCCTGGGTGGGATCCTCAGCTCCCCTAGGTCGGGGGTCAGCAAACGTTTTCTGTAAAACATGAGAAAACAAACGTCTTCAGCTTTGTGAGCACAGCCTCTGTCTCCACGGCTCCGCTCTAGTGAGAAAGCTGCCACAGACAGGGTGAGAGCAAGTGACCCCGGCTGAGTGCCAATAGAACTCTTTGCCGAGGCTGCCATGTGCATTTCATGTCATCTTCACATGCCACAGGACACTATTTCTTGTTTAGTTTTATCAACTTCCTGACAATGTAAAACCATTGTTAGTTCCCAGCTGTACAAAGACAAGTAGCTTGGGACTTCCCTGATGGTACAGTGGTTAAGACTCCATGCTTCTTATGCAGGGGGCACAGGTTCAATCCCTGGTCAGGGAACTAGGATCATATATGCTGCGAGGCACAGCCAAAAAAATTTTTTTTTAAAAAGACAAATGGCCTGATGCCTAGAGGCCAACCAGCCCCCATCCCCTCAGGGCAGACTGGGGAGGTGAGAGACCTGGGTCTGACCTCGCAAGAAATCAGGCCCAATACCTTGGGAAGTCCCCTGGGGGCCTTTATGGAAAGGCCACCTCTCCCTGGGCCTGGCCTCGTAGAAACAGACCCTCCTGGTGCTTTTGGTCAGGTGGGGCGATGGGGAGTTCAGTTGGCTGGGTGCTAGGGGCAAGGAGGGAGGTGGTCAGGGCGGGCTTCCTGAGGAGGTGGCCTCTGACCTGAGCTCCGAGGAGCAGGCCGCAGGGTGCTGTGTGGGGTCCCAGCAAGGCTCCTGGCGTCCTCTCCACCCGCCCTCTCCTCTCCACCAGAACCTCAACCAGAATCCCCGGACACTGCTGCCCAAGTTCTATGGGCTATACTGCGTGCAGTCGGGAGGCAAGAACATCCGCGTGGTGGTGATGAACAATGTGCTGCCACGCGTGGTCAAGATGCACCTCAAGTTCGACCTCAAAGGCTCCACCTACAAGCGGCGGGCCAGCAAGAAGGAGAAGGAGAAGAGCATCCCCACCTACAAGGACCTGGACTTCATTCAGGACATGCCCGAGGGGCTAATGCTTGACGCCGACACCTTCTCTGCACTCGTCAAGCCGCTGCAACGCGACTGCCTGGTGAGGAGCGGCTGGCTGGTCTGACAGGGTCCCATGTCTGAGCCCCGTCTTCCCAGCTGTGACATGGGGACGCTGGGAGAAGTTAGCGCAGTGAGCCGGAGAAAT
>NW_011495051.1:2736106-2739222 GCF_000754665.1 Bison bison bison | reverse complement strand
AGTGGTTAAGACTCCGAGCTTCTACTGCAGGAGGCACAGTTTCGATTCCTGGTCAGGGAACTAATATCCTGCATGCCTGTGGCATAGCCAAAACAAAAGCAAAACCAAAAAAACTTAAGGCTCTCCTCAGACCTAGGTCTGTGCAGCTGCCCTCCTCCACAGGCAAGTGTTTCTTAGGGAGAAGGAAGGTTTGCCAGGCTCATCCCAGGTCTTGCTATTGCGGTCCACCCCGTCCCCTATTGGCCTCAGAGGCGAGGATACGGAGGTCTGGAGGGGGTTCAAGCCAGGCCTGGGTCCTCCAGGGTCCTCCCTGCACCCTGGCTCCCAGACACCCCAGAAACCACCAGTCGTCTCCGTGCCCCAGGGCTTCCAGGCTCCATCCCCAGCGTCCGTGTGTCCACATCGTGGGCTGCACCTCATGGTCTGGAGCAGGGTGGGAAGCCAGTGAACCGGGCCTCTGAACCAGGGCAGGGGTGGGGTCACAGCCAGCCGACCCCTGACCCCTATTCCCGCAGGTGCTGGAGAGCTTCAAGATCATGGACTATAGCCTGCTCCTGGGCGTCCACAACATCGACCAGCAGGAGCGTGAGCGGCAGGCTGAGGGTGCCCAGAGCACAGCCGATGAGAAGCGGCCGCTGGGCCAGAAGGCGCTCTACTCCACAGCCATGGAGTCCATCCAGGGTGGCGCCGCACGCGGGGAGGCCATCGAGACGGATGACACGTAGGTGCCGGGGCTGGCAGGGCCAGGGGAGCTTTCAGCTCTCATCTCTGCCTCAGCCCCCTTGCCAGGCGAGAAGCAGGCAGGGGGCAGGAAGAGGGGGAGCCTTGAGGAAGGTGAGAGGGACAAGACCAGGTCCAGAACCTGGCGGGTTCCTGGTTTCTGGTTTGTAAGCCAGCAGTGCCCACCCGTCCCCATCCCTGGGCCCTGAGAGTTAGATATTGGGCGCACAGCTATGGCCAGGTGTTCTGACCTGACATCTGACTCAGTCAGTCAGTAGACGGAGGTCATTGGCCAACCCTGTGGGAAACACAGGTACCCCCGCCCTGGACCTAGGAGAGTTAAAGCCTCACCATAGGCAGCAAAGCTGGAAAGGTGTTGGAAGGCAGCCAAGAGAAGGTGGAAAGGGCTGGGGACGAGAGACCCTTTTCACAGCAAGTCCCTGCCCAGGACCCTGGGGAGGGGGGTGCAGGGGCTGACAACGTTCCTTGCCTAGTGATGCCAGGTGGCTGTGGGAGCAGCCAGGTCAGAGGGTCCAGAGGAGAGTGTGCCCCCTGACCACCGCCCCCCACCTCTCCACCAAACAGCCGACCTGGTCCTGCCCTCGGGGCTCAGGCACAGACTCACAGGGCATCCCTACTCCCACCCCATGCAGGCCCCGGTCACTCTTTGGGTGTCCTGGGCACTGTGAGGGGTGGATCAACATTCCTGACCCTGGTCGTGACAACCACAGCTGTCTCCACAGAGCACCAGTGTCCCCGGGGACAGTCACCCCCCCATGGGAACCACTGCTGTAGACAGGTGTCACAATTGACCCTGTATCACCATGCACAAACCATTTGGGAGCTGGCTCGACCCACCATGTCCAGACCTTGTCCAGTCCTTACAGGGGGTGGTAGCCATCAGGGTGCACAGGCAGCTGGGGGACAGGCTAAAGCTTGGCCACCAAACTGGGCCATCAGCTGAAGGGCCTGCCTGGGATGAGTGGGGGGGACCTGAGTGGGCCCAGAGCTCAGCCGTCTGGCGTTTGTAGGGTTGGTGCCCGGCCAGGCGAGACGGCAGGTGTGAAGGTGAGCGCAGTGTGGAGTGCAGCTGGCAGAGCCTGTAGGGGGCCTGGGCGTGCAGGAAGCTGCTGCCTTGTGGGCCCCACTAACTGCACGGGCGGGCTTGGCCTGGGGCTGCAGCAGCTTTAACTCCCCAGCCTGCGCCCAAAGCCCAGCCTTGCCTGGGTGTGTATGTGCTCATGCATGCACCTATGTGTGTGTGTGAGTGTGCAAGCTCTGCGTGTGCACATGTGGGTGTGCATGCACCTTTGTGTGTGTGCAAGCTCCGCGTGTGCATGTGTGGGTATGCGTGCACTTGAGTCTCATAGCCTGGACCCTTTGGCAGCCTCTGGCCTGCAGTGTTGACTCAGTGAGCGGGCCAAGAAGGCCACTCGATCCTTCTTTGTGGCGGGCTTCCCAGGTGTCAGGTCCCTCTCCGAGGGTCCAGCCAGGTGGCCACCTACAGGGAGCGTGTGGATCCTCAAGCCCTGGGTTCCATCACTCCTGCCTGCTCATCCCTCTATCTCAGTGCCCCTAAGTCCCAGAGCAGGTGCCCCTGGCTTGGGGCTCTAGGCTACCTCCAGCCTGTGCTCCTGACAGACAGGGCTCATCCCTGGGCTGGCTCCATGGGTGCTGACAGTCTTGACCCCTCTCCTCAGGATGGGGGGGATCCCCGCTGTGAATGGTCGAGGAGAGCGTTTGCTTCTGCACATTGGTATCATCGACATCCTGCAGTCCTACAGGTGGGTCCTTGCCCCCTGTCCTGCCGGGGTGGGTGCATGCCCCTGGCCCGACTTTCCCAGTCCCCAGTGAGAGCCTGGTCAGGGACAGGTCAGGGCTGGCACAGGGCAGGGTAGAGGGTGGAGTGTCACTGGCTGACTGTGGGCCCTGCTGTGTGCCAAGACTGGGCTGCCCCATCTCCTGCTGGGGTCTCCCTCCCAGTGTGGAGCAGAGCAGGCAGCTTTCCGAGCAGTGGGTGAGGGTTTCCATGGAGACCTGGGTAGGGTAAGGTGGGCACAGCCCAGGGCGGGCGGCCAGAGCCCATCCTAGGGCAGGGGTGTGTGTCGAGGAGGATATCCTTCCCCCTGCAGCCCAGAGGCGTCTGGGGGAGCTGCCTGGAAGCAGCAACGTGCTCCCCAGCCCAGGTGTGGTATGGGGGCCTGGCTGGGGCATTGGGCGCTCCCTCCAGCAGGGAGGAGACCCGCTCAGCCTGGGCCATGGTAGAGAGGAAGGGCGGGCTCCGTCCCCCATGGAGGGCCATGCACCGCAGCCTTTCCACTTCCTCCTGCAGAGCAGCAGCGATGGGAGCAGCCAGCCAGTGGGGAGGGGTCAAGGGGGCCGGAAAAAGCGGGGGG
>NW_011495051.1:2728322-2736006 GCF_000754665.1 Bison bison bison | reverse complement strand
AAAGCGGGGTGGTCTCTGACTGATACAGCAGGTGGCCTGGTTCCTCTCGAGCAGGGCTCCTCTGCCCCCTTGATGCCAAGAACATTCCCAGTCATGATGATCACACAGGTCCCTGGAGACCACCTGTGTCCCCTGGGATGAGCTCACCTAGAAGAGACCTCCCCTGGACGTGGAAGTGTGGCTGATGTTCTGGGCGTTTTCTCCTCCGCAGGTTCATCAAGAAGCTGGAACACACCTGGAAGGCTCTCGTCCACGATGGGGTGAGCATCTTCCACTTGTTCATTCTGTCTATCCATCCACAAACATCCTGACTATCATCCTGGGCCAGACCTGGGTGCTAAAGAGCCGAGGGACACGTCCACTTTTTTGGAGCCACGGTCACAGGCCAGGGGATCAGGGCCAAGACAAGGCAGTGAGGCAGCCATGGGACCCCCCAACCGGGGGCCCGAGCCATCTGTGAGGGTACAGGCTTAGCATACAGGCTTCCCGAGGGAGGGGACTAGGGGCCCCAAGTGAGTTAGAAGTGAGGACAGGCTGGGAAAGTCAGGGGCCAGTCAGGCAGAGAACATTCTGAAAGTGTGTGATATGGAGGGGGTCTTGGGCCCCAGCTGCACCCCAGGGGCAGCACTGCACAGCTCTGACCCCGCTGACCCTGCAGATTGGGCCTGCTTACACAAATGGGCTCAGTTGTTCAAAAAAAGTTGGAAATTTGTGTCTTCCTGTGAGCACAGCTCACCCGTAAATCCTTGCAGTGAATTACTTCAAAGTGTAAAATACTGTGAGGACCAATTGCTGGGGTTAAACTGTCCACCTGTGGCCCTAGTCCGGCTGTGGACCCTCAGGCAGAGGCCTCTCCCCCTGTGCCCCCACAGGCCAGTTCTTACTTGAGTGCTAAGGGCTGTCTGTGTGTGAGCAGTCTGCAAAACCCAAGGTCCCAACAACCTCCCCCACTACACCCCGGAGTGTTTTGAGGGTCTGGGGAGCTTTCAGAATGTTCCCCCCTGGGTGGGGCCGGCGGGAAACCCTTCTGTGCGGTGAACCCACAGCAGAGGGGAAAGCAGATGGAAGGATCGTGACCCTGTCAGAAGATCGAGGTCAGCTCCAGAGGGGCCCAAACATCAAAGTAACCATCCAGGGGCTTCCCCACCAGTCCAGTGGTTAAGACTCCGAGCTCCCATCATGGGGGGCGCAAGTTTGGTCCCTGGTTGGGGAACTAAGATCCCGCTTGCCATGCATGCACCATGGCCAGAAAAAGTAACCATCCGGGTGTGTGAACCCTGAGACTGGTATGGTGGCGCCACAGTTCCTGGGGGCCAGCTTCTTCCTGCGTGTCCCTGTACACCCCAGGTATTGCCCTTGGCACCTGGCGTAGATGGCAGCCCCCATTTTGGCTCCAACCAGAGAGAGGGGCTCTTCCTCCCAGGGCAGAGAGACTCTTTTGCTGTCTTTGCTCACTCACCATCAACCAGCACGAGTCCCCGACGCCATGTGACCGCCTCAGGGCAGGCCGGGACAGGAGGCCCTGTGTCCAGATGCGTTCTGTTACGTTATAGCTGGGGAGGCCACGAGGCAGTGTCTGAGAACGTCTCTGGTGGTCACACTGGATCTAGTGGGCGGGGACCAGGGATGCTGGCCCCACCCTAGGGTATAGGATGGACCCCCAGAGAACGACCAGCCTGCGATCAGCAGTGCTGGGGAGACAGTGCCGTAGCAAGTGAGCAGACTGGATCCAGGGACAGCCAGGGTGTGCGCCCAGGGGCCCTGCAGTATGGCGCCCCAACTGTGTGCCAGGCTCCCTGCCTCACGGGCATCCCAGCCCTGCGTCCTGGCCTGCGCAGCAGCCTCGGGTCCACCCCGGGGCACCGACGAGCAGTGCATGGCCAGGGCCACCCCACCATGAGTGCAGGAGCCGGGTCTGCCTGCCTCCAGGACAAAGCCTTCCTTTGTAGTAGGGTCAGCTGCACCTTCTACCCCCCGGCTCTAGAGGTTCTTTCTAGTTTCTTGATTTTGATGTTTATTCAGTTACCTGAATAGCCATTTTATTCATGAGGGTCAACAATTAAAAATACGGACACCATTACCACAAAACCATCTCTCTGCCTCCCTGTCTCTGCCACCACTATCAGTTCCTGGGGTCCCATCCCCACCAAGGTGACACAGCAGCCCTGACACAGGGACTCCCATGGGCCCCCCCAGGCCTCATCCCCTGCCTGCCCTCAGGCCCCCCTTCCCTTCCCAGGACACAGTCTCCGTCCACCGGCCCAGCTTCTATGCCGAGCGCTTCTTCAAGTTCATGAGCAACACGGTTTTCCGGAAGAACTCCTGTGAGTGCCCGGGCCCTCTGGGTCGGGGTGCAGGGGGAGAAGGGTGGGAGGTCAAGAGCAGGGTAAACCCAGGGTCCTGGTCCTCCGCTCACCAGCCCTAGGATGCAGTCAGGGACTTGGTCCAGGGAACAGGGCAGCTGGGTGGCCCCTCAGGGACGTGCATAGGGCAGGGAACCCAGGGAGCCCCCGGCCTCTGGGACTGGATGGCTGTGTGAGGCAAACTGAGCCGCCACCGTATGTGGGGCAGTGGTCACCGGAGGCGCGGGAGAGGCTGGTGACAGGCCTTGGTGGAGCCAGGGTGGTGTGGAAGGTGTGTCAGGGTTTTCCTGCCACCTTTGACCCATTGGTGCAAATCAGGATGCAGGGGCCCCAAAGCCATGCAGCCTGGATGGGAACCAGACCCTTGGCTTCCGTGTCTGAGAGTTGGGTGGGCTGAGGCCCCAAAATGCTAAGTAAACATTGGCAGCTGCTGATCCTACTGCTGTTTCCAAGGGGCTAGAGTGGGAGTTCTGGGTCCCTGGGATCCCATCTCTGCCAGTGGGCAGGACAGGGCACCTGGGCTCCTGCACCCCGACCCTGCCCCTGCAGGCAAGCCAGCTGGAATGTAGGGCAGGCTTCCCCTACCGAGAGCAAGAGCGAAGGGTGTTGGTGGACAGGCTGGAGGTGGGCAGTGGGGCAGCCAGGCTTTGGTATAGAAGAAGCTCTGGGGTCTGTGGGGCCCTGTCTGGGTGCTGCTGCGGGGCTCAGGCTCCCCAGCACCAGCCGCCCTCCCTCCACAGCCCTGAAGTCCTCACCGTCCAAGAAGGGCCGTGGTGCCTTGCTGGCCGTCAAGCCCCTGGGACCCACGGCCGCCTTCTCGGCCAGCCAGATCCCCAGCGAGCGGGAGGATGCACAGTACGACCTGCGGGGGGCCCGCAGCTACCCCACACTGGAGGACGAGGGTGAGCAGGTGGCTGGGAGACGAGGGGCCTTAGAAGGGGAGGGCCCTGTGCTGGCCCCAACCTGGATGGGAGGGGCTGGGTCACAGTCACCCCCCTCAGCCCAAGATCTGCAGCTGAGAAGTGGGGAACAGCTGGGACTGGGCCCCTGGAAGAGCCACAATGAGAGCTGCGCACAGAATTCACCCCCCACTCCCTACCCTCAGGTGACAGGCTCCCATTATGTCAGAGATGCATGGAGACCTGGGGGGATGAAGTGCTTAATGGGGTCAGCCTGGTGTTCAGGAAGGTCCCTTCCATCTCCTGGGTCAGAGATTCCAGACAGGGAGGGGCGGGCGTGGTGGGGGGAGCATCAAGGAAGGGAGACATTGCCTGTGCAAAGGCCCAGGGGGCAGGACAGGGCCTAGCCTGTGGGTGTCTGGGGAACAGCAAGAAGTGTGTGTGTGGCTGGAGCAGAGCAGGGCAGAGGCCAGTGGAGCAGGACCCTGAGGGGAGTTTTTAATTGAGAGCAGGGGATAGGTACTGGAAGGCCGAGGCCAGGGGGAAATTGGAGCATATTTCTCCTCCTGAGGCTGGCGGGGACAACAGTGTGAGGTGGTGGCTGAGAGAGAGGACTTGGGTAGCTGGGGGTGAGCCAAGTTGCAGGTAGAGCTCAGAGGCCTGCCAGGAGCAGCCCTGGGTGCCTGGCTTGCACAGCTGGCCACTTGCTCCTCCCCCTAGGCCGGCCGGACCTCTTGCCCTGCACGCCGCCGTCTTTTGAGGAGGCCACCACCGCCTCCATCGCCACGACCCTGTCCTCCACGTCCCTCTCCATCCCAGAGCGGTCCCCCTCAGAGTCATCGGAGCAGCCGCGGTACCGGTAAGTGGACCTGACCATGTCCCTGGGCCGCGGGATGGGCGGGGTCGTAGGGTGGGCAGAACATTGATTGGGAGGGCCCTTACCCCACTTTTTCCACGTGTTTGCGGTCTCTCTGCAGGCGGCGCACACAGTCCTCGGGACAGGATGGCCGGTGAGATGAAACCCCAGCCCTCTCCCTTCTGTCTTGTCTCTTCTCCCCTCTCCCCTACACTCCCTGCCCCCATCCCTCCTCTGCCTTCCCCACCAGAGCCCTTTCTCTCTGACCACACCATTCTGAGCACAGATTCAAGTCAGGCTCTAGAAGCGGAGAGAATCTCGGGTCACTTGGAATCTGTCTTCCACCTCGGTACCCAGAGGACTCATCTCCCGCACTTGCCTGTTGGTTCTTCTTTCTCCCTTTCTTAGTAATATTTGTAGAAATACAAAAGGAAAAACAGAAATGCCTGTCCCATGCCTGCTCCCCTCTCTGGGAGTAACCAGTGGACGGATTTTTTTGTCTCTTGCCAGAGACATTTATGAATATACAAAGAGACACACATTTGGGCCTGTCTCGCCCTCTCCTTTCAACCAGCGTGCCTCTGGGCGCCGCCCTGCCCTTTGCTCTGTCACCTGCTGGCGGCAGGTCACCTCTGTGAGCAGGTGGAGTAGGTGCTGGTCCCCTTCCTCTGACAGGCTGTGACTTGCCCTCCTGCACATGTGGGTTGTTCCCAGGTGTCTGATCTTGTAACAGGACTGGAGTGGAGAGGGGTTGTTCTCTGTAATTGGTTTTTGGGGGGCAGTGATTTCTGCCAGTTGGAAAAAAAATCATGTGCGTCACCCTCCGTCCAGCTACCTGCTCTGACGTCAGCCACCCGTTTGCTCTCCAGTATTGCCATCCAGGGAGGTGTGCCATCTGCACACCCGGTTGCTGGCATGTTCTGACCCACCTACATCAGGGATCTAGGCCTGGAACTCCAGAACCACCCCAGCCCCCTAGTGCAGGCCCCAGGCCGGTGCTTAGCTGTCCCAGGGGGTGGGAAGGATCCAGACCCCCCCATGTACTCATTATGCCCCAGCTGGTGCCAGAGTCACAGGCTAGCCCCAGGTGGATGGTCAGTCACTGGCCCCTTGCAGCCCCAGGTGGGCAGAACGGCCAGGGACCAGATGTGAGCTGGGCCAGCTCAGGGCCCTGGTCAGATGGCGCCCAGAGATAGCACCTCCTGGAGCTCCAAGCTTCTTACTGGGAGTGGAAACTGACACTGGCCTGGAGCTCAGCAGGCGCTTCCAGGGCGGAAGGGGGTGAGGAGGGAAACTGAGGCGCAGCTTCCCTTTGCTTCCAGGCCCCAGGAGGAGACGCACGTGGAGGAGGACCTGCAACAGATCACAGTGCAGGTGGAGCCCGCGTGCAGCGTGGAGATTGTGGTCCCCAAGGAGGAGGATGCAGGGTGAGTGGGCCCCACGGTCGACTGACTAGTTCTTGGTCTCAGGTTCTGCTCTGGTCCCATTGGCCAAGCGTGGCCATGTAGCCAGCTGGCCGAAGGCGGACTGGGAAAAGTAGTACACAAGCTAGGGGTGGGGCTGGGGCTTCCAGCTTGGGAAGGGAGCGCGGAAAGCCGGGAATAGTGTGGGTCCTTCACTCTGGGAAGGGTTTCCTCCTCCAGGACGCAGAGCTGCCCTGACCTCTGAGGTCACTTTTCCTGCCACATTTCCTCTCTGCTTCCTCTTAGTTTTGCCGGGGCTTGCACGACAGTAACCTACGAGGTTTTCATGGGTTTTCATGGGGGACCAAAGCCATGTTTGGTCCCCTGTTGTGTTCTGTTTTTATCTCATTCACTGTAACTCACCAGTAATGTGTTCTTTCTAGCTGCTTCTGGCTTGTTTTTCACTTGTTTCTGTTTTCCAGTGTAGGTTGAGTAAGTTCCTTCTTTTCTTTAACAATGAGGCCCTTAAGGCTATGTGTTTTCCTCTGAGTGCTGCTATTGCCATGCGCCATGGGTTTGACACGAACCAGTTCTTTTATATTGGCTCAGGTACAAATGGGTAGTAATTTTTTTTTTTTTTAATTTTCTCTTTGAATTAAGATAGTGGCTTTCAACAACCTGAGGGTGATTCTGCCCTCAGAGGACAGTGGGTGATGTCTGGGGACATCTCCGGTGGTCATGACTCGGGGGTTTGCTGGCATCATAGTGGGGGCCAGGGAGGCTGCTCTACACCCCACTGCGCCCAGGACTGCCCCCCACAGAGAATGACCTGCCCACTGTCAGCAGCGCTGAGGGCGAGACCCTGGACTGAGGCATTTCTCTCGTGTTTAAGACTTTCTGTTTACCTTTTTGGTACTTATTTCTAACTTTATTAGGTTTTGAGCTCCTCATCCGAGAAGTGAAATTTCTCACTAATTGCGTGGCCGCCAGCCATGGCCTCTGGCACATTCCCCACCTTCACTCTATGCCTCAGTTTCCTCATCTGTAACACGGGACAGGGGCTTCTCTGGTGGCTCAGTGGTAAAGAACCCATCTGCCAATGTAGGAGACGTGAGTTCGATACCTGGGTCTGGAAGATGCCCTGGAGAAGGAAATGGACCCCACTCCAGTATTCTTGCCTGGGAAATCCCATGTACAGAGGAGCCTGTGGGCTACAGTCCATGGGGTCCCAAGAGAGTCAGACGCAACTGAGCAAATAAACAGCAGCGACACAGGACAGCAGGCCCTCAAACAGGCCTGGCACCTAGGAAGTGCTCCAGAAAGAGGAGCAAAAGGTTCTGGCCCCTCAGGGTGGGTGTGTGTCCCCACTTTACAGGTGAGGAAACTGAGGCCCTGAGAAAGAATGTAGTCCTAATGGTTGCCCAACGAGTGAGTGGTGAGGCAGGGATTTGCCCACAGGCATGCCCCTGAGTGGAGGGGCCAGGCCACCTGCTCGGAGCCGGGTTCTTGGTTCCCTTGGCAGCAACAGTGCTTGGGGTGTTTTGTTATGTGGGGGAACCAGAATGTGTCAGGCATACCCCATCCCTGCCACTGAACTTCCTGCATCTATGGTCTCCATGAGGGGTGGAGGGAGTGGGGAGGGTCCAGGCTGCGGTGCGGGGAGATGCATGCTTTCCAGAGCCCCCCCAGGACTCCCATGTCCTGCCCATGTCCCCAGGGAGGGGGTGTCCCCAGCCTGTGCCTCTGCCGCTGTCGAAGCGGAAACCGCCAGCCAGGCCTCCGAGCCCGCCAGCCAGGCCTCCGAGCCCGCCAGCCAGGCCTCGGACGAGGAGGACGCGCCCGCCACGGACATCTACTTTGTAAGTCCCCCAGGGCTCCCTCCCGTCGCCGGACCCTTGACCATCCGCGCTCACCTGTGCTTACGTGTGTGTAGGCGTGCCCGTACAAACCCACGGATGCTCATGTCCACCTGCATTCACACACGGGCACACCACTCCCTCACATGCTCCCACTGACTCGTCGCACACTCAAGGCGCTCGTGCACACCTGCAGGTGCACTCAGGCACAGGCACGAGTGTGTGCTCACCTTTTCACACGCAGGTCCATGTGCCTGGCTCGCTCACTCTCAGGTGATGTGGCAGCGCCCCGCCCCTCCCCCCCGCC
>NW_011495051.1:2726580-2726969 GCF_000754665.1 Bison bison bison | reverse complement strand
AGCCTGGCCATGGCAGGGTCGGCATCTGACCCCCAGCCCCCAGACACCCCTGCCCCTCGTCCCAGCACTCCTGGGTCAGGGACGTGTCACATGGACAGCTCCCACTTGTTCAGATTTTGCTGCCAACAGCACTCCCAGAGCGTCTGTCCCCTGAAGGGGGTGACCTCGCTCCCTGTGGTCAGCGGAAGGACCACAAAGCCAAGCTCTTAATTACAGGAGAGAGGAGTTGGTGTCTCTGTACCTATTTCACAGATGGAGAAACAGACCTTGGCTCCACAGGTAGCCCACAAGCACATAGTGTAGACGAAATCTAGGTCCCAAACTTGAGGCGTATGTCTAATAAACACTTATCCACCGGCGTATCTGGGATGCTGTGGGGATGTTGTGTG
>NW_011495051.1:2724783-2726167 GCF_000754665.1 Bison bison bison | reverse complement strand
TGGCAAAGGCCATCTGGAAGGGGTCAAGCGGGCTCTGAGATGTGCCTGGGGTGTGGGGAGGTGGAAGAGCAAGGGCTGTCTTCGCTGGGGGCACCACAGAATCAGATACTTGGGGCCGATGGGTGGAGAGGGAGGCAAAGGAGTGGCAGGAGGAAGGCTGGACCCTACGGCCTGCTGTGCGGGGCAGGCATACCCTGGACTCGACTTCTGTGGGTCACCCAGGGCCAGCTCATCACAGGGTTCCTGGGGACCCCTGTGTCACCCATATTCTGAGCCCAGCACTGCCACCAAGCCAGCGTCAGCACCTGCTGTGGCCACAGACAGGCCTGGACCTGCGCCTTGGGCTCCCAAGTGGCCAGACATGGGTTTTATGGCTCTGTAACCCCCTGAAGCACGAGCAAGGCCTGCTCTGGGGCCTCACCCTGCTGCCCTGGCTCTGGGTGCCTTTGTGGGAACCCGCCCACATGGGGACACAGGCTTCTTGGGCCTCTGGGTCCACATGGGTACCATCGTGGCCTGTGAGCTGTGGAGAAAGTCTGGTGCGGCAGGTGTAGAGGCAGGGGCTGTGTGGGTACCTGGAACAGGTGGACCCCGAGGGGCAGGAGGGCAGAGGCTGGTTGCTGATGATTCTTCCAAGCAGCCCAAGGAGGGTTGGGTCTGGGGGGCCATGGTGGGTTCAGGGGCCATAGGACAGCCAGGGGGGCGTGGCTAGGACAGGTGTGTGCTCTGGCTGGGGTGGAAGTAACAGGCTGTGGGGTGTTGAAGGCTGGCATGCAGTGGGGGGAAAGAGGAAAGACAAGAAGGTGGCTGGGGGAGCCCCACGGGAGCTGCCAGGCCCAAGAGGGTTCTGGTGCTAAGAGCAGACCCAGGAAGGGCAAGGGGGGCTGGGGAAGTATACGTCCTCCCCTAGTTGAGCCCCGCCTGGGACCTCTGCCCAGACATGGCTGGAGAAAGATCAGCCTGCCCCTGCCAGGCCCAGGGGCCCCTTGGTGGCCAGTCCCCACTCTGCCTGTGCCCCTCCCCAGGAAGGCATCCCTGTGCTCCAGGCATGGGGCAGAGAGGCCTCTGCTGCTTGCTGTCTGGGGGGGACCTGCCTCGGTCCCAGAGCAGGTCTGTGTGTACTGGGGCAGGAAATGGGCTCCACCCTGTGCCCCTACCACCCAGGACCCCCTGCCGTGGGTCCCCAGGGTGCTGCTCCAGCTGGCAGTTCCCAGTGGTAGGCAGGCCTGAAGCTGGGGTGCTGCCAGGCTAGGGCAGAGGTTAGGGGGCCGGGGTGGGCGGACAGCAGAGCAAACGGAGCCCCGCCCGCCACCCCTTCCTGCTGTGCCAGCTCTGCCTTGACCCACGCGCCGCTTCCCGCTGCCCACCCCGCCCCTTGCCACGC
>NW_011495051.1:2716732-2724277 GCF_000754665.1 Bison bison bison | reverse complement strand
TGGGGAAACTGAGGTCTCCAGTGGGAGGGGCAGCCAGGCTCTGCCGTGCCATGGCCTGTGTCCAGCCCTCAAGGCTCCCGGGGTCCCTGGCTTGTGTCGTTAGCCATGGGAGGCCGGGTGGGTGGGGATTGGCCCTAGCCCACCATGAGTTCACCCGCCCCCTTGCCTCTGCAGTAATTCCTATGCAGACACTGACCCGGAGCCGAGTGCCCGCTGCTGCCCCGGCCGCTTCCTGGAGGCACTGCCCACCTCGCTCAGCCCAGAGCTTGGGAGATGCCCGCCTGGCAGCCAGCCCTCGCCCTCGTCCTCCCCTGACGACACCGACACTCCTGGCTGCTGAGCGACCCCCATCCGGACGGCCTGCCCCGCTCTGGCTCCCCGACAACTACCTACGCCTGATACTGTGAACCCTCCTGCATTTCCGATCATGTATTTATTTTGGGTCCTTATTCTTTGCACAGACATGGTAGCACACATGGGTGTGTTTTTTTAGAAAAAGGAAAAGGCAAAAAAAAAAAACCCACAATGGAAAAGAAGAAACTCTATTTTACTGCACTTTTGGTTCATTGCTGTGCTTGCATGTTTTGCTGAGGGAACCTGCGCCCCAGCGGAATCCACTCTAGGTCTGGGCCGGGGTGGACAGGCCCCTAGGACAGAAGGGCCACTGCGTTCCCCAGGGTGCCTCTGGAGGCTGCACACTGCACCTGCCAAGCACTGTTGGCTCAGGTTTTTGGGCCGAGAGAGCTGGACATCATGCTTGAGGGCAGCACAGTGGTGGCTGGGGATGGCTTTTCACCAGTGGCCCTGCCATCTCTCAGCATCTGTCTCCCACCACCTGCCTCCCATGTGACCGCGAGCAGGAATCCCCAGGCGTAATGAGAACCTCCGTGTGGACACATAGCTGCCCTGACTCAGTGGAGCTCAGGGCTGTGGGCTTCTCTCTTCTCTGGAAGACGGGCCGAGGCAGGAGGAGGCAGCCAGGCACTGAGGCCCTGGGACTTCCCAAGGTCTGTGTCCTGAAGGGGAGCCCCCACGGGCAGGCCGCCAGGGCTAGAAGACCAGACCCCCTCCTGTAAAAAGACGGAGGTAGGCATCCTCTCTCTCTTAAATGATGGAGACACCTGTGCCGATTGAAGGATAGGAAAAGAAATTATTGGTGAAAAAAACAATTTTTTTGGATGGTCCCACTTCTGGGTCCAGAGCCCCACAGGGCAACTGCCAGGGGCCCTGCTGCGTCCATAGGCGGCTGCTGGAGCTGACAGCTTTGCAGGGTCTCTCCTGCCTGCCTCCAGAGAGGGACGCATCAGGGATTGTTCACCTGGCCCACCTGGCCCTGCGTGGGAGGAGCTGGGAGCCAGTGTGGAGTGGAAGTTGCACTTTGTGGAAGAACTCCCACCTTTGCCTCCCTGGTGGAGCCTGAGATGGCTGGAGAACCTGCCAAGCCAGGACCTGATTTTCAAGTTCGTTGCAAGCTGTGTACACTGCTGTCTTTTCCTACAAGGGCCCCTCGTCACCTCCCCTGGCACAGCCTGCTTTGTGTACCTGGACAGAGCCTCTTGGCTGGCTGTACCCCTCCTCGGGCTGTGCCCCAGGGGCTCTCCACTCACAGGGCCACCAAGGATGCCGCAGCACGAGGCTTGGGGAAGAGGATCCATCAGAAAAATCCTACAGGCGTTCTGCTCCCTTCCTACCTGCGAGGGGGTGTCCAGACCCTGGAGCATCCTCACCGGGACTTCCACCAAGGCACCGTCCACAGTGCCCCATGCACACAAGTCCCCAGTTGGTGCCTGCCCTGTCCCGCCTGGAGGAGGTGGGCTGAATGGGCAGAGGTCTGAAGATGACTTAACAGCCACTGTTATGTTGCCCCAGTGCCGACATCAGAGCCCCTGCCCCAAGGCCAGCTGCAGAGATGCGGTGCATCCCGTGGGGACGACCAGAGCAGCAGGCCCCACGTCCAGGGCGCCCTCGGCCGCCTGGAGCTGGGGAGTGGGGCCCCGGGGCTTTCCTGAGTGAATCACAGACAGATGCTTACTTGGAGAAGTTTGCAAACCTCCTGGACATCATGATGTTTTCATTCCCGTGCTAAGTCATGAATACCCCTTCAGAGTCCCCTTTGTGTTGGTTGCATTTTTTTGTCCCTTTTTCAGAGAACTGTCACATGGATGCAAGGTGGTCCTCGGATTAGGCTGCCGGGAAGCGTGTGCTTATGGTCAGGGTGAGAGGGTGGGAAGGCAAGACCTTATCTGTAACATGCAGTGAACTCATGGCCTTCCCCAGACCCCCAACAGGAAGGGCCCTGGACCCACCCAGCTGTCATCCCACCCCCAGGATAGCAATCTGCCAACTCCTTGGTGGTGATGCCCCAGTTCCGTCCCAGCTTGTCCTTGACAGCTGCTGTCACTGAGAACATGGGCACTGTCTGCCGTGCCATACTGTACACGGGAAAGGTGTGTCCTGAGACTGACGAGGTGGGATCCCCCACGTGTCCCCTCCCAGCCTCCATCCTCTGCCTCCTCTCGCCCCCTTCCTCCCACCACCTGGCTCAGTGCAATACTCCCATCCCCGTGGGGTCCCCTGCCATGGTACTGTCGCCGCAGCCCCTCGGTCCCCACCCCAGAACAAGCACCCTCGGTCACCTCTGGTAATTCAGTTGCATCGCCTGTCCCCACCCCAACCCCATTTTTATGGCCCATCTGATTTCCAAACACAACAGAACTGCAAACCTTGTGTGTCTTAATCTCACTGGGGGTTCCGTGTGCTCAGCCCCCGTGGTCTGGTGTGTGACAATCCGGGGCTCAGCCTCCTCGGGCGCAGGACGCCAGCCCGCTCAAACCCAGAGCCGTGGGCGCCTCTGTGACCGCAGCCACTGCTGGCCCCATAACACTCGTATGCAGCCCCAGATCCTCCCCACCCCAGCCCTGCCACCCCACCCCCCCTTTTTACGTTGAAGAGTTCTCTAATAAATTGGGTAATAAGCATCAGCCGCCTCTCTCTGTCTCTCTGGTGGTCTGGGTGCGAGTTTAAAGACTGACTTTGAAGGAGAACACAAAGAAACCTTAGTAAGAATCACAATAAATAAAATCAACAACGGACCCAAATGCTTTAGTAGCATTGGCTTCCACTTCTGCTCAAAAAAATTTTTTAAAAGCTGACCACAGGGGACTCCCCTGACAAGCCAGTGGTTAAGGCTCCACCACAGGGGACGCAGATTTGATTACTAGTCGAAAACTAAGGGAGAAGGCAATGGCACCCCACTCCAGTACTCTTGCCTGGAAAATCCCATGGACGGAGGAGCTTGGTGGGCTGCAGTCTATGGGGTGGCTGAGGGTCGGACACGACTGAGCGACTTCACTTTCATCTATTGGAGAAGGAAATGGCAACCCACTCCAGTGTTCTTGCCTGGAGAATCCCAGGGACGGGGGAGCCTGGTAGGCTGCCCTCTATGGGGTCGCGCAGGTCGGACACGACTGAAGCGACTCCCACATGCCGCCTGGCCAAAAAGATTTTTTTAAATAAATAAAAGCTGACCTCAGGAACAAACACTCCCCAGAGATTGTTCTGCCAGTCCGTCTAACTGAGTAATGCATGGACCCCTTTTAAGGGGAAAATATTTCTCCCTGACTCCCAATTTGAGAAACACTGCATTGAAGACAAGATTCTGTCTCTAAGCAAGCCCTTGACAACCCAGTTTTGATCCCAGACACAGATGGCACAGCTCGTTGGTACACGAGACTAGGCGATCACGACTATGTTCCCCTTATGGTCAGAGGGGAGATATGCTCAAGGATGCCTCCGGGTGGGGAAAATAACGTTTTGGGCCAGCCTGTCACCAGGACAACCCACATCCCAAGACAGGCAGTTATCAAGGGTTGCCTCCATGCCGCCACCCTCCAACCCGCGCTGCAGCACTAAGCAGAATATGCAAAGCTAGCATCTAGGATGGTGTCTGGAAGTTGTGTTCTACACATTTAAAGAGTTGGCTTAAAGAATTAAGCACCATCCCCTGGGGGTGGGGTTTGGGGAACTCAGAGCAGGACTTCGGGCTCCTCCAGATTTCGGGCTTCCACTCTCACCCCTTTGTGGTCTTGCCCCTGCCTAACGGCCCTGCAGGGACTCCACCTAAAGACCCCTGATATCCCTCCCCGCTCAAAGCCCTCCCACGGTTTGCCAGCACCCACAGGACAAAGCCGGATGGGCCACCAATGAGCTCCACACTGGCTCATTGGGGGCGGGATTTTGGCGTGACTTTCTCTCTCTTAGCCTCAATTTCCCAATCTATAAAATGAGTTAATGAGGAACTTAAGACGTTATGGAAGTGTTTTTTCAAAGCTTAATCCAAGAAACACAGGTATTGGCAGTGGTGTAGCATGATGAGTACTCTCACAGAGGATCAGCCTTTCGCATTTGCTCCGCCCACTGCCCCTCTGATTCGCTAAGGCGCTAGGACCCACCTGGGCCTGCCCCTAGTATTGCCTGAAGAGCGAATCCCAAATTCTGGCGGCGACAGTCCGGCCGGAGTCCATCACTTAGGCCACACTGAGGACAGTGGAGAGGTTAAGGAGGGTCGAAGTCCCCGCGGCATGGGGCGACAGGATGGGTTCCAATCTTCCTGCTCAGGCGTGGGCGGGGCAACCAGGCACGCGTCACAAGCGAGGAAGGCCCCCGGCACAGGCCCCGGGTATTTGTGTCAGCGCCGTCGCCACCGTCCCAGCCGATGGGTCGGGATACACGCTCGCGCTCGCGGTCGGCTGGTCGCAGGGGTCGAAGGCAACGGAGCTGGAGCGGGAATCGGAGCCGAAGTCGGAGCGGAAGCCATGGGCGGCGAAACCGGCGTAGCCGAGACGACGAGGGACGACGCAGACGGAGGCGGAGGAGTCGGGATCGTAGGTAGGGTAGTTGTGTAAGCCGCGCTGGAGGTCCAGCTCCAGCCTTAGGGGAGCTGAAAACCCCTCGAGCTAGTCAGGGAGGGCTTCCTGAAAAGGGGGACGTCTGAGGACGTCGGAATTGACCAGGCAGCGATAGGAAAGCGAGAGGCTCCAAGGAGCGAGGAGTTGGGGAATCGATGAGGTCGGAGAGGAAGCGGGAGACCAGATCGTGCAGGCTTGTGTACCGTTGAAGCATTTGAGGGTTATTTAAGAGGGCAGCAGGGAGCTGTGGAGTATTTCGAACCAAGAAGTGATGTCTGGATTACCTTGCACAATTCCCACTGGTTTTCGCCTGGAGAAGGGACTCAGCGGGACTGCAGGAGTGACACCAAGGAGCAGGAACGTAGTAACAGTTGTCCAGGCAACAGATGATGATGGCTTTCTCGAGGGGAGGCTGTGGGAAGGTACAGTGAGAAAGTGGGTAGATTTGAGAGGGATTTCCGAAGTAAAAGTGACAACACATGTTCCTGGGATGTAAGAGAGAAGAACCGTTGATGACAGGTGGCAGGACTCCGTTGAGTCCTCGGACTTGTTGCTCAGCTTCCCATCTGCCCACAGCCCTTTTCTTCTGGAGATGGGGCACCTGACCAGACTTGGCTTGAGTCTGCTTGAATCTGTTCCTACACAAGGGAATCAGCATGGAGATAGGGACTGACTCTCAGAGCTGGGTTCTACTGCTGGCTCAGCCTGTAAATGGCAGTCCCTGCCCCACTTTCATCCAAGTTCTGTCATCTGTGCCCTAAGGATCTCCACAGGGGCTCTGGAAGCATGCAGTGTCTCCCCATCCCTCCAGCCTGTTCTTCACACCATAGCCAGGGTGGCTGTCATCCACTGATCACCCTCTAGGTTTGAGAAGGTGGCTTTTCCTTTTGAGTCTCATAAGATCACTGTCACCCAGGAATTCCAGGAAGACAAACGGAGTGAAAATAGTAAAGAGATGGTTTAAACCAGTATTTGGTAAACTACAGCCTAGGACCAAGAATAGCTTTTACATGTTTAAATGTCGAGGGGAGGGGGTGGGATGGGAAAGACAATAGAGTAGTACTTCATGACACATTAAAAGTACATGATATTCAAGTTTTGGTGTCTAGAAATAAAATTTTATTGAATAAACTTATGCCAGTTAGTTCATGTGCTGTTCATGGGCCACTTTTGCCCTGTGATAGCCGAGTTGACTTACTTTGCCATCCACCATCTGGCTCTTCACAGAAAAAGTTTGCTGACTCTGGTTTAACGTTTAATGTTGATGTTTTAGCAGTGGTTTGTGGGTAGCAATAAATTGTTATTGTCACCTATTGGTTTCTAAGATTTTAGTTACTCACAAGAATCAGCCACTCTAGATAGGTCATGAAAATCAATGTCATTTATGAAGATTTGACCAAGTTTGTAGTTTTTGTTTAAGTAATGCCAAATAATTGGTTTTCAAGGTGTAAGTTTTTTCTCGTGAGCTTAATGGGTGGAGCATTGGACAAAATAAAGACAGATTTAGTTGCTCAAAGGCCCCCAACATTAAAGAATCTATCCCCAGGGTTCATTACTTTGCCTGCCCGCCTCACCTGCCCTGTCAAGGCTCTGTATTCCCGCCAGTCTTGCTCCTGCCTGTCCTATAGAGCCGGCAAACACCACCTTCTTTCTGTAAACCCTCCCTGGACACCTTGTTATTGTTGTTTAGTTGCTAATTTGCATCTGACTCTTTTTGCAACCCCATGGACTGTAGCCCACCAGGCTCCTCTGTCCATTGAATTCTCTAGGCAAGAATACTGGAGTAGGTTGTCATTTCCTTCTCTAGGGGATCTTCCCAACCCAGGGATCAAACCCATGTCTCCTGCATTGCAGGCAAATTCTTTACGACTGAGCTACCAGGGAAGCCCCCTGGACACCTTGGACAGAGCTTATAGTTCCCTCACCATCTGGCCCAGGCCACCTGCCCTCCTGCCCTCCCTCCCATTCTCCCCCTCACTCACTCTGCTCCAGTTACACAGGCCTGCCTGCTGCTGTTTAAATATGCCAAATGAATTCCTGCCCAAGGGCCTTTGCCCCATCACTCTCTCCAGATCTCCCCGTAGCTCCCTGACACTCCTCCAATGTCACCTTCTTAGCGAGCTCCTCTCTGGCCTCTGCACGCCCTAATGCACTGTCACTATCCTAGTGGCTCATGGTCCCATCTAGTGTCACATTTGTTGATGTGAGCCCCACAGAAGCAGGGACCATCAGTGTTTGGGTCACTGCTATGTTCCCAGAACCTAAACCAGCTCCTGGCCCCCAGCAGGTGCCTGCCCAGTCAGTGGCAGTGGGACAGGTGACTGGCCAGCTGGCGGCAAGCAGAGCTTCACGGGTTCCCTCCACAGGTCGGATTCAGAAGAGGAGCGACCACGGAGAGGCAGGCAGACCCGGAGCCCCTCTCCTGCCCACCGGCATGCCCAGGACCACTCCTCTCAGTCTGACTCAAGCGATGAGCAGCAGCATCAGCAGCGGGGCCAATGGGCTCGCCGGCAGCGGCAGCAACGGACATGTTCCTGGTCCCCAGGCTCCTCAGCGTCCAGCTCCGCATCCAGGGACCACTCACAGAGCCCCCGGGAGGCAGCGGCAGCAGCCCTGAGCCAGCAACAGAGCCTGCAGG
>NW_011495051.1:2709953-2716627 GCF_000754665.1 Bison bison bison | reverse complement strand
CTGCAGGAACGCCTGCGGCTGCGCGAAGAACGAAAGCAGCAGGAGGAGCTGATGAAGGCCTTCGAGACTCCCGAGGAGAAGCGGGCACGCCGGCTGGCCAAGAAGGAGGCCAAGGAGCGGAAGAAACGGGAGAAGATGGGCTGGGGCGAGGAGTACATGGGTTATACCAACACCGACAACCCCTTTGGTGACAACAACCTGCTGGGCACCTTCATCTGGAACAAGGTGAGCCTCGGGCAGCCAGGCTGGGCCCTTAGTCCTGCTCATGTTGCTTGCCAGTCCTTTCTGTCTTTTTGCTTCATACACTGGTTACAGCTTATTTCCAAAGACATTGTTTAGCATTCCCAGTGCATGTGCCCAGGTTGTACCTGCCACTGACATTGTGTGCCTGCATGAGCACACACACCAGCTTCCGCCGGCTTATCCTCTGATGACACTCTCCTATGGTGTAAAATTTCAGGCCCTCCACCCACAGAACCAGCCTAACCTCAGGCAGAATGGGAGAACAGGGTCTCAGCATCACATGCAGGGTGGGATTCCATGGTCAGGGCAGACAGAGCTCCATGATGCTGGAGTGGACTGAGCCAATTCTGCAGGCCGCAGTTCCTTCAGGCAGCGGAATCCCTCAGCCTCACACCCCACATCAGCAGAGCAGGTGCTTCGGCCTGGTGGGTCCCCACCTGGTAGAGCAGTTATGAAGTGTAGGAGGCTGTGCTGGATGTTCCCAGGGAGGGTGGTGGGAGGAGGCATCTGTCTCAGCGGGAGTGTGGTTGGCCCTTCCAGGCCCTGGAGAAGAAGGGGATCAGCCACCTGGAGGAGAAGGAGCTAAAGGAGCGGAACAAGAGGATCCAGGAAGACAACCGTCTGGAGCTGCAAAAGGTGGGGGCGCCCTGGGGTTTCCTGCTTCCCTCCTGAGGGATCCAAGGGAAGCAGACAGAAAGTGAGTCTGGCTCACCCTGGCTTAAGTCCAGGGGGACCTGATTGGCTTTCGTGGAAAATTCAGGGGAGATTGGCCTCAGGCATGGCTGGATCCAGAGGCTCAGGCAGTGACAGTACCTCAGCTTTGCTGGCCTCCAGGATTTATTCTAAGGCCCTCCCTGCTGGGTGGCCAGAGCAGCCCTGGCCACTAAACCTACTGTGTCTCTAGTAGAAAGAGGGTTCCCTTCTGCCCCAGGGTCTGTCCAGAGCTTCAGGCATCCCTGGATGGATTCCTGTGTCCAGGGCCAGCCCACTGGGGTCAGGCGCCAGGAACAGTACCCCGCCCCCCAAACCTTGGGGAACCCCACAGGCTGAGAGGATAAGGGCAGACCCCACGAGACCCCGTCGTCTGCTGTCCCCCCCTCATTCTCTGCATGTGCCCTCAGGTGAAGCAGCTGCGGCTGGAGCGGGAGCGAGAGAAGGCCATGCGGGAGCAGGAGCTGGAGATGCTGCAGCGAGAGAAGGAGGCGGAGCACTTCAAGACCTGGGAGGAGCAGGAAGACAACTTTCACCTGCAGCAGGCCAAGCTTCGGTGCTTGGGTTCCCCAACCCCTCCTCCTCCTGGGCCCGCCCCTGCTCCTACTAAACCTGCCCTTCCTCTTCCCCCTTCTGCTCCTGGGCTCGCCCCTCCTCCTGCTCCTGGACATGCCCCTCCTCCTCCTAGACGCCCCCTGCTCCTGGACCTGAGGGGGTGGGACCCACCCTTGCTCCCCACCCTGCCCCCTTGGCCCTCAAGCTTGCACCTCGCACCTCCTCAGGGCCCATCCTGACTCACTTTCTGTCTGCTTCCCTCATCATTGCACTCTCACCCCGTGATGCCAGGTGCTGCGGGTGGTACAAACATACGGCTGAGTAGAGGGTACCAACCAGCCCTGACTGGCTAGGCCCTGGCTGTCCGCAACCTTTGAGGCGTTTTGCTCATCAGCTTCATCTACAAACAAGGAAAGCGAGGCTCCTGAGGTGTCAAGAGTTGTCTGAGGTCATGTGGGCTGTGCGAGCCTCAGGCCTGGCCCCTACTCACCTGGCTACCCACAGTCCCCAGGGGCTCAGACCCGCCTGGTCACAGGGTTCTCTGGGGTTGGAACAGGGTTAGCCTCTGATGCCCGTCCCCATGCACAGCACTGAGGCTTTAGATCTTTCGCCCGGGCTGTCCTCTCTGCTCCTCTCTCGTGGCCCACCCACTGTTCTTCAGACCCCACCTTGTCCTGTCTCTGCCTCTTTCAGGGCCTGTGCTTTCCAACTTTTCTTGCTTCTCGGCCTGATGCCTCCTCTTGCACAAAGCCTTCCCTGACCGCCGCCCACAGTGGGCTGGGCTCCTCTCCTGGCTCCCAGTCTGGGAGTGAGGACACGGCCCTGGCTCTGACTCTGCCCTCTGCTCCCTGGCAGGTCCAAGATCCGCATCCGGGACGGACGGGCCAAGCCCATCGACCTGCTGGCCAAGTACATCAGTGCTGAGGATGACGACCTGGCCGTGGAGATGCATGAGCCCTATACCTTCCTCAACGGCCTCACGGTGGCTGACATGGAGGACTTGCTAGAGGACATCCAGGTGCGCCCTGCGGTGTGCCCCCCCACCACCACCTCCAGGCCCCAGGCATGCCCTCACACCAGCCGTGCCCCCTCCTCCAGGTCTACATGGAACTCGAGCAGGGCAAGAACGCAGACTTCTGGAGGGACATGACAATCATTACAGAGGACGAGATCTCCAAGCTCCGAAAGCTAGAGGCCTCGGGCAAGGGGCCAGGTAATGTGGGCCAGGCCAGCAGTGTCGCACCTCTGGGTCTGGTAGGAGCAGGTCAGGTGGCTCCACAGAAGACCCGATTCTCTGCAAGTCTCTGCCTCCCCCCTGGGGTAGCCACAGCCTCATCAGGCCTCTGCAAGCCATCAGGAGCAGCTGGTGCTAAGTGAGGGGCTCTTCTGCTGGTGGGAGAGTCTCACCCAGCAGTGTCAAGGGCTTCCTTTAAACAATCGCCTACACTTGGGCTCTGTGGTATCAGCACCAGTAGGACTCTTCTGTTTGGGTGTTAAGTTTTTACTGGAGGCTCAATCTGTTTCAGTGAGAACAGGACCCGACTCCACTTGGTAGGAACCTGTGCTGTATGGAGGGCTTTTTTCTTGTTTGGGAGGTTTTTCTGGCCACGCCATGTGTTTTGTGGGGTCTTAGTTCCCTGACCAGGGATCAAACTCATGCACCCTGCAGTGGAAGCTCCAAGTCTTAACCGCTGGACCACTAAGGAAATCTGTGTTCCTTTTTAATTGCTTTTCTTTTCTTCAAAATGATTACATGCATATAATTGCAAAGAGGATAAACTCTAAAACAGTGTCTCCCCCCATAGCACTGCTCACATCTGGGCCCAGACCATTTTCTGTGGGCCTGTCCTGGGCCCTGTGGTGTGTGGACAGCCTCCCTGCCCCCACCTACTCAGTGCCAAGAGCTCCCAGTCGTGACAATCACAGATGTTCCCTATATGGCCCAGTGGCCCCTGAGAGGAAGCAGGTTCAACTGTGGTTGAGAGCCACCGTTATAAAAGCCTGCCAGCAACCACAGGAGCCCCACTGCCCCTGCCCCTTGAAGCCACTGGCTTTAACGGCATCCAGCTCCTGGGGGCCTTGAGCCTGTGTCGCTAAGCTCTCAGCCCCGTATCTCGCTGCCCACCCACGGCAGCTGAGGGACAGGCGCCCTGTGTCCCCTGAGCCTGTGTACATGCTGCTCAGACGGGGTGGTCGGGGCTGTTTCCTTCCTCTTAGAGGAGGAGCATCCTTTATCTTCAAAAGTGGAGTTGTGTTTCTGTCAGCCCTCCTCTCGGGGCGCATCCTGTAGTGAGTCCCAGAGAAAGGAAGGGGCTCTGCCATCAGCAGTGCATGTCCAGAGAACTTTCACGGCTGCACAGCAGTTAGGGCCCAGCATTCCCACTGCTGCAGGCCCCGGGTTCTCTCCCTGATCGGGAAACTAAGCTCCCACAACCCTCTCAGTACGACCAAAAAAACCCCAAAACAACAACAGAGAAACGTCCAGAAACAGCTGCTTGGTTGGCAGAGGTGCTGGTTGAGAGGTGCCGCAAGCCCCTTGGACTGGATGACAGCCTGGGGCATGACTCTAGGGGCACACCCAGGCCAGTGAGTGAGTAGCTTGGCCACCAGGGGTGGTCAGCAGCCTCCCCAGAGCCTGGGTGTTCTTCCTGTGCACAGGGGACAACCTCCCGGAGGGTTTCCAGAAGAGAAGTGAGCACACGGTCGTCAAACATTCAAAACAGCATCCACCTTTATGGGGTTGACGCCTCAGCTCAGGACTATGGAACGCATGGGGGATTTTTCACCAATGACCCCACCTTCCGCTTCACTCCTCAGGGGGCCAGACACCTGGGAGGCTCCCATCCGGCCCCCTGCCCCCCTCCCTGGGCCCTTCCTCCCTGTTCCCCTGAGGGTGGGGTTGTCCGCCACCACCCTTCTAGGGCTTCCTGCCTTCGCACCAGCAGTGGAACCCTGCTTTCTGGGACCCCACGGCTCTTTTCTGCAGCTTGGCCCTGCACCCTCCAGTAACTTCTAGAGCGAGGCAGGAAATGGTTGGTGTCCCAAATGTCAGGAAGCATTTCCTCTCCCCTCACTGGTGTTTGCAGGGCTGGGGCTGGAGCTTGGCTCTGGCTGTTTTCTTTCTGAAGCACAGCCCCACCCCAAGGCTGCAGGAAAGTGAAGGGGCATTGTGCCAAGTGTCTATCCCTGGTCCCGTACCCCCGCCCCGTTTCCAGAGCTCCCCGAGTGCCTGGCCCATGGCCCCTCCTGGCCCCTCCTGGCCCCTCCCCATCCCCACTGCATCAGTGACCCCTCTGTCCCCTTTCCCCCTGCGTGTTGTGGTTGGGGCCCCAGGTGGCTCCAGGTGTCCTCAAAGAGCAAGTGTGTTTGCTTTGGGCCTGATTTCTGAGAGAGGAGGGGAACTGAGAGGTGTGACCCCACTGTTCCCAGAGCCCTGAGGATAGCAGCCTTCCCCCTTTCCAGTTAAACTGGCCCTTTCCTTTCCTTCCTTCTTTTCCTTCTCTTCTTTTTTCTTTCCTGTTGCCCCACCCCCAGGCGCACTGCATGTGGAACTTCCCCACCTGGGGATTGAACTTGAACCCACTGTAGTGGAAGCACAGTCTTAATCACTGGACCTTCAGGAAAGTCCTCCTTTTTTTTTCTTTTCCCCTCCCATCACCTCCCCTTCTCACCTTTGTAGCTGGGGAATCCTCACTATACAGTAGGGTTGCAGGAGAAAGTGGGTCCTCAGACACCCCTGTGGCCTCCTCAGTTCCCCACCCTGTTAAAGCCCCCTTAGGTCCTTTAGACAGTGGCTTAGTGCCTGTGGCTTCTGTGGATTGTTAAGTTTTCACTGTGTCAACAGGCAGAGGCCTGGCTTACATCTGAGTCAGTGCAGGACACGGTCCTGCCTGGCTGGGTGTGAAGGCTGCTGCCAGATTCGGTTTTGGTCCCGTGATGTATTTGCACCTGCGAGAGACCACAGCCAGGCTGCTGGTCCTACAGGTCCCACTGAAGCCAGTGCTGCTTGGGAGCCCAACTGCTGGTTGCAGGGTCCCACGTTGGTTGGCTGAAGGGACTTGGGTTCTTCTTGACCCTGTCTGATTAACTGACCTTCTGTCCACTGGCAGGGGTTGGAGAAGCCAGCTTTTGAGCAGGGAACATGAGCTGGTTGCCTGCCCTACATTCACCCAGCCCAGCACAGTGCTAAGCCAACAGCAGCTGGAGGTCCCCGCCCTTGGGAAACTGAGAGTTAGGCCCTTAGGCCAAGGGAGGAGGCTGGTGACTGTGGATGGCCTCTCAGTGGACGGGACATTGTCTCAGGACTGAGGATGGCTGGGATGTAGGAGGCCAGCTTCATGGGGAAAACTTACTGCTGGTGGAAAGCTTGCATGGCATGTGCAGAGGCCCTGGGGCTGGGCGGGAGTGTACACAGCTTGCTGTCTGATGAGCCACAAACAAGGAAGCCAGCCAGTGTGAGGGACAGGGGTCAGTCAGCCTGTGCCTCGCTATCTGGGGCCTCTCAAATGTGAGGGGTTAGGGCCTGGGCCCAGCCCTTACCTGAGCCACCTCTGCCCCACTGCAGGTGAGCGGCGAGAGGGGGTCAACGCCTCAGTCAGTTCCGACGTGCAGTCAGTCTTCAAGGGGAAGACATACAGCCAGCTGCAGGTCATCTTCCAGGGCATCGAGGGCAAGATCCGGGCTGGAGGCCCCAACCTGGACATGGGCTACTGGGAGAGCCTGCTCCAGCAGCTGCGAGCCCACATGGCACGTGCCAGGTAAGCAGGTGGGGCCTCGCTGGGGGCACCCCCACCAGCTCCCAGCCGCCTTCCCACCTTCCTTCCAGCCTCCACTGAGCACTTGGTCTTTGTTTTCCTGGGTTAATAGACATCACGGAAAGCCCCAGAGGCCACTGCCTGCCCCATCCACAGGCTCCACTCTCCCAGTGTTTGAATTCTCTGCGTGATGGGACCATTGTGTAAACACAGTTCCTGTCTGCCACAGAATGCAGTCACTTCTAAATTTATCCTCTTCCTCGGAGAAGGCAATGGCACCCCACTCTAGTACCCTTGCCTGGAAAATCCCATGGATGGAGGAGCCTGGAGGACTGCAGTCAGTGGGGTCGCTGAGGGTCGGACACGGCTGAGTGACTTCACTTTCACTTTTCACTTTCATGCATTGGAGAA
>NW_011495051.1:2709321-2709853 GCF_000754665.1 Bison bison bison | reverse complement strand
AATGGCACCCCACTCTAGTACTCTCGCCTGGAAAATCCCATGGATCCAGGAGCCTGGTAGGCTGCAGTCCATGGGGTCACTAGGAGTTGGACACGACTGAGCGACTTCACTTTCACTTTTCACTTTCATGCACTGGAGAAGGAAATGGCAACCCACTCCAGTGTTCTTGCCTGGAGAATCCTAGGGACGGGGGAGCCTGTTGGGCTGCCGTCTGTGGGATCACACAGAGTCGGACACGACTGAAGCGACTTAGCATAGCATCATTTCTATATTTATTGGAATTACACTGTGAAGAAGGATCAACCCCTTCTCATTTGTTCATATATTACATTATTTATATCAGTATGGACTCATGGGCATTTATTTATTTGATGGGATATAACTCATCATTTTTGTTTTGTCATTTTATCTTAAATTGTTCCAAATTCGGTCATCAGGCACACGTTCAAATCAGCTTCTATACTCTTTTGACATGCTCCTATCATGTTCTGAGGGTTTCCTTACTTCCTGGTCCCACAAGATGTTCCAGTTT
>NW_011495051.1:2708452-2709221 GCF_000754665.1 Bison bison bison | reverse complement strand
GCCTGGAGAATCCTAGGGACGGGGGAGCCTGTTGGGCTGCCGTCTGTGGGATCACACAGAGTCGGACACAACTGAAGTGACTTAGCATAGCATCACCAGTCCGTGGTCCTTTTCCGGCCCAGGGCAGGGACCTGCCCCCTCCTGGTGTCTGTGCTGCAGCCCCTTGCTGCCCTCAACCTGGTCCTTGCTGCAAATTGGGAGTCATGAGAAATCTTGGGTAGGGGCCTTCCCCATGGGGCTTCCGGATGACTGCCTGGCCTGCCCCCCAGGCTCCGGGAGCGGCACCAGGATGTGCTGCGGCAGAAGCTGTACAAGCTGAAGCAGGAGCAGGGCGTGGAGAGCGAGCCGCTATTCCCCATCCTCAAGCAGGAGCCACCATCTCCTGGCCACAGGTAAGTCCTGGCCTGTCTGTCCCTGCTCCCCAGGACCCTCTTCCGCCACCGGCCCTGCTCAGCCCAGCCCTCTTCTGCAGCCTGGAGCCTGAGGACCCAGCCCCTACTCCGCCTGGGCCCTCGGAGGGCGGCCCTGCAGAGCCGGAGGCCGAAGGGGCCACGCCAGCGGAGGGCGAGGCGGACGGGGAGGCGGTGCTCATGGAGGAGGACCTGATCCAGCAGAGCCTAGACGACTATGACGCCGGCAAGTACAGCCCGCGGCTGCTCACAGCTCATGAGCTGCCGCTGGATGCCCACGTGCTGGAGCCGGACGAGGACCTGCAGCGCCTGCAGCTGTCGCGGCAACAGCTTCAGGTCACAGGTGCGCGGTGGGGGTG
>NW_011495051.1:2702598-2708352 GCF_000754665.1 Bison bison bison | reverse complement strand
GTTTATGGGGTGGGCAAGGGCAGGGCTTCCCAGCGGAGAAGGGGGCATTGTCCTTGAACCCGCTTGGATCCTCCTCCAGCTCTCCTGAGTGTCCCTTTGTTCACTTGCTTGTTTGTCCAAAGGACACAGGGATGGTGGTGGTTACCTCCAGTGCCCGGCTCTGCTCTGAGCTCCTTACATGGCCCGTGGGCCAGGGCCTGGGCCTCCCGGGGCAGCCATCATTCCTGGCACAGAGGAGAAACCGCCTCGGGGAGACCGGATCCAATGTCCCCATGCGGGCCTCTAACTACCAGGCCCTTTGGGCAACTCAGCAAGGGGACACGTGGTGTTTGGTGCCCACCTGGGAGGACAGGGGGCACAGGGCAGGCAGGCCGGGAGCAGGGAGTGTGACAGGCAGGGAGGCCGGAGGGGGGTGTCCGGGGTCCCAGGTAACGCGCCCCCCACCTCACTCCCTGCAGGCGACGCCAGCGAGAGTGCAGAGGACATCTTCTTCCGGCGAGCCAAGGAGGGCATGGGCCAGGACGAGGCCCAGTTCAGCGTGGAGATGCCACTGACCGGCAAGGCCTACCTGTGGGCAGACAAGTACCGGCCGCGCAAGCCGCGCTTCTTCAACCGCGTGCACACCGGCTTCGAGTGGAACAAGTACAACCAGACGCACTACGACTTCGACAACCCACCACCCAAGATCGTGCAGGGCTACAAGTTCAATATTTTCTACCCCGATCTCATCGACAAGCGCTCCACGCCCGAGTACTTCCTAGAGGCCTGCGCCGACAACAAGGACTTCGCCACGCTCCGCTTCCATGCTGGGCCGCCCTACGAGGACATCGCCTTCAAGATTGTCAACCGCGAGTGGGAGTATTCGCACCGCCACGGCTTCCGCTGCCAGTTTGCCAACGGCATCTTCCAGCTCTGGTTCCACTTCAAACGCTACCGCTACCGGCGGTGATGGCCGGGACCCCTCCTGGAGCCCCACGACCCAGAGAGGGCTTGTGCAGAGCCGGCAGCCTCCCCTGGCGGGGCCTGGTCCTCGCAGGGTGCCCCCCCCTTCCCTGCATGAACAGGTCCCACTTCCCTGCGAAGCCTACCTGGGAAAGCTGAGGGGACGCACAGACAGGTGGGCCTGTGGCACTGACACACTGGAGGGGCTGCTAGGGGGTTTTCAGAGCCCAGGGGACCCGGCAGGTGTCGCCAGACCTCGGTCCCTGGGCTGACGCTGAGCCCCAAGCGAGACAGGCCCCACATCAGCCATCTCAAGTCAGGGCCTCAGGGCTGGCAGGGCACTCACTGGCCCAGGTCGCTGACGGGTGGGTGTGGGACCAGTGGGACCCAGGCTCCAGGGCCTTGAGTGCATGCTCCCCAAGAGGCCATCCAGGGATGTCTGAGCTCTCAGGTGCCCTAGCTCACCCCCTGTGCTGGCTGGGGGTCAGTCTCCTCCCCATGGGCACGGAGGTCCCGTTACTGCCCACTATCAAGTCTGGGAGCAATATCCTTCCATAGCTGCCGCTCCGGGGGCCCCGTCTGACCTGGGCATTCTCCTGTCCCTTAAGGATGCCACCCAGAGCCACCCTCCTTGTCCCCGAGTCTTGGATGGGGACAGTGGAGAGTCTGACAGGTACGATCTCTCACCAGGTCACAGAGCGCCAGTGGGGCCCCAGGCCGGCCCCCGCCCCTGCCCCGCCCCAGAAACAGGCTGCTTTTTAACAATTTCTTATGGAGACATTTCCAGCCTCAAGTGAGAAGAAGCCTGAAGGGCTGCCTCCACTACTCAGACAGCGTGGTCCAGACACCTTATTTCATCTGGAAATATGTACAATTCAGGTTGTTTCTCTACAAAGATTTTTTTAGGTGGGGGGAGAAAAATCTTGTTTATTTTCCTTTAATTGGTCTACTTGTGAGAGTGTATGTTTTTTAAAGAAACATTTTATTTTAGAATAATTTTAGATTGTCAGAAATGCTGCAGAGGTCGTCTCGCGTTCCCGCCCTCAATGCCCATATCCACACCCAGCTGTCCACATGGCTAACATCTTGTGCAACCACAGTACATCTGTCAGAACTAAGACACCAAACAACCAAGACCTTTAGAAAACAAGTACAACCCCTAAAAATAGTCGATAACCGTTCCCGAGGGAGCTCCTTGTCATCTGAGGGTTTCCTCCATCTTTGCCCTCTACCCTCACCCCCCAGAAGGAGGGTGCATTCCTAAACACCCCAGGGGGTGCTTAGCTGTTCACCTAACCCAGGGTTCGATGCTCAGCGGTGTCTAGGGACAACTGTGGTTGTCAGGACCTGGGGGACTCCTGGCATCAGGGGTGGGGGCTCCACACCCCACCGTGCCCAGGATGGCCACTCTCAGAGAGTGATCTGCTCCTAGGTCCCCAGCACTGAGACTGACACCCCCAGGTCCCCCAGTCATCTCCCAACCCTCACTTAACTGTGTCCAGGAGCCTCTGGTTCAGCTCTGGCCTCCACTGATGTGCCTTGCCCCACATGTTCTCATACATCAGCGGACACGTTCTAGATAGCAGGGCCTGGGGACTCGGGGACGAAGTGCACGTAGTCAAGGGGCACCCACTCCCCACTGCAGACCCTGGCCCACCCAGCCAGCTTGGTCCAGGTGGAAGAAGACCCCATCCATCCCCTTTGGGACCCTCCATGGACATCACTAATCAATGGCTGATTGCCATAGCAATCAGCATCCTCTGGGCAGCTGCTTCCAGTTGATCCCTGGCCTGCTCCACCGTCATGGGAGCAGGACAGGCCCTGGAGCAAGGTCGAGTCTGGGGCAGAGCTTGCTCACCAGATGGGTGGGGCCCTGTTCTGGTCTCAGCATGCAGGCTGTGTGTGGCTGCAATGACCTGGCCTTTACAGGCGTTAAGCAGACCTCACGCCAGCCGTACATGACAGCATTTACATCCATTTGGGAAACAGACTCACAGAGGCCCACGTTTTCAAGCCTAGAAACCAGCTGTCAGAGTTAGAACCCAGCCTTCTCCAACCTCCCATTTCCAGCCTCAGGTTCCCTACCTGCCCCAAGAGGAGTCCTCCCAGTCCCAGTGTCTCAGCCTCCTCACTTCACTTCTGCAGTCCAGGTGGCCTGTAGACCCCAAGGGAGACTCTGGGGTCTGGGGGAGGGGGGAGGGGAACAAGACGGCCATGTCCCCGAATAGCTGGGCACATGTTTAGCAGGAGTCCCCAGTCCAAAGGGAGGAGAGCTGCTCCAGGCAAGGGTTCAGGCTGGGGCAGGGGAGGCACAAGGTCTAGGGGTCCCAGAAAGGGCTCTGAAGGTTCCCTGGGGGAGGGCCCTGCCAGGCCTGGGAGGACAGGGCTGCCGGACAGAGAAGGAAGTTGGGCCTGCCTTGCAGAGGAAAAGGCAACAAGTGCTTCCAGGGCAGTGAAGTGAAGTGGAATTCACTCAGTCGTGTCCTACTCTTTGTGACTCCGTGGAAAGGAGCCCACCAGGCTCCTCTGTCTGTGGGGATTCTCCAGGCCAGGATACTGGAGTGGGTTGCCATTTCCTTCTGCAGGGCTTCCTGGGCAGGGGTGAATGCAAGTCTAGGTGCTGGGCTCTAGGGCACTGGGGAGGCATAGAGGGTAAGTGAGCTGGGTGGGACACAAGCTGGGTGTCAGGAAGACCCATTAGGCAGACTGGAGGCACCACAGCACCCAGCTGCCCCAGGACCCAGCCCCTGCCCAGTGTCCACCCAGCATCCTTCAATTGCCCCCAACCCCCACCTCAGCCTCTTCCTGCCCTTGGCTGAGTGTGAGACTAAGAATAGATGATCCCCGACTCCCAGCGGAAACCATAGCCCCGGGAAGCCAGTCCTGAGCCTGACCTCTGTTCCCACCATCTGCCGCCCCCCCACCCCCACCCCACAGACCATCTCAACGCTTCTCACGACTCCCATGTGCCCTTGACCAGGGCCAGGGCAGAGACCAAGAGACCTCCAGCGGACAGCCTGGGAGGTGGGGGAAGCGCAGAACTCACGGTCAGATCGCACCTGCATGTGGCCTTAGACCCAGCCTTCCTGCCCTCCAGGCCTCAGTTTCCCAGTCTATAAAATGAGCATTTTCGCCCCCTGCCTTGCAGGGTCCGGCTGTAACCCAGGCACTTGCCAATTTCAAGTCAAGTGTGTTTATCTGACCCCTGCCCTGGATGTTTACCAGAAGGAGCACTGTCCTTTTATCTCAGGGCAGAGGAAGTGGGAACGGAACAATCCTCCTCCATCTCAGCCCACCCCCCCCAATCTGGAGCCCCAGCCCCACATCCTCTGCCCTCCTTACAGTCCCCTGAAGCCTCATGCTCTCTCTTGCTTCCAAAGCATATATATAATTTCTGCCCTGTCTCTTTCTTGCCCTCCTATGCATTCCACAAAGCCCCCGTTCTCACAATTTCTGCCCCATCCCCACTCCAGGATGCCTTTCAGACTCACCTCTTTGGCCCCCCTAACCTCTGTCCCTTCCTTTGGCCCTGCCCTGAACGCAGGAGGCTGGGAATGTTTGTATCCAGCTTTATTTTTCTCCAGCCTGGGGGATCTTTGAGGGCAGATGTGGTTTACAGTCTACCTGGGGCTCACAATTGTCCTACCATATGGGCTGGGGCAAAGAGTTTCCCTAAAGGAAAGGCTGGGAGGAACAAGACTGCCTCCTTTGATGTGAGGGACATCAAGGCTTTACAGAGGAGAGAGCCTCGGAGCCAGGGTTCTGCCAGATGCATAGGAGTCGGGGAGACTCCTTGTCAAGGAAGAGGAGTTAGGGTTAACCTGCTGGGGACTCAGACAATGGTATGGAACAGAGGAGGGGCCGTCTGGAGGGATGGAGAGGCCAGAAGGATAGTAGGTGGACCCAGTGGAAGGGAGATCAGGGCCAGGGCAGGAGTCCATCTTTCCCACTCAGAGCCTGTACTGGTGTGCCCCTCCCAGGCCCCTGAGGACTCGGTGGCATGAGATCAAGGCCAAGGCAAATGGGTTCCAGCCCACTCCAAGCTGTAACTCAGGGCCAATGAGGCCCAAACTCACCCCTCTATGCCCTAACCCTGCCTTCCATGCATCCTCGATGGCCAGTCCCAAACCCGTGGACCCCCTTCATTCACCCAAGGCCCAAGGACTGTGGGCAGGAAGGACTTTTAAGAAGCTTCTCACTTTCCTGCACCACGGTCTGGGTTTAGCCTCCACACCTTTGCTGTAGCAGTACCCGACTGCTCACTCTTTACTTTCACAGCTTTGGGCCGATGAGACCCTGGCCCACAGCCCTGAGTGAGTCATGGGGCTTTCAAGAAAGTCCATCCTGTCTGGAGAGTCATTCCCAGCTTCCAGCTCCCTGCCTCAAGCGCGATCATTCCTGCAGTGACGGGCTCTAGGGAGCAGAGCGAAAGCGTACCTCCCCACCCTCACCTCAGGGACCCAATGCCAGCCTAGGTGCTCCCAGATGCTCCCCCTAGAATGCAGCCGCCCACAGCCCTCCCGCTCACCTGCTCCCGGGAAAACCTGTCTGAGCAGGCTGCCCACGAGGCTTCCGGCTTCAGAGTGCGGTCCTTCTCCCCTCTGAACCCCTCTGCACCCCCACCCCCAGCCCTGACAGGGGCCTCAAACAACCCCTACACTGGAGAACCCTCTACTGGGGGCCCAGCCACTCCTCAACCACCACGCACCCCGCGTTCACCAGCTCTGAGCTCTGGGCCTCTGGACAGGGGTCTGGGAGCCCTGGGGAGCTGACTCCGCCCCCGCCCCCTCTCGGTCTGGGGTACTACCCAGA
>NW_011495051.1:2700722-2702348 GCF_000754665.1 Bison bison bison | reverse complement strand
GCCGCGCTGTCTCCCCGGGGGCTGGGGGCGCCCCTTGACCCTCAGCAGCCAGGCCTGGGCGGGAGGGGCGTGGCCAGCGCGGGGCGGGAGGGACTGATGCGAGACAGACGAAAGACTGAGAGACTCGGGCAGAGAGACTAGATCCAGCTGTAGAGCAGAGCCCCCGCCCCGGGCTATTTTTAGACCCCTTGGGCCCCCCTCCAGGCCGGGAGGGGACCTAGTCACCCCTCCTTCGGCCGGGGACCCCGCGCCGCCAGGCCCTCCGTCGGTGCTCCTGCGCGACGTGGCAGCGCGGGAGTCCTCCCGCTGTGACTCGGTTTCCCCAGGGGGCCCGGGAGGCCGAGCTGCCCTGCTTCCGCCTCCGAACTCCCTTCCTCCCGCCAGGCATTTACGCGTGCTCCAGGGCCCAGGACGGCGCGCCTACCCCTGCACGCCCCCTCGACCACCTTCAGCTGAGGACAGTTGGCCCTGAGGTAAGGGGCGGGGCATGAGAGTGGGCAGGTGTGGCTTGAGTGCATCCTACCGGCAGATCCGCGCTGCCGTGGGTGTGTTCCCGTGGGCGGTGACAGCTACTAGGTGCTGGGTGTCCAGGGGCACTCTTGAGCCTGGGTCCCAGTCTGGAGTGCTGCCTGCCCTGGGCACCTGCTGGCTGGTGTGAGCAAGAATGTGCTTGTGTATGGATTCCCTGAGTCTGGGCCAGGCCTCTCCGCGTCCTGTAGCGCTGCAGCCAGAGACAGTGCTGAGACGCTGGGTATGGCTGCAAGTGAAAGCACACGCCTGGTTAGTTGTGTGTCTGCACGCACACTCGGAGTTGTGTCCATCACTAACCAGTGGCTGCCTGGCCTGGATCGGTCCTGTCCCTCTGTCACCCATCTGTTCCCCTCGCCAGTGGTGAGTGCTGAGAGGATGCCCGCTGGACAGATGAGGAAACTGAGGCTCAGGGGGACCACATGAGTCAGGGCCAAGGCTCAGCTCTAACCCAGTCAGGCTGACTGGGGTGGGGACCTGGGTGGTGTCACAAACAGGAAAAGTTCCCGGAAATAGAGCCTTGTGGTGAGGGGAGGCAGGGCCGGGTCTGGGAGCTGCCTTGCGTGGAAGTGTTTGTGTCTGTGTGGGCGTCTGTGGCTTCACAAGGGCGTACAGAGGGTCCCCACCCTAGGGCGCGCAGATGCGAACCGGGCGTGAGCTGGAACCAATGCAGTAACGGGCCTGCTCCCTGCATGTTCGTGCCAGAGGGCATGATCCTTGGTCAACTGGGCAGCATTAGAGAACTTAGGAAATGTGGAAATAGACTGAGGTCATACAGTGCATGAGGGCTCCCACCTGGCTGCTCAGTGTGTGCACCCAGGAGACAAGCTGTGAGCACAGCCAGGAAGCAGGAAGAGTGCGGGCACCAGGCTGGGATGGGTGTGTGTGTGTGTGTGTGAGTGAAGACTGAAAGTCTCAATGGCAAGAGCAAGTCGGGCCTGGGAAGACTAGCCCAAATGCTGGCAGGCAAGTCAGTGGCCTCGTTGTCCCCATTTCAGAAAGGGGGAAACTGAGACTTGGCAAGGTCGAGCCCCCGCTTGACAGTGGCAGATCGGGGGCTCCAGTCCAAGCTTGTCTGAGGTCACTGTCGCCCCTCTG
>NW_011495051.1:2699529-2700622 GCF_000754665.1 Bison bison bison | reverse complement strand
AGGCCCCTGGCGAGGGGACAGGCAGGCAGGCCAGGGGGTGGGGTGTTGAGAGGCAGAGGGACTTGTTAAAAAATGGATGGCTTGTGGAAGCAGCAGGGGGAGAGTGGGCAGGCAGTGATGGACCATCAGGCAGAGGAGGGGCCCAGCCCTTGGAATCCAAAGACTACAGTCTGCCAGGGACACCGTGGTAGTGGGGGGGCAGCCTGGTGCCCACGCCTGGCCCAGCGCCCAGGCCTCTGGGACAGTGGGCTGGAGCCCTCCCAGCCTCCCCGAGGTGAGCTGAGGGAGCACTGAATGTCTGTCCTGCAGTTCTGCAGAGAGGAGCCAGGACCCAAGAGAGAGAGATTTCTGGAACTCAGGACCAGCCAATGAGAGCTGTGGAACCTCAGCCCCCTTAAAGTCTAGATGCTTCAGGCCTTTGGGTTCCTGAAGTGGGACCTTGTTAGAATTCTAGAACCGGGGACTCGTTAGAATTCCAGAACCCTGGATTTTCCAAATCCAGACCTCTCCCACTCTCGGGTTATAGGATCCTTGGGTTTGTCCAGCAAATCTGGGGTCCATGTTTCTCATGAGGCACAGAGAGGGAGAGCAGTTCTCCCAAGGGCCACACAGGCGTGCTTCTGGACCTCGGAGCCCTCCTGGTCAATGTGGGAGGGAAAGGGAGGCCCCGCCAGGTGCCCCTCCTGGCCCGCTTTCCTGGGGAACTTGAGCAGGCTGCTATCACCTGAACCCCTGGTTGGGGGACTGGAAACCACATGCTGGGGCCAGAGGAAGTGGTGCCAGTTTCCAGTCTCCCCCAGGCCAGGGGTCCTGGGGTCGCAGTTTTTGTTTCCACATATGGGAAGCGTGAAACAGACTCGGGGTCTATGTCCCTGGGTGCATGAGCTCCTGCACAAGAGTAGGGGACCCTGGGGCCATGAGATGCGGGAGGGGCTGGCAGTCACTCCAGGGTGAGGCAGGGGCAGTGACCACAGACACAGCCCGAGTCCCGAGAATATTTAGAAACAACACATACCAGCTCCGAGGGAGGGAGGGAGGGAGCGCCCTGTCCCAGGGGGAACTCAAGTGCAGGTCGAATCTGAGCTGACGACAA
>NW_011495051.1:2696998-2699429 GCF_000754665.1 Bison bison bison | reverse complement strand
GAGGGCTCAGATGGCCACGCGCCGTGGAAAGGCCACATGCCACCCTCGCTCAGGATTTAGTTTCTCACTCGAGGCCCCACCCCACCAAAGTGGTGCTGACCTTGGCTGTCAGCCTGGGAGGGAGGCTCAGAGGAGCTGGATAATTTATGAGGCTAGATAAGGAGTTGCTGAGATGAATTAAAGAGATGGGGAGTGAGGTGGGGTGCAGCTAAGCACACTCGCTGCTGAGGCTGGTCACGGGACACAGCCCCAGGGCTCGTCATTGGCCCCATTTTATCAGAAGGGAGACTGAGGCTCAGAGTAGGGAAGAGACTCCTCCAAGGTTCGTGAGGGAAATCATGGCAGTCATTTTAGAAAAATTCTATCCCTTTTTGGCTGTGCCTCATGGGACCTTGGCAGGGCAAGCATGTATGTAGTCTTACTCACTGGACTGCCAGGGAATTCCCTAGAAATGATGACCCTCCACACCCACCTCTCACCAGCCTCTGCCTGACTGCAAGGCTTTTGACACAGATGCACACATTTGATCTCCAGTCAACTCCGGCTAGGCTGTGTGACTTTGGATTAGTTACTTAACCTCTCTGTACTTCTGATTCCCTGCCTCCGCAAAATGGGGATCATAAGACTCTGAGCTCTCATTTCAAGGGACCCTGAAAGGTTTGATCCCTGGTCCGGTAACTTGATCCCATATGCTGCAACTAAGACCTGGTACAGTTTAATTAATTAATTAATAATAAAATAATGTTGTCGTGGTGGTTTAGTCGCTCTGTTGTGTCCAAGGCTACTCTGTCCATGGTATTCTCCAGGCAAGAATACTGGAGTGGGTTATCATTTCCTCCTCCAGGGGATCTTCCCAACCTAGGGATCGAACCTGAATCTCCTGCATTACAGGCAGATTCTTTACCACTGAACCACCTAGGAAGCCCAATAAAATAATAATAACTAAATTTTTTTTTAATTAAAAAAAATAAGTGGACCTTTCTGGGCGTCAGCTGCCTGGAACCTCCATGCCTCCCACCGTCCTGCCTCCCCACCTTTGTCTACTCTGAACCTGCGGCCAATGGACCCTCACTGCTGGCACAAGCATGGTTTGTGATAGGCACGCATACCACATGGGAGGCTGGCCCCATGGGTGGCCCTGTGCCCTCCCAGCTGGATCCTTTTGGGCAACTGAGAGAAGACTTTTTAAAAAATTATTATTCAAGTATAATTGCTTTAGAGAGCTGACTTTTAAATGGTGTCATTTTCTTTCTCCTCAAACACTGGTCAATTCATCCACACCCCAGTCAGACCCACACGTCTCTCCAGTTTTCTCCCCCAGCCCCATACTGAGGAGTTTATAGCCCATTTCCTCCTGCTACTGTTTATAGCCCGTCACTGGGGATCCAGTTGCTTCCAGTGAACTGGGTTTTTTTTTCCCCCAGAATGGAACTGGATTTCAGGGTTTCTTTTTTATTAAACAAAAATGGGGGGGGAGGAATATACATGATTCTAACACAGGAGGAAGAATGTCCCTAAAGACCAACGGGGTCGGATCTTCCCCGAGGCCTTCATGAGGAATTGTGACCTCAAGGCTGACCACAGAGCTGGCCTGAGAGTCAGCGACCTCTGGCTGCCAGCCAGTGGCCCTCCCCACACTGCACGTGTCCTGTTTTACAGCAGTTGAAATCTGTCCTGGATCCTTCCTTCCATGAAGGACTCAGATGGATGACCCCCAGGGAACCAGAAGTTTAGAGAAGAAAAAATCATTTGCCTGAGGTCGCATAGTTGGTGTCAGGGCTAGAGTTCAAACCCAGAGCTTCTCAACCCTTCTCTGCAACCTGGCAGACACTAATTGGTGTCTTCCAGGGTTCCCAGAAGAGGGAACACTGATCCTTGCCTTTGAGGGTCACTGAGCCTGGGGCAGGACAGAGTTGGAGCTAGTCATACCAGTAATTGTAATAGCAGGACTACTACTAGGAGTAGTAATAGTAATGCTTACTGAGCTGGGAGTGAGATAAGTGAGGAAAGGCATCTTCAAGGAGGGTATAGTTGAGCTGGGGCAATGAAGTTTGTGTAGGAGTTCACTGGGGCCACTCAGACTAATATGCAGAATGAATCACCAAAATCTTCTCTGCCGCCCACCTCCCCACAGGTGTCTCTGAACCACCACCAGCCTTGGCCTGATGAAGTGGTAACCCTCCCTGCTATGCTCCAGAACCATGTGGCCCAATGCCAGTTCTCTGGGGCCCTGTTTCCGGCCTATGAACATCACACTGGAGGAGCGGCGCCTGATTGCCTCCCCATGGTTTGCAGCCTCCTTCTGCCTGGTGGGCCTGGCCTCCAACCTGCTGGCGCTGAGTGTGCTGATGGGCGCACGGCAAGGCAGCTCCCAGTCTAGATCTTCCTTCCTGACCTTCCTCTGTGGCCTGGTCCTCACTGACTTCATGGG
>NW_011495051.1:2692162-2696898 GCF_000754665.1 Bison bison bison | reverse complement strand
GGTCCCCGGCGCCATCGTGGTGACCCAGCACTTCGTCCTCTTTGAATGGCAGGCCGTGGACCCTGGCTGCAGCCTCTGCCACTTCATGGGTGTCATCATGGTCTTTTTCGGCCTGTGTCCGCTGCTGCTGGGGGCCGCCATGGCCTCAGAGCGCTTCCTGGGCATCACCCGGCCCTTCTCAAGGCCCGCGACTGCCTCGCAGCGCCGAGCCTGGACCACAGTGGGGCTGGTGTGGGCCTCTGCGCTGGCACTGGGCCTGCTGCCCCTTCTGGGTGTGGGCCACTATACCGTGCAGTACCCCGGCTCCTGGTGCTTCCTCACACTCGGCACCGATCCGGGGGACGTGGCCTTCGGCCTGCTCTTCGCACTCCTCGGCAGCGTCTCAGTGGGGATGTCCTTCCTGCTCAACACCATCAGTGTGGCCACCCTGTGCCACGTCTACCATGGGCAGGCGACCGCCCAGCAGCGCCCGAGGGACTGCGAGGTGGAGATGATGGTGCAGCTCATGGGCATTATGGTGGTGGCCAGCATTTGCTGGATGCCACTGCTGGTGAGTGGCGGGGGTAGGAGCGGGGACTGCCTGGGGCCTGGGTTCATCCTGAATAGATTCATAACCCTCAGGTTCTCATTAGCCCAAGAAAATGTGACCCCAGGGTCCAGGGGTACTCCCTTGAGTGAGACACAGATAACCCCAAACTGGGGGCAGGACTGGGGCAGAAGCAGTGTCCTGGGACTGAGATGCCCAGGGAGGGGCTCCCAGGCTCTCCCCACCCCAGGGAGGGTATCAGAGAAGACTTTCCGTAAGAGGGTCATTGGAGCTGGGGTTTTGAAGGAGGAAGAGGAGTTTACCTGCTAGATGAAACCAGGGAGGATATTCCAGGTGGAATCACTGAATCATTTCTACCTTGTGCCTAGTTCTGGGCTGGACCCCAGCTTTGCACAGATGTTCCTGAGTCAGGTGAGTTTACTGAAGTCCTTCCACTGATTAATATAATTGGCCTTTTGGAGTTGTTATTTTTCCATTTCTGATTCAATCTGGACAAGTCTGAAGACCAGAATCAGATACTTGGTTTCCAGCCCATATCCAACAAGGACTTACCATGTGACTCTGGCTATGGGCTTCCTTCTTCCAGCCTCAATCAGTTCCTTAGATTTTAAAAGAAAGAAGAAAGTGTTCGTTGCTCAGTCATCTCCAACTCTTTGTGACCCCATGGACTGTATAGCCTACCAGGTTCCTCTGTCCATGGAATTCTCCAGGCAAGAATACTGGAATGTCCAGGGGATCTTCTCGACCCAGGTATCTAACCCGGGTCTCCTGCACTGCAGGCAGATTCTTTACCGTCTGAGCCATGGGGGATGATTTAAAAGGTGCCTGCCTCTCAGAGTGATTCAGGAGGAAATGAACTCATTTATCCATTTGTTTCTTCAACAAACATTGATTGAACACCCAGTGTGTTGCAGGCTCTGGTCTAGATGCTGAGCAGGGAACAAAAAGTACAAAATGCTTGACTTCCTGCAGCTCTTTGATCATGGTGGTGGCGGTTTAGTCGCTAAGTCGTGTCAGACTCTTGCGACCCCATGATCATGGGGAAGACAGCAAATAAACAGTGCATAAATAAGTGACATGGTAGATATTAGGAAGTGATAAGGGCTAAAACAAAAACTAAATCTGTGGGATAGGAAGATTGCAAATTTGGTTGTGCTCTGTTTTGCTAAATGTTTTTACATGTGTCAGTGGTGGGAAAAGAAATAGAAGGGAGCATAAGTTTTTGTGTGTGATACATGAAGCTGCAGGCATGACGGGCCCCGGGGGAGCAAAAGTTACAGTATGATGCTTCTGGCTGAGCAATGTGCTTCTGAAACCCAGTCCCTGGGGTGTCCCTCCCAGGTCTGTTTTCATACAGCTGAGACCGTTTCTATTTTTGTTTATTATAATTATTATCATTATTATTTATTGAGCAGCATCCAGAGGATGCCTGTGAGCACCTGATTCGGGTTTCCCCCTCTCTGCCTACAGCACCGCAGGGCTCCCATCTCCCTCAGGATAAAACCCCAAGTCCTCCTGCAGCCCACAAGACCCTGCGAGACCTTCTCCATCCCCTCCCTGCCCTTCTGTCCGCCCTCTCTCCCCCTTGCTCACTCTGCTCCAGCCACACTAGCCTCCTTGCTGTTCCTCCAACACGCCAGGCATGATGCTGCCCCAGGGCCTTTGTATGTGCTGTACCGTCTGCCTGGAATGCTCCCCCAACCGCAGATCTCCATGTGAATCACTCCTTCACTCCTCCATGTCCTTGCTCAAATGTCACCTTCAGCAAGAGTTCCCTGACAAAGGTCTGCCTCAGCATCTTCCTGATCCCTGCCTTCCAGGCTTGACTGTCTTAGAATACCCCCAGATGACCCCTGCCCTGCCCTGAACCATTAGAGTCTCAGCTGAGACTCTGAAGGATGGATAGGAGATTAGAGAGATGTGTGTGTTAGTCACTTAGTCGTGTCTGATTCTTTGTGACCCCATGGATTGTAGTTCGCCAGGGTCCCCATCCATGGAATTTTCCAGGCAGGAATACTGGAGTGTGTTGCCATTTCCTTCTCAGGGATCGAACCCAGGTCTCCTGCATTGCAGTTGAATTCTTTACCATCTGAGCCACCAGGGAAGCCTGAATAGGATATTTGTTCTTGTTCAGTCGCTCAGTTGTGTCCACCTCTTTGCGACCCCATGCATGCCAGGCTTCCCTGTCCTATCTCCCAGAGTTTGCTCACTCATGTCCATTGAGTCGATGATGCCAGCCAACCATCTCATCCTCTGTTTCCCCCTTCTCCTCCTGCCCTCAATCTTTCCCAGCATCAGTGTCTTTTCCAATGAGCCAGTTCTTCCCATCGGGTGGCCAAAGTATTGGAGCTTCAGCTTCAGCATCATCCTTCCAATGAATGTTCAGGGTGGATTTCCTTAGGATTGACTGGTTTGATCTCCTTAATAGGAGATAAGCTGCCAGATAAAAACCAGGAAGGCGTTTTAGGTAGAATCACTGAGTCATTAAATGATTCCCAAGTCCCCTTTGGGAGCCAAGTTTTTCCTAAAAGGCCATATAGTATCCCTTTTAAACACTGTCTCTGGGACAACCACACAGCTCTTCTATTGGGGTGTGAAAGCTACCTGGAAATGACTGGGCACGCCTAAGTGCCAAAAGGAGTTCATTTATGGACTCGGAAATGTGAATTTCATGTAATTGTCACATGTCACAAAATATGCTTTCTGTTTTTTTTCTCACCATTGACATGTGTAAAAACATTCTTAGCAAAACAACAAACCAAAAAGGCACAAATAAAGCAAACAAAGCACAACAAAAACAGGTGGCAGGCCAGAGTTGGCCCATGAGCGAACTCATGCTTTGAAACCTCCCATGGTTCCCTGTTGTCCCAGAGGAAAGGTCCACAGACACTTCCCTCCATCTCACTGGGGAAACTCCTATTCTCCATCTGATTACCTCTCAAGCCTGGCCCAACGCCTCCTCTGGGCTACAACAGTGCCTCCATGTCTGCTTGGTCACACCAACCCCCACCACCGAGCCGAAACCACCTGGGCATGTAAGTAGAGCCTGGGTCCATTGTGGCCACAGCACTGTCCCCAGAATTGCCCAGCACACAGTAGGTGCTCAGGAAACTACTGTAGTGATTCAATATAATATTAATATTAATCATAGTATTATTTTAATTATAATTATGAAATATAATACCCACTATAATAATTATTTGTATTAGAATTAATATATATAATTATAACAACTGTGATATAATTGTTAAATACTATATAATATACACTATAATTGAGTGAGTGAGTGAGCGAAGTCACTCAGTCGTGTCCGACTCTTTGCGACCCCGTGGACTGTAGCCTACCAGGCTTCTCCGTCCATGGGATTCTCCAGGCAAGAATACTGGAGTGGGTTACCATTTCCTTCTCCAGGGGATCTTCCCAACCCAGGGATCGAACCCAGGTCTCCCACGTTGGAGGCAGACGCTTTAACCTCTGAGCCACCAGGGAAGCCCGAAACTATAATTATATAGTATTAATTAATATTTAATAAGTATATTAATCATATAATATATAAGGAAGCCCCAGTTAACATTTAATAATTATATCAATCATATAATATATATTTATATAGTATATAATTGTTAAATACCGTCAGTCTCCTCAGTCCATGGGATTTTCCAGGCAAGAGCGCTGGAGTGGATTGCCATTTCCTTCTCCAGGAGATCTTCCCGACCCAGGAATTGAACCCGGGTCTCCCACAGTGCAGGCAGACGTTTTACCATCTGAGCCACCAGGGAAGCCCCAACATATAACTATAATTATATATATTCATAGAATGGGAAAGACTGGGGATCTCTTCAAGAAAATCAGAGATACCAAAGGAACATTTCATGCAAAGATGAGCTTGATAAAGGACAGAAATGATATGGACCTAACAGAAGCAGAAGATATTAAGAAGAGATGGCAAGAATACACAGAAGAACTGTACAAAAAGGATCTTCACGACCCAGATAATCACAATGGTGTGATCACTGACCTAGAGCCAGACATCCTGGAATGTGAAGTCAAGTGGGCCTTAGAAAGCATCACTACGAACAAAGCTAGTGGAGGTGATGGAATTCCAGTTGAGCTATTCCAAATCCTGAAAGATGATGCTGTGAAAGTGCTGCACTCAATATGCCAGCAAATTTGGAAAACTCAGCAGTGG
>NW_011495051.1:2687682-2692048 GCF_000754665.1 Bison bison bison | reverse complement strand
CTCAATATGCCAGCAAATTTGGAAAACTCAGCAGTGGCCACAGGACTGGAAAAGGTCAGTTTTCACTCCAATCCCAAAGAAAGGCAATGCCAAAGAATGCTCAAACTACCACACAATTGCACTCATCTCACACGCTAGTAAAGTAATGCTCAAAATTCTCCAAGCCAGGCTTCAGCAATATGTGAACCGTGAACTTCCAGATGTTCAAGCTGGTTTTAGAAAAGGCAGAGGAACCAGAGATCAAATGGCCAACATCTGCTAGATCATGGAAAAAGCAAGAGAGTTCCAGAAAAACATCTATTTCTGCTTTATTGACTATGCCAAAGCCTTTGACTGTGTGGATCACAATCAACTGTGGAAAATTCTGAAAGAGGTGGGAATACCAGACCACCTGATCTGCCTCTTGAGAAATCTGTATGCAGGTCAGGAAGCAAGAGTTAGAACTGGACATGGAACAACAGACTGGTTCCAAATAGGAAAAGGAGTTCATCAAGGCTGTATATTGTCACCCAGTTTATTTAACTTATATACAGAGTACATCATGAGAAACGCTGGACTGGAAGAAACACAAACTGGAATCAAGATTGCCGGGAGAAATATCAATAACCTCAGATATGCAGATGACACCACCCTTATGGCAGAAAGTAAAGAGGAACTAAAAAGTCTCCTGATGAAAGTGAAAGTGGAGAGTGAAAAAGTTGGCTTAAAGCTCAACATTCAGAAAACGAAGATCATGGCATCCGGTCCCACCACTTCATGGGAAATAGATGGGGAAACAGTGGAAACAGTGTCAGACTTTATTTTTCTGGGCTCCAAAATCACTACAGATGGTGACTGCAGCCATGAAATTAAAAGATGCTTACTCCTTGGAATGAAAGTGATGACCAACCTAGATAGCATATTCAAAAGCAGAGACATTACTTTGCCAACAAAGGTTCGTCTAGTCAAGGCTATGGTTTTTCCTGTGGTCATGTATGGATGTGAGAGTTGGACTGTGAAGAAGGCTGAGCGCCAAAGAATTGATGCTTTTGAACTGTGGTGTTGGAGAAGACTCTTGAGAGTCCCTTGGACTGCAAGGAGATCCAACCGGTCCATTCTGAAGGAGATCAGCCCTGGGATTTCTTTGGAAGGACTGATGCTAAAGCTGAAACTCCAGTACTTTGGCCACCTCATGCGAAGAGTTGACTCATTGGAGAAGACTCTGATGCTGGGAGGGATTGGGGACAGGAGGAGAAGGGGACGACAGAGGATGAGATGGCTTGATGGCATCACTGACTTGATGGACATGAGTCTCGAGGAACTCCAAGAGTTGGTGATGGACAGGGAGGCCTGGCGTGCTGCGATTCATGGGGTCGCAAAGAGTCGGACACGACTGAGCGACTGATGTGATCTGATAATTAATTATATCAATTATTATATAATATATGATTATATATTATATAACTGTTTAATACTATATAACATATAACTATAATTAGGGGGTTTCCCCAGTTGCTCAGCAGGTAAAGAATCTATCTACAATGCAGGAGGTGCTGGTTCAGTTCCTGGGTTAGGAAGATCTTCTGAAGAAGGGAATGGCAAGCCACTCTAATATTCTTGCCTGAAAAAAAGCCCATGGACAGAGGAGCCTGGCAGGCCATAGTCCATGGGGTCACAAACAGTTGGACCTTACTGAGCAAAACTATTATAATTACATATTATTAATTAATATTTAATATATCCATCAGTATATAGTATATAATTGTTAAATACTATATAGCATATAATACATATTATTAATTAATATTTAATAACATTGATCATTATATATTATATAATTGTTAAATACTATATAACATATAGCTATGTTATTAATGAATACTTAGTAATTAGATCACTCATGTAATACATAGTCACATTACAATTATATATTATATAATTAATTACATATATAATTTTAAATACCATATAATAAATAATATGGTTATAATTAACAACATATTATTAGGTAACTATATTATTATATCTATAATTATTTGTAAATTAGTGTATATAATAATTTGTATCATATTACATATTGTGTAATATTAAACATAAATCCAATATTTAATAATCTATATTAAACTTACTATGTTTAACATAAAATTATTTAATATAAAATTTTTGTCATAGAATTTTATAAACTATAAATTTCAATGTAATATAAAGTGACAAAATAACATAAATTTTAATTATTTAATATAAATCTTATACCATAATTTGATATATTATTATATATAGTATGTATATTTGATATATGTAAAGTTTATATAAAATATGTGTTTAATAGAATAATAACACTGGCAGTCACAGTGATTCCACCTGTTCGCACCTGCAAGTCCTCTTTGTCCACCGTGTTTAATCATGTCCAGGGAAGGAGCAGGAAAAGTGTGCTATTTTGCAGCCACATCAGCTGAAGCTCAGAGAAGTCAGGCAGATATCCTGAAGGTCACACAGCCCAGCAGGAACAGAATCAGCACTGGATCTCAGGGGACAGCAGGTGGCACAGGCAGGTGCTGGTGGAGGGCAGGGCTGGCTGCCAGCCTGGCCCCTGGCTGACTGCTCTGGCTCCCGGCAGGTCTTCATCGCCCAGACGGTGCTGCAGAGCCCACCCGCCATGAGCCCGACGGGGCAGCTGTCCCGCCTCACGGAGCGGCAGCTGCTCATCTACCTGCGAGTGGCCACCTGGAACCAGATCCTCGACCCCTGGGTGTACATCCTGTTTCGCCGGGCAGTGATCCAGCGCTTCTACCCTCGCCTGAGCACCCGGTCCCGGTCACTGTCCCTGCAGCCCCAGCTCACCCGCAGGTCAACGATACACTAGGCTGGACACTCTGGAAGGACAGAGCACCCTGCCAGAATGTCCCCCACCAGACCTTTATCCTCCCTGTCGGTCGCTTCTGTCTGTCCTGATGCCCAGGAGCCAAGAGTGTAGCATAGACAGAGGGTTTGAACAACAAAATTGTGTGCTATCTTCCATCAGCCCCAGGGACGCCCCCAAGTCTTCCCTGACTCCCCTTTCCAAAGCCCTTCCCCTCTTTCAACCCCTTCTTTGAATCCCCTCCCAACCCTAGGAAGGATGTGACGGTGCTGGGCAGGTATCTGGAGGAAATCAGACTTGTAAGCTTCCCCTTGCAGAAATCCTCCAAAAATAAGGGGCTCCAACCCCTGAATCTGACCTTCTTACTGGGTATGGTTGATTGCCTTTGACATCCCAATTCAAGAAGGCTCTGTCTAGAAAGGTTGAATGCCAACAGACCCCCTCTCTTGCCAAAATATAATCTCCACCTCGGCTTTATTTTCCTTTGGCTCTGAAATCATCCATCATTGAAGTTTCTGGTGTCAAGATTCCTATCCAGCCCACAGCTGCTGAACAGGACTGGGGTGGGGGTTGGGGAAGCCCCAGCTGAGCAGGACTAGGGTGGGAGTTGGGGAAGCCCCTAGAGGTGGGGCTGGCTCCTCACTTCTCTCCCCACCCGCTTTATTGAGTCTTCCCTGAACATTTCACGGTTGAGATCTCCCGGAATCCTGCCTGAAACCCCAGGAGAGGGTTCTGGGTTAAACCCATTTTGTAGATGAGGAAAAGAGAGGACGACATAGATACCCAGAGACCATGGGGTACACACCTGCTTCCTCCACTGCAGATGAAGCACATGCCTTCATCAGCTTGTGGTTTCACCATCTATCCAGTCAGCCCCTCAGACTCTCTGCACCTTGAGCAAGCAGCTCCTGGCCCACAGTAGCTGCTCAATAAAAGTAGACTGATCTTATACAGACTGATGTGTGTCCTGCAGGGCCCTCAACACCTGCACAATTAGCACTTATAGGGTGCCTGGCACATAGTAGGCACTTAAGAAGCATCTAGTGTTTTCGTGTCAGCCCCTTCCTCTGCTCTCCCCCAAATACCCGCCAAAATAACACATCAGGCTGCAGGGGTGGGAGGTGCCTTTATGCCTTTATTCCCCACGAGCCCTCAAGCCCTCAAGGTACATGAGAAGGAAACTGCCTCCTGCCTCCCCTGCCCGCCCCTACCCCACTGCCCTCCCATAGACCTAGGATCAGCTGTTTCCACCCTCCCTTCCTCACCTGCCCCACCCCATGTGCGGGGTGGGTGTGGAATGAGGTCACCTGCTACTTCTGGGCAACCCAGGCAGGGAGGAGCAGGAGGAGCAGGATGGGGGCCCCAACTATGTCACGCCCAAGCTACTGCCCTCCATGGTGGGGTAGGAGCTCTGACTCCCGTGGAGGTAACCCAGACTCCCTGAGCATGGAGGAGGGGGCAGGCCCCTCAAATGAGGGTTCAAGGGGCTGAGAACGAAGGAGGGCCACCCTGGGGGCAAAACTAGGG
>NW_011495051.1:2681758-2687526 GCF_000754665.1 Bison bison bison | reverse complement strand
GGGGGGTGAAGGGGGACTGTGGGTGTGGGGCCAGGGGAGAAGTTGAGGGGCTTTGGCCAGGGCTAGGGTTGGGCGGGGTTCCTCGTACCAGATCATGGGGATGGGGCTGGGGGCAAGAGATTTGGCTAGGACCTGGAGTCGGGGCTCTGGGTGGTGGGCCTAGGTGTTGAGGTCGGGCATAAGGGGTGGGATCAGGCTGGGTTCTGGGGTCAAGGCCTGGGGTCTGTGGGCAGGGCCCCTTTCTAGAGCTGAGCTGGATTCTTGGACTGGTCTGGCTTCTAGTTTTAGAATCAGATTCAGTTCTGGAACTAAGGTGAACTCCAGAGCTGGGCTGAGTGTTTGAAGTGGTCTGGGTTTCAGAGCTAGGCTGAATTCTAGAGCTGCACTGGGTTCTGGAGCTGAACTGCACTCCAGAGCTGAGTTGAGTTCTTGCACTGGTCTGGGTCCCAGAGCTGGGCTGGGTCTCAGGACTGAGCTGGGTTCCAGAACTTGTCTGGGTTCTAGAGCCAGGTTGGCATCCAGAAGCAGGCTGTGTTCTGGAGCTGAGCTGGACTCCAGAGCTGGACTGAGTTCTTTCACTGGTCTGGGTCCCAGAGCTGGGCTGGGTCTCAGGACTGAGCTGAGTTCCAGAATTTGTCTGGGTTCTAGAGCTAGGTTGGCATCCAGAAGCAGGCTGTGTTCTGGAGCTGAGCTGGACTCCAGAGCTGGACTGAGTTCTTTCACTGGTCTGGGTCCTAGAGCTGGGCTGAATCTCAGGGTTCAGCTGGGTTCCAGAACTGGTCTGGATTCTGGAGCCGGTTTTGGATCCAGAGCTGGACTGTACTCTTGAACTGCTCCAGGTTTCAGAGCTGGCTTGCATCTCAGACCTGAACTGAACTGTGGAGCTGAGTTGGGTTTTGGAGTTGAGCTTGACTCCAGAGCGGGGCTTAGTTCCTGCACTTATCTGCATCTCTGAGCTGTGAGGGGTTCTAGAGATGAGCTGTGTTCCAGAGCTGGTCTGTTTCCCAAAGTCTGGCTCAGTCCCAGAGCTGCCCTGGGTTGTGGCCTGGATTTGGTTTTTAGAACTTGTCAGGCTTTCTGAGCTGAGCTGAGCCTCAGAGATGTTTTGAGCTCCTGGGCAGGGCTGGGTCCTTGAACTGGGCCTACTCTCGGAGTTTGACACAGCTGTGGAGCTGAAGTCTGTGTCTGCATCCTTCTGGGTCCCAGGACTTGACCGGGTTCCAGACATTAGCTGTATTCTGGAATGCACCTGGGTCTCAGCAGTTGACTGTGTTTTGGAGCCAGGTGGGATTCCAGAGCCAGCCTGGGCTCTAGAACCGAGCTGAGTTCTGGAGCTGGGTGGAGTGCTGGAGGTGGACTGAACTCTGGAAAGAGGCCAGGCCCGGAGATTAGTACTTGTCCCAGAGCTGGATGGCATTCTAGAGTTGCTCTGTGCTCTGCAGTGAGCATGGGGCTCAGCATCAGGCTGAGCTCTGGAGGCAGGTCTTGCCCCAGCAATGGGTGGGGGTCCAGAGCTTGTCTGAATCCTGGAGATGGGTTTGCTTGTTGCACGAGGCTGGGGGCTAGAGCTGGGCTCAGTCTCTGAGCTGGATTCATCACTGGAGCTGGACTGGGCCCTAGGACGCAGATAGGGTCTGGACCTGGGCTGGACTGAAGTGTGCATCTGGGTTCCTGAGCTGGCCTGGGTTCGGGAACAGGGTTGCATTTCAGAACCATCTTTGACTGCTAAGCTGGAGGGGCTTCCGGGGCTGGACTGCCTCTTGAGTCTCACGTGGGCTCCAGAACTACCTGGTGTTCCTGAGCTACATTGAGTATCCAGGTTCGGCTGAGTCATGGAGCTATCTTGAACTGCAGAGTTGGATCGAGTTTTATGGCAGGGCTTGGTCATAAAGCTGGCTTGGCTTCCAGAACCAGGTTGGATTTCAGAACTGGGCTGGGTCTTCAAATTTATTTGGGTTCCAAAGCTTGACTTCACATCAAAGCTCCACTTTGCCTCAGAGCTGTCCTGGGCTCTAGAGCCATCCTGGGCTCTAGAACTGAGCTGGGTTCTGAAGCTGGATTGCATCTCAGAACTGGATGGGGTTCTAGTGATGAACTGGGCCTCAGAACTGACCTGGGTTCTAAAGAGGGACTTGGTCTCTGAACAGGGCTGAGTCTCAGTTCTGGGTTTGGTCTCTGAGCTGGGCTGGGCTCTAGAGTAGGGCTGGGGCTCTGATCTGGGCTTGGTCTCTGAGCTGGGCTGGGCTCTAAAGCAGGGCTGGGGCTCCAATCTGGGTTGTGTCACAGGTCTGAGCTTGGTCCCTGAACTGGACTGGACTCTAGAGCAGGACTCGGGCTCAGATCTAGGCTTGGTCTCTGAACTGGGCTGTGTTCTAGAGCAGAGCTGGATCTCAGGTCTGGGCTTCTGGACTCTGGAGCAGGGCTGGGCTTTGGAAACTGACCGGGAGGGCTGGGGCGGGGGGCTGGGCTCCGAGCTGGGGCTGCGCTTGGCACCAGAGCAGACTAGCCGCAGGCTTCCCTGGCCTCGCCGATGGCGGCCCACACCTCCACCACAAACTCGTCCGGGAAGGCGAACTCGCCCAAGACGGAGTCTAAATGGCGTGCAAACTCCTGGACGCTCACTGTCTTCTTGGACGTCTCCACCATGGTGGATGCTGCAGGCCAAGCAGAGGGGAAGTGGGTGAGGGTTCTCCCTGGGGTGGGGGGGGTCCCTGCCTCCTCCCCATGGGCTGCCCTCCCCCCAGGGTCCACCCAGCTTACCCTGGCCCCTTACCCAGCTCTGGGTCCCGAATGCCCATGTAACTTTCCAGCAGATCGTCCACCCTCCGAGATGCCTCCTCCTCGAATTCACTGGGCTGGGGGCATGGGGGGCAAAGCAGAGAGTCAGAAGCCTGGGATCCTCAGGCCCAGCCCCCTCCCCAAGCCACTACCCCTTTGGTGACAGCAGATTGGGATCTTCCATGAGTCAATGCTTCTGGTCCCGCCATTACTGCCCTGCCTGACAAGAACCCATTCTGCAGATGGGGAAACTGAGGCTGAGTAAAGGAGAGGGTCTTCCCCAAGGTCATACTGAGTCAGCGTCAGCGGTAGAACTCTGTGTGCAAGAGCCCCTGAAGGCCCCCCATCCCCTCCACTCACCACTTCCTCCACAGTGGCAGCCCCCCCAGACCGAAGCCGCAGGGTCTCCCTCCCACTGCTGACTTTTGCTTCCATGGGGTATTTGCTGCTCCGGCTCCTCTGGCTGATCATATCTGGAGGGGACAGAGTAGAGGAGGTGCATGTGTTCTGGGTGAAGCTACATCTTCGTAAAGACTCAGAAGCCACCAACTGAGCCCTTCTAGAACATTCCTACCCTCCAAAGTCCTCCTTATTTCCATGGATGAATCCTCAGAGACCCTGTTTGAGAATCCTTCCTTCCCTTAAATTTCCTTCCTCCTCTCAAAATGACTCTCCCTAGAAGAAACTACTTCAGATTCTCCTTAGGGACAGTCTAGAAAGTATCTTGCTCTAGCATTTGCTCTCCCTAATCTAGTCATTGCAGGAAAGCAATGACTAGATTAGGGAGAGCAAATGCTAGAGCAAGATACTCCAGTATTCTTGCCTGGAGAATCCATGGACAGAGTAGCCTGGCAGGCTACAGACCACGGGGTCACAAAGAGTGGAACACGACCGAGAGACTAACACTTTCACAACCTAGTCGTGAGGGCTTCCCAGGTGGCTCAATGATAAAGCATCTGCCAGCCAATGCAGGAGACGTAAGAGATACGGGTTCGATCCCTGGGTCAGGAATTTGCCCTGAAGTAGGAAGTGGCAACTCACTCCAGTGTTCTTGCCTAGAGAATCCCATGGACAGAGGAGCCTGGCAGACTGCAGTCCATGGGGTCACAAAGAGTAGGACCTGACTGAACCACTGAGCACTCACACATGCAAGGTGACCTCTTTATCTCATCCACAGACCAGTCACAGACTTCTCTTTGAAAAGCTCCATTCTAGAATTCCCTATGAAAGCCACTGTCTAGAACTCACCAGAGACTCAGAGCAGGACTTTAAAAGCTGCCAGTTAGGTTACAGAATAGATCCAGACAGCTCCTTATCCTTTCTCAGTCTTCCCAAGCCTCCCCCGACCCCATGCCTGGGCTGACTCTATGACAATGTAGAAATAACCCACCTGTTTCTCATACAGTGCCAGAAGGTCTCTGTCCTGTTACCAGGGGCATCTAGACCCTTCCATCTTGTCCCATCCCCTGACCCTTTGCCGCTCCTTACATCCAGAGAACCCATTTCTGAAAGAGCTTCACCCCACCCAGCCTGTCCCCCAGGGCCCCAGGTGGCCCTCACCGAAGGCTCTCTTGGGCTGCACCAGCCGCAGGGTGAAGGGCTGAGACTTCGGCAGCTCACGTAGCATCTTGGCCACCTCGTAGTGGCGGCAGCCGACGATCGAGTGGTCGTTTATGGCCTCAATGCTGTCTCCCACACACACTGCCTCGATTCGGTTGATGATGCTGCCTTCCTTGATCCTCTGCGGGGGACCCAGAGTCATTCACAGGACCCCACCATCCAGCCACCCCACTCGGGTCCCCAGAGCCCATTCACACCACAGAGGAGCAGGGGCTCACCCCAGATCGCCGGACACCCTGGAAGCCACCTCCCCCTCACCCCAAAGTGGGCACCTTGATGAAGGCATAGCCGGCCCCGTTGTCCGTGATGGTCAGTCCCAGGGCGTCCTCCGTCTTAGTGACCTCCACCTCCTTAGTCTCGCCGCGCACATGGGCAAAGATAAAGTCCTCCAACCCTATCTGGCCGCCCAGGAGTTTCTGCATGTCCACCTTGTGGCTGTTTAGGGTGCAGAATAAGATCTGCCCCAAGAGGAGAGGGAGCCCCAAATTAACGACAGCCCTCATCCCCCACCATCTGCACAGAACAACCAGGGGATGGGCTCAGGGGCCTGATAGGGATACTGCAGCACAAAAGCATGAAACCCCTGCCTTCCCCAGTATCGTAGTCATGCTTAAGGGCAGAATATGGGATCCTCAGAATGGAGTAGGAGGCGAGGAGACTGGGACCCCCAGACTGAGGAGCAGGATGAGAAGGAGGCTGCGGACAGATGGACGCCCTTCTTCCATCCTCCCTCAGACTTCCACTTTTAACCCTTTGATGACCTGACAACCCCAGACCATCTTTTAAAGGCAGTTAGTTCCAAATCTCCTGGCGCCCCCTGGGGGCTGAGGGGCGCACCTGTGGCCCAGTCTCTGACTCCCATGACCTCGGACATCTCACCTGGCAGGGGGCTGCCGGGAACCCCAGTCCCCAGCCGCGCCCAGGAACCGGAGGCGCTTCCCTGAGGGCTGGGGTCCACTCCTAGCTGGGTAGCCCAGTGTTTTCCGGACGATCTAAGGATCCATGAACCTTAAGACTTGCTCACATTTTGCACAGGGAGTGCAAAGGGGGTCCACGGGGTATGGGCACCGCAGGATCCGAGAGGTGAGTCTCTGAGATCTGGAGATAGGGTCCCCTCCATCCGGAGATGGAGGGTCTGGGGACCCCGTCCCAGAGTCCAGGGTTCACCCCTATCCCCGGTCGACTAGTGGGCCTCGGGTGCTGGGGTCCGCGGGCCTCACCTCGGTGGGCGCAATTCCGAAGGCCTCGGCGATCTTGGCGTAGAGCTCGCGCACATTGGTGAAGCCCTCGATCTTGCCCGTGGGGCTGCCGTGCGCCAGCTGCGTGCGGAAGACGAGGCGCGGGCGGGCACGGGGCGCGGCTGGGGTCTG
>NW_011495051.1:2675848-2681602 GCF_000754665.1 Bison bison bison | reverse complement strand
GGTCTCCATGGCAGGAAGAGCTTGGTCACCGGGGCCACCGCCACAGCCGCCGGATCCGCCGCTTCCTGCAGCCTCCCCTCCCCCGGCCCAGGGCGCGACAGCCGAGCCGCCCGGGGTAAGGGGATCCGGGAACCCGAGCCTCCCGGGAAGACGACACCGCGGAGTGTGTATGCGAGGGTGGGCCCCAGGTGTCCCGGCCCTGCCAGGTCCAGCTGTGCTCTCCCCGGGGAGCAGGGGAAAAAATAAGGATCACAAATAAGGATAGGGCAACTGCTAGTGCCAGAGTGCTCACTCTCTGCTGGGCGCACTCATTTAATCCTTGCAACAACCGTCGGAGGTGGGGAGAACCCTTACCCTACCCTTACCCTCAGGCATAACTGAGCTACATCGTGTCCATCCCCTGCCCACAGCCCTCCAGGGCTCCCACCTCCCCTGGGGTAAACCCTAGTCCTCTATTCTGCCCACAAGGCCCTGCACAAGCCGCCACATCCCCATCCCTGGCCCCTTCTCCTCCCTCTTTTCTTCTGGCTCACTCTGCTCCAGACGCATGGGCGTCCTCCCTGCTCATTCAACACACAGGGCCTTTGCACAGGCTGTGCCCCCTCCAACACCTGGAACGTCTCTCACATCTCCAAGTGGTTCACTCCTTCGCCTCCTCAGCTCTTGGCTCAGACGTCACCTCCTCACCAGGTCCCAGTTTCTCTTCCCTGCTTTTTTTCCTCCCTAGCACTGAGCGTGACCTGGCAGGGCAGATATTTTATTTATTCATCCTGTGTTTCCTCAGTCTCCTCAACTGGAGGAGAGGAAGGCAGGAGTTCTCTGAACCCATTGGGTTACAGATGAGAAGGCTCTGGGTACTAGGAGGTTTCTCTCAGAATCCCCTGGGGACCCACTGTCACCAAAAGGAATGTTGATTTTGGCTCAATAAACAGCACTGGAATGCCATACAGCAGCTCAAAAGGGAGGACTTATGCCTCTGAAGAATCTCAGAAACCAACCATTGCTGGAAAAGGCAAGTTACAGAAGGCTTCAGACGAGGTAAGAAAATTTACATAAAGCTTGAAAACGTGCAGAACGGCATACACACCATAACACAGATGAGCCTTGAAAACCTGATACTCATTGAAGGAAGCCAGATTGCAAAGGCCACATAGCCTGGGATACCATTTAGATGAAGTGTCCAAAACAGCCAACGCATGGAGACAGAAAGTGGATTTGTGGTTGCCAATGGCTGGGGGAAGGGAAGATGGGGAATAATAGCTAACATGGAAGGGGCTGTTGTTTGGGGGGTGATGAAATATTCTGGAATTAAGTGGTGCTGGCGGTTGCACAACTTTGTGACTATACTAGAAACCACAGAATTGTACATTTTAAAATCTTTAGAAAACAAACTAAAACAAACAAACAAAAAATCCATCAAAATGGTATTCTTGTGGAAAGACATCCTTTTGTGCTAAAGGTTATGTAAAGACCTGACCAGGAATGGTAAACTCCAAACCTGCGATGAGGGTACGATGCCAGAGAGGGGGTGAGGTGAGGAAGCACACACGTGTGTGTGTGTGTGTGACAATATCCATCTTTTCCAGTTTCCTGGGGCAGCCATAACACAGTACCACCAGTTGAGTGGCTTAAAAACGATAGAAATTTATTCTCTCAAAATTCTGAAGGCTAGAAATCAATTTGTCAGCAAGTCCAAGCTCTTCTGACTCCTTGGGTGGCATCCTCTCCCCCCAGCACCACTCCCAGCCTCTGTTGGTGGCTAACCATCCTTGGCCTTCTTTGGGGTGTGCTCTGCTCCAGTGTCTGCCTGTTGTCACATGGCTGTCTCCTTTCTCCATGTCCAAATCCTTATCTTCTTTTTTTAAATTTTTAATAACAATTTGTTTATTTTATTCAGTTCACACAGTAAAAAAAAAAATTGGAATCTCATTTTGTTGAATATGAGACAAGTTACATAATTGAAAGCATAAATTTAGCCCAAAAGTTTAACATTGACTGTGAAATTGCAGTTGGTTCTAGAGCAGTGCAGAGGCTAGCGGCGCTGACCACCCTGCCCCTTGTTGTAGAAAATCCATGTATAATTTTTGATCCCTCAGAACTTAATTTGAAGTAGTCTGCTGCTGCTGCTGCTGCTGCTGCTAAGTCGCTTCAGCCGTGTCCAACTCTGTGCGACCCCATAGACAGCAGCCCACCAGGCTCCCCCGTCCCTGGGATCCTCCAGGCAAGAACACTGGAGTGGGTTGCCATTTCCTTCTCTACTTTATCTTCTTATAAGGATCACCAGTCACATTGGATTAGAGGCACCCCCCACACATACACTCCAAGATGACCTCATCTTAACTAATTATATCCTCGGTGACCCTATTGCCAAATAAGGTCACATTTTGAGGTTCTGGGGGTTAGGGCTTCAAGATTTTCTTTGGGTGGGGCTAAATTCAACTGATAACACCAGTGTTTGTCAAATTAAATCTCTGGAATTTTTAGGGTGTCTCAAATATTCCATAAAAGGTTTAAGTCTCTGAAAGCACTCCCCAGTAAGTTAAGTACAGAATTATCATCTGACCCAGCAAGTCTGCTTCTTGGGATCTACCCAGAAATAAGAGCAGGTGTTCAAACAAAAATCTGTATGTGTGTGTTCTCAGCAGCATGATTTGCAATAGCCAGAAGATGGAAACAACCTAAGTGTCCATCAACCGATAATGGGTACACAAAACATGGGCCATCCACACTATGGAATATCACTCTGCCAGAAAAAGGAATGAAGCACCAAGAAACGCTACAACATGGACTTTGAGGACATGACGCTCAGTGAGAGAAGCCAGACACAAAAGACCCAGTGTGTGATTCCATTTGTATGAAATGTCTAGGACATGTAAATCCAGAGACAGAAAGTGGACTAGTGGTTGCCAGGGGCTGGAGAGGGTAGGCCTGGGACCCCAATAGAGGATCCTGGCCCATTCCCCTTTAAAAAAAACACACATACTCATTTAAGTTTGAAATTCAATTCCCCCTTTTTTTTTTTTTTTTTATTTAAGAAGTCCAGATCGAGTGGTGGCAAAACAACTGCCTCCACGGTGGCTCCTCAGCTGAACGAGCATGGGGTGGTGCCAGCCCCCCCATTCAGGGGTGCAGGAATGCGAGGGTGACAGATAGATGGCTCCGCCAGGAGTGTGAGAGTGTGTCCCTGCAAGGTGCCTGCCCGTGTGGGTACTTAGGGTGACACCTGCCAGGCAGGAGTCCCCGTGTATTGGATGTGGGTTTTCTCTGCCCTGGGTCTGGGAGCTGGTCCCGGGGAGTGGGTGTAGGGTGTGTAACTCTCCCCACACCAGCTGTGAGCGGCTGTGGGTTTCCTCCTGTCCCGGGCTACATTACCCCTTGTGTGTTCCCACATCTGTGTAGTGTGATGTGACCTGTGAGGCCAACAGGCCTGGCTGGGCCCTAGGAGTCTGTGCACAGTGCATGGTGGGTGGGTTTTCTAGGATGGGGACCTGGGGAGATTCAAAGCTAGAGGGATGCTGTAGAAATTTAATTTTAGGGGGGCTAGAGCCCCCAAGGTGCAGGATCAGGCCTGGCCCCAGAGGATGGAACTCCCCACCCCTCCTCCAGGGGGTGCAACTGGGGGAGGGGCCATGACCAGAGCTTGGTCTTCTCTGGATCTGTGGGGCGGCCGACACCCTCATAGATGCTCACTGTGACAAAAGAAGAGATTAGTTGATGGGGGACCCACATCAGGTCTCAGCCCCCATCCCCATCCTGGGGTACCCCAGAGGCCACCCTCCTCTGCTCCTTCGGATGCTAGGGTGGGGGGCCTGGAGTTGATCCCACCTATCCTGGGCAGCTAGGAGCCACCCAGAAAAACCCATGCAGAAGCTGTGGTGAAGCTCTGGGTCCCCTGAGCCAGAGGTGTGCTGGCCTCAACATCCCCCAAGCAGCATTTAACACAGTACCAGGCTGAATTAGGGCTCCCCAGTAGCTAGGCCATTAGCCACCTACATCAAACCAGCCCCACCTAGTAGATCCTGCAAGCACTGTGGCCTCGGAATAAGATCTGGCAGCTAGATCCCACTTGGCGGCAACGGCCCCAGACCCCAGAAAGCCCGCTGGAGACCTAAAACCGGTTTATGTAGCCAGGCTTCTCCAAGGCAAGTCAAGCCAGAGGTGGTCCCCACGCGAGGCAGCCCAAGCTGGGCTGAACGGGCGGGGGGCAGACCTGCCCTGGTACACACCTGGCGACCTGGGCCAGGATCTCCTTGATGCGGACGATGAGCTTCTCGTGCTGGGCGGGGTCGCGCTCGATGGCGCCGTGCAGCCGGGCCATGTAGAAGTCCAGGGTGCTGAGCGTGGGCGTTTCGCCGGTGCCTGGGGAGGCAGGGACCCGTCAGAGGAGCCCAGTGGGGGATCACCACGGAAACAAAGATCAGAAGGTGGGGGTAAGAGGAGGGGGCCATGGGTGAGCGTCAGTGGGGTCAGGTGCGCGCGGTCAGGGCGTCTGGACCCGGGGAAATCAAGGTCAACTGTGGCAGAGGTCAGAAGATGGAGAGGGCGGGGTCGTGATGGGGGGATTCGGGGACTGGTGGGGGAGAAGTTGGCCTAGGTCAGCCGAGGAATGAACACGGAAGTTAGACCCGGGGAGAGGCGGGGCGCGAGGGCTACTGTGGGCGGGGCTGGCACGAGCAGCGGTCAGTGAGGACCGGGCCGCGGGGGCTTAGGATTCCCGGGAGTAAGGGTCAGCAGGGGCGCGTCGGTCGGTTTGCGCAGCGACTGGGGGTGAAGGGATGCCAGAGTGAGGACTTGCTGGGCGGGGTCAGAGGGGGCGGAACTCGCGGAAGCCCGGGCAGAGCCGAGGTCATCGAGGGCGGGGTCATAGGGGGCGGGACTAGGTTGTTGGGGGCGGGGCCTCCACACCAGGCACTGGCAGCGAAGCGAAGCTGGCGGTGAGCGCTTGGCGCACCGCCTGGAGCTGCTGCTGCAGCGCCAGCGTCCGCCGCTCCTCCAGCGCCAGCTCCTGCTCCAGACGCTCGCGCGCGCTGCTCATGCTCTGCGTGTGCCTTTGCAGCACAGCGTTCTGCTCCTCGAAGGCCACGTTCATCTTCCGCAGGCGCCGCAGCTCCGCCTCCCGTGCTGCAGGCGGGGAGCCGGGTAAGAGCCTGACGCTTCCCCGCCATCCCCCGGCCGCCTTCCCTCTGCGGACTTCGCCCCGAGCTGTGTCCCACGCCAAGCCTTCCGTCACTGCTCTGTCTCCAGCCCCACATCTCAGCAGTCTGGGCTGCGAGGGCAAGAGAGGAAGGCACCCACTGCCTCCCGCCTCGATGCCCTCTTGGTTCAACGCTTGCTTCAAGAACTGCTGGTCAGCGCTCACCTTTGTTTTGGTCCAAGAACTCTTCAGTGAAGATGGGGACGTCGAAAGTCGAGAAGCCGTCACAGTCCCCACCCTGGGACGACAGGACAAGGTGGCAATTTTGAGGGGGGTCAGTCAACTCTCCTATGGGACATCCCCTAAGCTTGGGAGGGTCTCCTGAGGCTACCTGGGTCAGAGTCCATTTTACTGCCCCCCTCTCAATTTGTGTGAGTGCCCCGCCTCCACTCGCACACATCTGGACGGGGTGCTCACTTCACCCCATGAGCGACGGTCCTTGGTCACCCGGGGGTTTAAACACGCCAGACCTTTCTCGCCCCGGTGTTCTCCGTGGAGGAGGGACGCTTACCTTGTGTCCATTCAAAAGGGTATTCATGAGCCCAGAGCTGGAATCCTCT
>NW_011495051.1:2662928-2675726 GCF_000754665.1 Bison bison bison | reverse complement strand
GCTCATCCTGGATCAAAGGCCCCTCCTGGGCCCCTCCCCCCACCCTCATATCCATGAGTGTCCTATCTCAGTACAGATCAGCCCCGTTCACTCACAACTGTCTGGTTACATGTGTCTCGTTCCCACATGACCGTGAGAGACCCTTTGGCAGGGGGTGGGGTGGGGGGTGCATCGGCCTGGGTCACCTGTCTCAGAGTAAGCACTCAGCTGCCTGGAGGCTGAGGCCCTTCGCACCTTTCTTGATCTTCTTTTCCTGGATCTTCTCCGCACACATCTTGTAGGCTTCCGACTGCTGGTAGGCCCTCAGCTCCTTCATGTACTGCTGCTTCTCCCGTTCAGCCTCGTCCAAGTACCGCTGGTGGGGGCAGGGAGAGAAGGCTCGGCCCAGTGGCAGCGGAGGCCTCGCAGACTCCATCACTCAGCCCGCTGTACTACACTTTGCCACAGCTCCCTGCTGCCCTTCAGACAAAACTTCGCACTTCGCTCTGCTGCTCAAGCCACCTCCCAACTCCCGGACCTCACTACCTCACCCCAATTCCAGCCTTTTTAAACCACTCCCCGGTGTCTGACTGTCTGCAGGCTCCCACCTCTGGGCTGACCTGCCCTTCTAAACCCATTTTGCCTGTTGAAATACCATGTAGAGGGTGTACGCTGCTGGTGATTTTGTTACATTTCCTTGATGTTTTTGCAAATTTTAAATTAATTACCAGAACTTTAAAACCGCAAGGTTTCTAACAAAAATCCAGCATCCACCCTCGACTTCTTTTATAACGGTGTTTATTAACTTTTATGTTTATTCCAGCCAACTGCCACCCTCCCCTCCCTTCAACAAACTGGAGAGAGCTAACGGGTGGTCAGTCCTCCCGGCAGAACGAAGGGCCTGCCACACCTGTTCCTTGGGGGTAAGTGATGCTGATGGATGTCTGAGTGAGTGAGAGCAGGTCAGTCAGTGGTCCCGGGCCGTCCCCACCTGTTTCTCCGCCGGCTGCAGCTTGCTCCACTCGGCGCCCAGCATCTTGGTGATCTCGGGAAAGGGCAGGTCCGGGTGGCGCGTCCGGATCTGCTCGCGCCGCTCGTTCAGGAAACGCACGTAGCCGGTGACAGGTGCCTTGGGCCCATTCGGCAGGATCTTCTTCCGCTTCTTGCCCTTGGGCCAGCCGCGCTTCTTCACCGGCTGCAGAACCCAGTCGCGCTGTTGGGAGGGGTCTGGAGGGCTGGGGCTGGGCACAGAGGGGAAGAGGCGGGGCCCTGGAAGACTTGGGTGGGGCCTAACCACGAGGTGGGACCCAGAGGTATGGAAGTATGGCCTGGTCAGGGTTCAGAATTGGGAGAGTGGGGTTAAGGAACCCCTGGCCATGGGTAAAGGGATCAGAGAGGTACTGGGGACAGAGCATCAACCCAAGGATTGGGTTGGCTTGTGTTGTGGGCGTGTCCCCTGTATGGGCGTGCCTTACTAGCAGAGATTCCCCGGGTAGTGGGCGGGGCCTAGACAGTGGCAGTGGAGCTCTTGGGGGCGTGGTATCTGACATGGGGCAGGCCTCAGCTTGGGAAGGGAATTCTGGACTGTGGGCGGAGCCACAGCAAATTCAAATTTAGCTCGGGGCGGAGCTTTAAGGCTAAGGCCCACCGACACAGCAGTGCAGGGACTCTCACCTCCTCTTCGTGGGACCCCTTCTCTCCGGCCCGCGGGCCCTCGCCGCGCTCTTGCTTGACAGCCACCACGAAGCTCCCATGCTGTCCTGGAGCCTTGCCGCTCGCCGGCCTGTAGCCACGGGAAGCCAGGGTCATTCCCACTCCCCACCCCTGACGACGGATTTGGCAGCAAGAGGCCTGAGTCCTCAGAAGAGGGCTCTGAAGAGGGTCAGGATACGGAGGTTGAGATTGGAGCACTAGGGGAGTCACAGGGGACCTCGGAGAGACTAGAGCTACGGGACGCCAGGGTCACCCACCCCTTCCCCCACGACGAAAGCGCTGGCAGCTAGCGGCCTGAGTTCTGAGAGCAGGGGTCTAGGAGGTCAGGATCCGGGGTTAGGGCAGGAGAACTAGAGGAGGTCAGCAGGCCACTCCTGAAAAGGACTAGAGCACGGAGGTTTGGGGGAAGCCCGTGGGAACTCCGAAGTGGGGGGGCTCCTGTCCCAAGTCGGAGGAGTCAAGACCCTGGGCCCGGGGTTCGAGAAGCTCCAACGGGACGGGGTGGTTGCATCCCCGAGTGGGCTGAGGGGGAGGGGATGTCGCACTCACGCGGAGGCCGCGCCGGGCTGCTTGGGGCCGTGGGACATGGCCACTCCCGGCCGCACCTTCAAAGAAACTTTCCCGGACCTCTCGGCTGCTACGACGCTCCAACCAACCGCCGGGAGCCCGCCCCTGCTGCCCGCTCCGCCCTGCACCGCCCCCGACATGCTAATAACGACTCGGCGAGCGATCGGATTGGGTATACCCATCCCCTGGGGCGTGACCATGCAGATACAGGTCGGCGCGCCCGTTGGTGATTGGCTGCGGTAGCCACTGAGCCGCGTGGGAGGTAAGTAGAGAAAGCTGCAGGCGGGCGCGTCAAGTTCGGCTGTGCTCGGCCGCTCTCGGGACCAATCAGGATGTTTTCAGGTTTCGCCGGGTGGAGCCTCTTAAAGGGCCAGCAAGCGCGGCTCAGATTCCTCCCCTGCTGAAGGCGAGACTCCCCGCCCCTGCAGGATCCGGAGACCTAGGAGGCCGAGTCCGGCCCCGCCCTAGTTGTCATGGGGACGGTAGTAAGTTGCTAGGGAAGGGGTTAAGGTCTTTTGGAGCAGTCCCTTTCCCCACTGCAAGGTGGGACCTGTTCTTAGCAGACCGGGTGGAGAAGTTTCCCGTTTACTGACTGGACTTAAAGCCCCCAACAGGGCCGTGCCCCACCCTGCATGCAAGAGCTTCTCTCCCTCCTGTGAAAGGGCCTCAGCTTTCTCTCCTATGCAATGGAAGCTTTGCACAGAGTCCACGTCCAGAAGGCCGGATGCAGCAAAGCTGAGACCAGGAGCTGGGCTCGAAGCAACTAGGAAGAATGTGGTGGGGACAAGAAAGCTGCGAGGATCTCGTGAAGATGAAGGGCCAGGAGACCCTGCTCTGGAGTCTTGGGAACCCCCAGGTAGCAGCCTGGTCCTCTTAAAGCCTGGACTGTGTTTCCTCTGACCCCAGGATAATTGTGGTCACTGGATGCTCATGATGGCCCGTTAGACCCCAAACAATCTACCCACAGCACCTTCCTGCTCTCGCCTCCCTTCATTTTCCTCCTCACTTACTCTGGCGACCTCAACGTTCCTTAGATACGTCCATTTCATTTATTCCCACCTCTGGGCCCTTGCACTTGCTCTTAATGCCCTTTCTCCAGGTTAAATGTCCCCCTTTCCAGTGAGACATTCCCAGGCTTGTACCCCACCCCAAACACCCCATCTTATCTTTGCTCCATATGTTCATTTCCTCCCTATAAGCTGCCTGTTTGCTCATTGCTATATTGCCAGCACCCAGAACAGTGCCCACAGGTGCTGTCAATGCATATATATTAAATAAACAAATAAATGTATAATGTAAATTTCTAACAGGCAGGTGCAGCAGCTTTGGAAAGCAGTCTGGCAGTTCTTCAAAAGGCTAAAAACAAAACAAAACATAGAGTTACCATGCGATGTACCCAGGAGTTAAAGAATGGGCTTGCAATGCAGGAGACCCAGTTCAATCCCTGGGTCAGGAAGATTCCCTGGAGAAGGAAATGGCAACCCACTCCAGTAGAGAAAAGCGCCTGGCAAGCTACAGTCTATGGGGTCGCAAAGAGTTGGACAGGACTGAGAGACTAAACCACCAGCATCCAGGAATTACCGTGCAATGCATCCACTGCACTCCTAGGGACATATTCAGAATTAAAAACATACATCCACACAGAAACTTGTACATGAATGTTCACGGCAGCATGATTCACAATAGTGCAAAAGTGGAAACAAACCCAAATGTCTATCAGTTGATGAATAGGTAAATACTGTGGGCCAGCCATCCAATAGAATATTCTTGGCTATAAAAAGGAATAAATTGCTGTGTCATGCTAGGACAGGGATATGCCTTGAAAACATTAGGCTCAGTCAAAGATGCCAGTCACAAAAGGCCACACAGTGTATGGTTCCATTTATATGAATTTTCCAGAACTCCAGAGAGATAGGAAGTGGATTAGTGGTTGCCTGGGGCTAGAAAGTCAGTGGGCAGGGGCAAAGGAGGTCACGGGGCTTCTTTTGGGGTGATCAAAACGTTCTAAAATTAGGCTGCTTTGATGGCTGCATAACTCCATTAATGTACTAAAGTTCACACAATTGTACACTTTACACAGGTGCATTATCTGGAATGTGAATTAAATCCCAATGAACCTGTTTCTCTAAGAGGCATCCCAGAGCTGAGGAAGATAAGCTGTGCCCTGGAATTTTGACAGACCCAAATTCCACACCGCTCTGTTGCTTCCTCAGATGTGGGACTTCCTACACCTGCTTGCCTCTCTGCTTGGTTAGAAAATGTCTAGGTGAGAATTCCAGCCAGGAGAATAGGAAAGACCCACCCTCCAGATCCTGCCTCTTTGGCTTGATTGACAAAGCTGATGTTGCCATAGAAACGTGTCCTTCCACTCCCAAGGTACTACACAAGGAATTCAGGGGTCTTCCTGTGCATGGAAAAGAAATGAAAGGTCTTGAGGTTGATTTTTTTTTTTTTTTGGCATATAGTTGATTTACAATGTTGTGTTAGTTTCAGGTTTACAGCAAATTGAATCAGTTATACATATACATATATCCACTCTTTTTTAGATTCTTTTCCTATATAGGCTATTACAGAGTACTGAGTAGAGCTTCCTGTGCTGTACAGTAGGTCCTTAATTGTTATTTATTTTATATATACTAGTGATATAGATATCAATCCCGATCTCCCAACTTACTGATGTCGATTTTGAAAGCAGTTTGCAGCTCCTTGGCATCAGGACAAATTCCTTGCTGTGTGGATATTTTCTGGGAAAAAGAAAAGTGTCTTGAATCCAAATGGCATTGCATCCACTCCAGTGCATGTGATCCAGACACCCACCCATCCTCAAGAAGCAACATGTAAGAAGCAGCATTTCTACTGTTTGACTTTACATCTTTCATTCTTTGATCTAAAAGCAGATACTTTGGCCCCCCAAAGTATAAATAGGTTTTTCCTTAGCCACAAACTTCTCTCAAGTCCTAGCTCTCAATAAAACCAGGAACTCTAGCCGTCTAACCTCATATAATTTCATGTTAGTTTCTTTGCATTCATTTCTATGCTCCATTTGGAAATGTAAAAAATATATTTATTTATTTATTTGGCTGCATTGGATCTTAGTTGTGGCATCCAGGCCCAGTTGCTCTACAATGTGGAATCTTAGTTTCCCAACCAGGGATCAAACCAGCATCCCCTGCCACTGGAAGAAGAGTTCTTAACCACTGGACCACCAGGGAAGTCCCTGGAAATTTTTATCGTGTGAAACCAGGAAGAGGGCCCCAATTTGTAGCCTGAGAAATACAAGATCCATTAAGGATGACTTAACTGTCTTTGTGAAATTAATTTTATGATGCAAGCAATGTGCAAATTCATTTGTACAAATTAAAGTTGTGTGTGAAGGCTACCAGACCCATACCATACTCCCCCTTATCAGCTTGTCACATTTCTTACCAAAACTTTTCCTACCTACCTATACACATACATACTCTGTGAGTCTCCTAGGGCTATAGGAACAAGGCACCACAAACTGGGTGACTTGAACAACTGAAATTTATTTTAAAAAATAATAATAGGGGCTTCCCCAGTGGCTTAGTGGTAAAGAATCCGCAACCAATGCAGGAGACACGGGTTCCATTCCTGACTGGGAAGATCCCACATGCCGCAGACCAACTAAGCCTGTGCACCACAGCTACTGAGCCTGCACTCTAGAGTCCATGCCCTGCAATGAGAGGCCACTGCAATGAGAAGCCCCCGCACAGCAACAAAGGGCAGCCCCCAATCGAGGAAATGGGAGGAAAGCTCATGCAGCAATGAAGACCTAGCTCTGCCAGAAATAGAGAATTTTTAAACGGTTAAAATATTAACTAATAATAATAATAAGTAAAAAGGACTTCCCTGGCAATCCAGTGGTTAAGACTCTGGGCTTCCACTGCAGGAGGCATGGGTTCGATCCCTGGTCAGGGAAGCTCTGCATGTCTTTGCAGTGTGGGGAAAAAAAAAAAAAAAAACAGAGTTATGGGGACCAGAAGTTCAAGATCAAGGGCTTGGTCAGCACTGGTTCCTTCTGAGGCTGTGAGTCTGTTCCATGCTCTCTGAGCTCTCCCAGCTTCTGTGGCATCTCCTAGCCATCTGCAACCTTCCTTGACTTGTACAAGCATCACTGCATCTCCACCTTCACATTTATATGACGTTCCTGGGCGTGTGTGTATTTCCAAATTTCACCCTTTTTATTAGGTCATGGGTTGTATTGTACTAGGAACCACCCTGCTCCAATTGTGACTCATCTTAACTCATTACATCTGCAATGACTCCATCTCCAAATAAGGTCACATTTGAGGTCCTGGGGATTAGGACTTTCACCTGGGAAGGTTGGGGGGCACAAAGCAAAACACAACACGTACACACACACACGGGTGTGAATGCACTCCTATAAGGAATGTAAGCTCACGTCTTGCTTTTTTTTTTGCCACACCAAGAAGCATGTAGGATTTGAGTTCCCTGACCAGGGAGTGAGCTTGTGCCCCCCTGCAGTGGAAGCCTGCAGTCTTACCCACTGGACCGCCAGCGGAGTCCCACAGCTTGCTTCCTGTGATCATATGATCAATCACGCCGTGAACATCCTCTGCAAACTCTTGAGTCCGCAGCCTTTGGCCCAGTGGCTTTATATGTGAAGCCCAGAGCCCTGCCTCTGGGGCTGGGTAATTTCCCACAGCAGGACCTCATCACCGCCTGTGTAACGAGCTCTGGCAACTTCTGGTTCTTCCTCATACGACTGTATTGCCGCCTTTGTTTCAAACGTTCCGAACCAGCTGTCTGGACCCCTTTTCCAGCGTAGCTAGGAAAACATGAAGTTACGCGTAGTTCCTCCCACCGCCGCCCTCCAAGCCCCGCCTCTTTGGCTTGATCGACGAGGCAGGCGTTGGGGCGGGGTTACCGTTTGGGGGGCTTTTTGTTTTGTTTTGTTTTTGTTTTGCAGGGCTGCGCTGTGCAGCATGCGGGATCTTAGTTCCTCGACCAGGGATAGAACCCGTATTCCCTGCATTGGGAGCAGAGTCAACCACTGGACAACCAGAGACGTCATCTCCCTAACCCACGCCTCCGCGTTTACGTTTGTTTTTAATACTTATTTGCCAGCACCGGGCCGTTCAATTTCTCTCCATCCCCAGGAAGGATCAGGATGCGGTCGGCGCTCTCGTGATATCCCCGCCTTCGTTAGGCTCTTTTACAGAGTGAATTTAATTCAGGGGATTGCCGTCGTGAGCAATGAAGGGCCAAGGAGGCAAAAGCGAAACGCAGAGGCAACCGCTGTCCGAAGGAAGGGGTGTGGGGACGGGGTCTCAGTCTTTTGGGCAGGGGACACCCCCCCACACACACCGCTGCTGCTGGACTCTCCTGGGCTCAGGGAGGTGGCGCTGAGGCCCACCTCTGTGACTTGGGCAATTTACCAAACACTCTGTGCCTCAGTTTGCCCCACCGCAAAGTGGGCTAATAAGCATGTCTGCCTGTATGAGGTTGTGAGAAGGATTTAACGAGTTTAATTCAAGCACAGTGCTCGCGACCCGGCGTGGCTGGTCAGTGCTCCATAAAGTATTGGTTGCTCCTGTCCACGGAGACTGAAGCCTCTGGTACAGAGAATTTTCTAGTGTCGTGGTTTCCACCCAGGGGTAATTCAGCGCCCCTCCCACCCCCACCCAGGGGTCTGATGTCTAGAGACATTTTTGGTTGTCATGTCTAGGGCTAGTGGGGCTGCTCCTAGCATCTACCCGGTGAAGGCCAGAAGTGCTGTCATCCCAGGACAGCCCCCACCACAAAGAATAATCCAGTGCCAAGTGTAAGCTGTGAACAGGATTGGGAAACCCTTCTCAAGGGTCCAGAAAGTGCTCTATCCGCCTGATCCCCCTAAGGTCTCCCAACAACTCTAATCAGAGTTGCTCCTCTTCCCTGGTGGCTCAGTGGTAAAGAATCTGCCTACAATGCAGGAGCTGCAGGAAATGGGGGTCGATCCCTGGGTTGAGAAGATCCCCTGGAGGAGGACATGGCAACCCACTCCAGTATTCTTGCCTGGAAAATCCCATGGACAGAGGAGCCTGGCGGGCTCAGAGTCGGACACAACTGAGCATCATACACACTCTCACCTCCATTTTATACAAAGGGGAAACTATGACCCCGTAGCTTGCACAAAACTGCCTGGTTTGATCTTGGCTGTGGGCCCTGGGATGTAAGGAAATTTTTTTTGAGTGTTAGAACCTTCCCCCTCTGAGTGTCCGCCCACCCCCCACCCATTTTGACCTGAGAAGTTCAAAGGTCAGAGAGAAGATCAAAGCAAGCACCTGCCCGATGCTGGATGGGGGCTGCCAGGTCATCCGATACTCAGCTGGAGGAGGAGAGCCGCGGGTCTGGCGTCTGAGGCGGCTGTGGACGCTCTGGGGGCATCAAAGCATGTCTGGATCGCTCCTGAACACAAGCCTGTCTGTCCTTCCTTTTGTCCTACCCAAGGGTTCAGCATTTATCTGTCCTTCCTGACATCCCTTCCCCTAGGCATGGCCTTCTCTGATCTTCCCAGCAAATCTGACCCCATCCCCCTTATTAGGGGGGCCTACGTGCCCCCTGCTGGTATCCACCCAGGCAGCTGAGGCCTGATTTGGGATAAACCACCTTCACCTCCTTTCCCACCCCCACAGGCTTTTTTTTTTGGCTGTGCTAGGCCTTCGTTGTTGCATGGGAACTTTCTCTAGTTTCTGTGCGCGGCCTTCTCATTGCAGTGGCTTCTCTTGAGCCTTCTCATTGCAGTGGCTCCTGGGCTCTAGAACATATGGACTCAGTAGTTGTGGCACATTGGCTTAGTTGCCCCATAACATGTGGGATCTTCCCAGACCAGGGATCAAACCCATGTTCCCTGCGTTGGCAGGCTGATTCTTAGCCACTGGACCACCAGGGAAGTCCCCCCATAGACTTTTTAATCTGATTCTCCCCACCTTTTCAGAACTCTACTGTGGCTCAGTGACCTGAGGGTAATGTCCCAACTCCTCTGACATTCTGTCACCCTTCCTGGTCTGATTCTTCCAGTCCCAGCACTGATTATGGGGGGTTTGGAGGATGCGGCTCTGCCCTCACTTAGAATTGGGGCTTCAGAATCTTTGGGGCTCCAGCATTGCTCAGGCTGAGACCAGATCCAGTGAGTTGAATGAGTTCATTCATTAAGTAATGAGTTCATGAATGAATGAATGACAATACTCGGGGGCAGCTCTCTGGCTCCCCCAGTGTCAGGATCAGTCTTGTTCCTGCCATCCCCACAGAGTCAACTTCCCTGGTGGCTCAGACCGAAAAGAATCTGCTTGCAATACAGGAAACCGGGTGTGATACCTGGGTGGGGAAGAACCCTTGGAGAAGGGCATGGCAACCCACTCCAGTATTCTTGCCTGGAGAATCCCATGGACAGAGGAGCCTGGTGGGCTACAGTCCATGCGGTCACAAGTGAGCGACTGACACTTGCCAGAGTCAGGGCCGAGAAGTACTGCTGCTGCTGCTGCTGCTGCTGCTGCTGCTGCTAAGTCGATTCAGTTGTGTCCAACTCTGTGTGACCCCATAGACGGCAGCCCACCAGGCTCTGCCACCCCTGGGATTCTCCAGGCAAGAACACTGGAGTGGGTTGCCATTCCCTTCTCCAGGAGATCTTCCTGACCCAGGGATTGAACCCCGGTCTCCCTCATTGTAGGCAGACGCTTTACTGTCTGAGTCACCAGGGAAGTCCCAAGAAGTACTAGCTGGCTTCAATAGGCCAAAAACCCAGAGATGAGAGATGTATTGGAACTTCCACCAAATGACCCCTCCTCCCCCTGCTGGATCTGTGCCCAGGGGCTGCCAGGTTGATGCCTTGGGTTCCTGATCCACATAGGAGGCTGATAAAAGAGGGAAAACTCAACCATCTTTTACCCACAGGTGAGACCTCTCCTGAAAGTGAGTAATTAACTCAAAGATATTGGAAGTCACAGGGAATTCAGTTGGAATCTTGAATCCACCTCTTGTCAGCTGCTTGCCCTCTGGCAAGGAATTTCTGTCTGAGCCTCAGTTTTCTCATCTGTAAAATGCGTGTGAAGTGTTGAGGTAAGAAAAGAGAGGAGGAATGCAAATAAAAAGCTTAGGCTAATAGGGTTGTATTTATTTTTTATTTTATTTATTTGTTTGGCAGTGCTACACTGCATGTGGGATATTCCCGCAACCAGGGACTGAACGCATGCCCCCTGCAGTGGGGCTTCTCAGGTGGCTCAGTGGTAAAGAATCTGCCTGCCAATGCAGGAGACTCAGGAAACCTGGGTTCAATCCCTGGGTTGGGAAGATCCCCTGGAGGAGGAAATGGCAACCCCCTCAAATATTCTTGCCTGAAAAATCCCATGGACAGAGGAGCCTGGCGGGCTACAGTCCACAGGGTCACAAAGAGTGGAAAATGACTGAGCGACTGAGTGACTGAGCACACCCCAGCAGTGGAAGTATGTAGTCTTGGGACCGTTAAGTCTTTGGAGTCTTAACCATTGGACCACCAGAGAAGTCCACTGGTAGTGGTAAAGTCGTCTTCTGGGGACTTCCCTGGTGGTCCAGTGGTTCAGACTTCCCGCTTCTATGCAGGGGGCTCGAGTTCAATCCCTGTTGGAGAACCAAGATTCCACATGCCTCAGAGGGTGGCCGAAAGTTGAAGAAAAAAAAACCCCGAAATTGAAAGGAAGCAACCTTGGCCGGGAGGAAATGTGGTTCTCTGATCTCTTCTTATCAGTTTATCAGAGATCTGGGTCTACCCCTATCTCCTCTGTTTTTCTACCAGGCTATCTCTCTTGAAGCCACTATTTCCCATTCACACCCATTTCAGCTCCTCTCCATGAAAAAATGTGTGTGGCAGTAGTTGGTCCTTATCAGTGTCAAAGTCTGGGCTGGGCACCCCTTGGGTTGCTTGAGCCTCAAGTTTACCTTTTGCTTTTTCTTCTTTTGCCAGCATGGGGGATCCTAGTTCCCTGTCCAGGGGTCAAATCCACAACCTATGTAGTGGAAGCGCTGGGTCTTAACCACTGGACCACCAGGTAAGTCCCCTGAACTTTAAGTTTATAATTGGGTTCCCCTCTGGTTCCCAATTTCTGTCTGCATTTTTCTGCATTTCTGATTCTTTGCCTATATGTCCACTACTCAATCATTTGACAGATATTTCTTGAGTTCCTACTATGTGCCAGGCATCACTGGGGACAACCCAGTGACTAAGAGTGTATTCACAGGGATCATCATCCAGTGGGGAAGACAAAGGGTTACAAATGGGGCAGGGAAGAGCAGGATACTGTGGAACCCAGAGTAATAACTGAGTTGGGAGGAGAGGGTGCTGAAAAGGCTTTCTGGCTGAGAATATTAAGTGCTGATGCTTATATTCTTTTTAAAAGTTTTTACTTTATCTTATTTATTTGGCTGGGCCAGGTCTTAGTTGTGGCATGCAGCATCTAATTCTATGATCAGGGATCAAACCCAGGTCCCCTGCATTGGGAGGGCAGAGTCTTAGCCACTGGACCACCAGGGAAGTCCCATGACGCTTAGATCCTTTTAAACATACAGCATATCCATTCTAGAGCTGGGGAGTCCCAGGAAGAGATGGGACTTGTCCCAGCAGGAGGAGCGCGGAGTGGATGGGGCCGGACCTGGATCCCAGCCTCTGGTTCCGGAGTGCAGGTTTTAAACCACTGCTGGTGGAGACCCGGAGGCCGGGGGGAACTGCACCAAACGCTTGGAGGAACTTGAAATTGTGTGCGCGATGACCCAATCATGGCGAGGGGTGCGGGGGGTGGGGGGTGGGGGAAGGCGTTGGAAGGAGGATGGAGAGGGGTCCAGACCGCTGGCCTCAGAGTCGCATGCACCTGACTCATGATGAGCCCCAAGGCGGTGTCTCGCTTGTGAAATGGGAGACTTGCTCCGCCTCCTGCTCTGCTGGGAGGAGAAAATCCACGTGGGCGCTTGGCACGGTCAGCGCTCATAAATGCCAGCTGGTGTTAATATTTTTATCATCCCCATTATCGTTAATAACTAATTAATTAGAACTAATGTGTCCTCTCTGCGTCGGACTGGGTCTCTCCAGGCCAGGAAATCACCGGGCCCCAGGCGAGGTCGGACTCGGACCGCTCTTCCACCCATCCGCGTCCCCAGCCCACCCCGTCCTCCTTGGCCCACAAGAGGCCTCGTAAATTTGCGGGCAGCCTGAAACGGCATGGGTCTTAACGCGCGAGTCTGATTAGGAGAGCCCTTGGCGTCGCCCCCCACCTGCGTGGGAGGGGGTCCGCAAACCAATGATAGGAACGGTGGGCGCTAGGACCCAGCAGCCCCGGCGGGGCTGAACCCGCTGGCACCCGGCGTCGAGAACCTATTTGCCCCCCGGGCCACGCCCCCCCTTCGTGATGATTGGCTTGCCTTCTCCGGCGTGCGGCTCCGATTGGCGAGAGTGGACGCCGCTCCCGAGATTCCCCTCCCCACCCGAGGTTGTCCCGGGTCCACCAGCACCACCGCTGCAAAAGCGCTCGGCGGGGTGGGGCGGAGGAGAGG
>NW_011495051.1:2655570-2662594 GCF_000754665.1 Bison bison bison | reverse complement strand
CAGGCCGCTGCGCCCGCTTCGGCCCGCGCAAGGCCTGGCACCTGGTCGGTAAGCCCCAGTACGGCCTCCCTCATCCGACTGCCGGCCCCTCTGTTCCACTGCTCAGTCCTCTATCTGCGCAGACCATGAGCCTTCCCATCGGTCCACTTGACTGCTCTGTAGTCTTTGTCTGTCTGTCTGATGGCTGCTGGGTGACCCGTGGAGCCTCCTCCATGTGACTCTGGGTGTGACCCTCTAGGGTCACTTTTCTTCATCTGTCTGACGCTCAGGGGCACCCTGAACCCTCTCTGGGTTGGATCTTCCTGCCAGTGCCTCCACTGTCAGTCTGTCTCGTCTGGCCTGACTTCTCTCTGTCTGTATGAGAGTGACCACCGATGGCAGCTCAGAGTTAGGTTGCCTAGAACCCCGTGTTGCTCTCTGTCCCCTCAGTGCACTTTGTCCATATGTCTTCTGCCCCATCTTGGGCAACGTGGCAATTGGTGACTTTGGGGAGCTGCCCTGGGAACTGGGTTGTGGGCTGGGTGAGCCAGAAAGGTCAGGATTCTGTGCTTGTCCCGCTGATGGGATGGGGTTCTGCAGAGAAGGTTATGGGGTTACCCTCTGTTCCTTCTGGGGGAGTTGCCTGGACTAGAGGGCTGTCTGAGTGTGGAGGAGGTAGGTATCACAGGGCTGGGAGTACCCTCCCCAGTGCACACCCCTGATAAGGCCCAGCTCCTAGAGTCCCTCCTCTGCCTGCCTGGACCCTGGGCCCTGAGATTAGCTGCGGGCCACTTTGCCTACTGTTCTCTCCCTGGCAGAAGTACTAGCCACATCCTGGCACTTGGGGCACGCCAGGCATTTCAGAAAGCAAAGCCAGGAATCCTGCCACTTATGAGAATTCAGGGTGGTAGCTTTTCAAGTGCCAGGAGGGCCGGCTAGTATCTCCCTGCCCCCTGGAAACAGTGACTGAAGAGGCAGTTATTTGCCCTGGGCCCTTGTGAGTGACATATTTGCAAGGTTCAGCAGACCTCCAGGTTGCCTGCAGGTGGCCGGCTTTGCTGTGTCTGCAGCGGCTTAGGGCTGGATTTCAGGTTTCTTAGACACTGAGCACGCTCAGGCTGTTAGACAAGCAGCCAGGAAGGGGAGCAGGTAGAGGCAGGTGACTCAGACCGCAGATGGAGGTGTCCCTCCACGGGCTCACATTGGGATCGCTTACAGAGCCAAACCCACAATCTCTAATGCAATTTTGTTCATAATAGTTAGGTAGACTTGTTGACACACACACCAAACAGGTCGTTCCTGGGCCAAAGAGGTGTGAGGACTCTTTTTGTTTTCTGGGATGGACAGACGAGACCCTTCTAAGGAGACGGAGCCTGCGGTGGGTAGGTGGCCCTGGCAGTGGATGCTGCCTGTGCCAGGGCCCTGGAATGGGACCTAGTAGCAGCGCTACTAAAAAATCGACTTCCCCTTTTGTAATCAGAGGGCTGAGCTTCAGTGAGGGTCTCACCTGACCCCAGACCAAAATCTAAGTCTCCTAAACTGAAGGCTTTGTGTTTAGGCAAAACAGGTGTGGGGCATGGTGCCCCAACCAGATATCAAGGCATCTCCCTGCACCCTCCCCCTGCCTTGGGGTTAGCACATAGGAAGATCCAGGAAGATCTGTGGGGAGAGGAAGCCAGGGTGGCCCCTTGTGAGGCTTGATAAGGTGACTTGAATAAAGGTCACCTTGGCCACAGTGCCCACTTCCACTCTATTTTGCCCCTGAATCCGTGGGTAGTGGGGACGGACTTGATGTTCACCTTAATGAGCATCTGTGCTCCGCTTCTAGCCCACGGAGGACCCAGAGAGCACATGGGTACTCCTGTGGGGTCCAGGTTGGGGCAGGTGGGTAGACTGGACTTCATAAGGAAGAAGCAGAGCACTGGAGGGGGCATTAGCTTGGGGGTTTTGGAGGATGAATAGAAGTGTGTGTTTATGGGGCAGCATTCCAAGTAGTTGAAACAGCATTTGCAAAGGTGTGAAGTCTCATGGCTTTGAAGTTGCTGAGACAGGAAGTGGCTCAGAGTAGTAGGAGCTCCCAATTTCATTAACTCTTAATCCTCACACCCATCTTGTGGGGTATTTTCATTAGCTGCCTTTTCTGGAGGCAAAGGCCCAGAGATGTAAAGTCACTTCCCAAAGTTCCGCAGCCAGGCAGCCTGGGGCGCTGACAATGGTTAACTACCTGAGCAGTGGCAGGGTAGAGTCCGGCCACGGCAGCACATTCTTCTGACCAGAGTCTACAGTTCCTGTCTGGCCCTCAGTGGCAGCCAGACCTCCAGGCATCTGGAGGGGCCTGGGGTGCCCCTCCCAGACACCAGTTCCAGAGAAATAGTGAGGGTGGTTTGGGTTTCAGTTCCCAATCCCTGGACTGCGGGGGCGGGCCCAGGGTCTGGGGGATGAGGTCACCTCCGGAGCCGGAGCCAGGGCAGGAAAGAGGAAGAACTGAAGTCTGACTCTAGGCCCTCTGGGGATGGGAGGAGAAGGGTGGAGGGCTGGACTCTTCGTTCCGTAGCTCACTCTGTGGGCCTCAGTTTCCTCATCAGGAAATGGGGTTAATAATAACGTGTACTGCTTTGGGCTGTAAACAGAGGCCACTGTTATTATTCACTCATTGAAAAGATCTTGGTGTGCCAGGCTCTGTAATGGGTGCCAGGGACACAGAAGTGACTTGGAGAGACCTGTTACCCACCCTCAGACAGACAGGCAGACAGAGAATTCCTGTGAGTGCTAAGGGATGTGAAGAAGAGAAAGCAGGGTTCAGACAGTGTCAGGGTGGGGAGGGGACTGCTGGCAATGGAGCTGGTGGAGGGGGCAGCTTTTTGGAGGAGGTGACATTTGAGTTGAGTCCCAAGGGATGGAGAGGAATGGGTCTTGCTCAGATGTCGTGGGGAGAAGCATTCCAGGCAGAGGGCACAGATGGTGCCAAGGCCCTGGGGCAGGAGGAACAGCTGGAGGCCCAGTACCTGGAGCAGAGCAAGCTGAGGGGAGGAGGGGGAGGAGGGGAGGGCAGGGAGGGTACGGGGCAGGTCGGCAGGGCCTCTGAGGCCTCGAGAAGGACCTGTGCTTGTTCTGAGGAATTAGGGTATTTTCCAGGAAGAGGCCCCCTCATACTCTGATGGGGACACTAGGGTTCAGGGAAGGCAGGGTCCAACCAGCCCCACCCAGCATCACCTGGTAGGAACTGGGAAGAAAAATCCTCCTTGGTGGGGAGGCAGGAAGGGGAAGTGATGGGCACTTCCCCAGGGGACCCCTCAGCGCTCTTTCAACTTGCTGCATGGCCTCAAGCTCTGCTTCAGTTTCTCGAGCTGTCACCTAGAGGGCGAGCTGGGGGAGTCCTGAGCTGGCATGGGGCCCCCCATTGCTGCCCCTTCCCCCTCGTGGTTCGGCATGTGACCTCCTCTGTGTGCTTCCCCACCGCACACAAGGGGCAGGTAGCCTGGATGGGGAGGCCCAGCTCCTCTGTCCTGTTTGGGTGTGTGTCCTCAGGGGGACCCCTAGATCTGTCTGCCTTAGTTTCCCAATCGGTCACAGGGCTGTGAGCCCAGGGAGCCTGGGGCTCTGGCCCTCACTCACTGTGTAGCCGTGTCTGTGTCTGGGTCTGGCCCCATCCGGTTGCCTGGGGGGCCCAGGGCCGTTGGGAAGGCCTGCGATGTGCCCTCCCCATTCTGCTTGTCCACAGGCACCATCTGTGTCTTGCTGTCCTTCCCCTTCATCTTCAGCCCCTGCCTGGGCTGCGGGGCCGCCACACCTGAGTGGGCCGCCCTCCTCTACTACGGGCCCTTCATTGTGATCTTCCAGTTCGGCTGGGCTGCTACACAAATCGCCCACCTCAGCCTCATCCCAGAGCTCGTCACCAACGACCACGAGAAGGTGGAGCTCACAGCTCTGAGGTACCACCTTTGGGGCAGGGCAGGGTGGGGCAGGGGGCCCAGGGCAACCTATCACATCTGAGCTCTGCTTGGCTGTGTGGCTCTGGGTCTCAGCCCCAGAATGGACATCCGTCAATCAGTGTATCATTAAGCTGTTGCCGCGTAACAAATAGCACCACATCAGCAGCTTCAGACAGCACATACGGGACTGCCTCACAGTTCTGGCAGGTGAGGAGTCTGGCTTAGCTTAGCTGGGTTCTCAGCTTCAGGCTTGAGGCTGCAGTTGAGGTGTTGGCTGAGGTTTCAGGTCCCTCTGCCCCGCTTACGTTGTCATCATTTGCTGTGTTTGCGTCCTTTTAGAAGTCCTGGCGTTTGCTGCTGCTTTGTGGCCAGCATGAGAGTCTCTGATCTCAGGGACGGTGTGTGAGCCTTCTTCTTTCTGAGGGTCACTGGATTAGATCAGGCCCACCCAGGATGTGCTCAGTCGTTCAGTCGTGTCCAACTCTTTGCGACCCCATGAACTGTAGCCCACCAGACACCTCTGTCCATGGGATTTTCCAGGCAAGAATACTGGAGTGGGTTGCCATTTCCTTCTCCAGGAGGCCCACCAAGGAGAGTCTGTCTTAATTACATCTGTAAAATCCCTTGATCTTTGCCATAGGATGTTATCTTAACATGGCCTGACATCCCATTGTATTCATAGGTTCCGTTCCCCAAAGGGAGGAGGTTAGATGGAGAGGAAGCAGGGCAGGGGGATCTCTGGGCATCTTAGCATCCTGCCTGTCACATGTGGGTACAGCTGGCCCCCAGCTCATCCACTGACTTGCTTAAAGGTGGCGATTCTAGGTGTGGTGGTAGCAGGAGCCCTTTAGAACACTTGTTGTGTGTGAGCACAGCAAACCATCTTTCATTCTCATGGCAAGCCCAGGAGGTTGATTGACATGTACCCAGGGAGAAGGTTTGAGCAGAGCGGGGCCTGTGTCGGGGGAACGGGCATCAGGAGGTGACTGTTGGGCAGGAGGGATGTCTCTCCTGCAGGTGGACGTTCAGGCATGAACGCTGGTCATGAGGCCCCGCCTGTCCGCAACCCAGTTCCCCATTAGGGCTGGGAGCTGCAGGCACTAACGGCATCGGGGGATTGCCCAATGACCGGGGCCCCCAAAGGCCCCAGCTGCGGGGGGCGGGCTGGGCTCATAGAAGTCAAGCTCCGGGTGCTTTCTACCCACAAGAGCTTTACCAAGCCTGCCTCGTGACTCTGTGGGTGTTCTTGTTTTAACTTTGAGAAAGGGAAACGGAGTCCCAGTGAGACCCAGAGGCTCCTTATCTGGTGAGGCCCTGGGGGGACAGGGCTCAGGGGCTACAGGCAGGTGCGGGCCCAGGTGACTCTGCCCAGTTGAAGCCCAGGGTTTCTGAGTATCTCAGGTCTCTGGGTTGCAGCCCTGACTCGGCCCTGCAGGACCTCGTGGTGGAGTCTTGGTTCAGAGCAGGAAGTCTGATAACGTGGAGGCTGGGGAAACTGAGGCCAGCAGAGGATTTCCGGGGACTACCTGATGTGTTGGTGGCTGACATCATGTGGCCAGGACTTCCCCAGGCATGGCCAGCATCTCTGACTGGGTGACCGCCTGGGAAGGAAGCGGTTGTGTGGCTTCTGGGTGGCCTCTCTGAGACCTGACTGTCCCGCAGGTACGCCTTCACTGTGGTGGCCAACATCACCGTCTATGGAGCTGCCTGGCTTCTGCTACACCTGCAGGGCTCTCCCCACACTGGCCCCACTGAGGATGTCAGCGACCAGCTGGGGGTCCAGGATGTGCCAGTGTTCCGGGTGAGCTGTGGGGGCTGGGAGGGGTGCTCCCAAGGTCCTGAACTTAGGGTTGGGGCCAAGTGTCACTGCTGACCCCTCTCCTACCCGGTCCCCAGAATCTCTCCCTGCTGGTGGTGGGTGTCGGAGCTGTCTTCTCACTGCTGTTCCACCTGGGCACCAGGGAAGGGCGCCGGCGGCAGGTGGAGGAGCCCGGTGAACACAGCCCCCTGTTGGCTCCCTCTACCACCCAGCCCTTGCTGCTCTGGAAACACTGGCTTCGGGAGCCAGCCTTTTATCAGGTATGACAGCGGGGAGAGGGGGGTCAAACAAGGTTGGGGTTGATGCTCCTCCCCCACCAGGGCCCTCACTGTGCCGGGCTGCAGGCAGAGATGGCAGACACTAGAGGAAATGTACCCCTTCCCAAGTCCACACCTAGGACAGACATTACTAATAGATCCCTGCCATCTTCTCCACCTGACCAGCTAGGCGGTCACTACTAATGGTCAGATGCCAGCTGCAGGGTGGCGAGCTACAGGGTGACTCATCCTGACTTGCAGCCCTGCCCCCCTGCCCCATGCTCTGTGTGTTCCTAGGTTGGCCTGCTGTACATGAGCACGAGGCTCATTGTGAACCTGTCCCAGACGTACATAGCCATGTACCTCACCTACTCCCTCCACCTGCCCAAGGTGAGCCGGGTGGGCAGGCTGGGGCAGGGGTCCCTGCGCCTGCTGAGCCAGGCCCGACGTGCTTGCGCCCTCTCCACCCCACAGAGGTTCATCGCCACCATCCCGCTGGTGATGTACCTTAGCGGTTTCTGCTCCTCCTTCCTCATGAAGCCAGTGAACAAGTGCATCGGGAGGAATGTGAGTGGGAAGGTGGGGAGGGGGGTGCCCCCAGAACCTTGGCAACTCCGGACAGAGCACCCACATCCTACAGGAACCCCAAGATGGGAAACGAGTTGTAGAACCTGGGCTTTGAGCACACTGTGACCACCCACAGCCCTCTAGAGGTCAGGAGTGGGGGTAGTGGGTATGACTGAGGAACCAAACACTTCACTTGATTTCCTTTATTAACTCGTGTTGAGACATGAGTAGCCACCAGTCTCTAGTGGCAGCCATGACAGACAGCTTAGCTGTAGAACATGTGCTCCATGGATCACTCAGTATCAGCAGGCTCAGAACCTCGGAATTCTCTGAGGTCAGAGTGGGGGCTCCTTAGGGACGACCCAACTCAGTCCTCTTGTTTGCTGGGGCTGGGGGCCGGATTAGAGACCAGAAAGGGCTGGTGTCTGGCTCAGGCCTGCCCAATGAGGTGGGCCTGACGCCGGGCTGGG
>NW_011495051.1:2646605-2655470 GCF_000754665.1 Bison bison bison | reverse complement strand
GGTGCTCTGCAGATGACCTACTTCGTGGGCCTTCTGGTGATTCTGGCCTTTGCAGCCTGGGTGGCGCTGGCAGAGGAGCTGGGCATGGCTGTGTATGTGGCGGCTGTGTTGCTGGGCATGGGCTGTGCCACCATCCTTGTCACCTCATTGGCCATGACGGCTGACCTCATCGGTCCTCACACGGTAGGGCTGCTGAGTGGGGCCAAGTAGAGGTTGGGGACTGGGGCCGAGGCCTGGGGTGCTGACCCCCCTGCCTGTGTCCCCCTAGCACAGTGGAGCCTTCGTGTATGGCGCCATGAGCTTCTCAGACAAGGTGGCCAATGGGCTGGCAGTTATGGCCATCCAGAGCCTGCACCCCTGCTCGTGAGTACCTCATCCAACCATCGTCATGTCTAGTAAGGTGTGCCAAGCCTGTGTTGTATGCCAGGCACTGCCCACAGACTATGGATTCCATGACTGACAGAAGATCCCAATACAGTGGTGGTGGCCTCAAAGTCAGGGAGACCAGGTTATTCCCCATTTCCAGCACCCATTTATTCAGAGTGGACAGTGTGTCCTGTGCTGGGCGCTGACAACACAAAGATGGGTTGGATGATGGGAGTGGACAGGGCAGTGGGAAAGCCTGGAATCCCTGTCATTCAGATCCTTAGGCCTTAGGGTTCCAGGCACAGTACTATCCAAGGAATAAATATGTATGAGGGCGTGAAGGACACTACTTAGGGAGGCCCACTAGGGAAAGAGGTCAGGAAGGGCTTCCTTGAGGTGACATGGGATCCGAGACATGGTGGATGTCAGGAATTTCTAGGTAAATGGAGAGGAAGAGCCTTTGCAAAGGCCCTGAGGCAGGACCAGGCCTGGTGTGTTGAAAGAACAGTGGAGAAGGCCTGGGTGTCTGGAGAGTGAGGAGGCCAGGGCAGGGAGGGGATGGTGCAGGTCGTGCAGGGGCAGAAGCAGGGGAGGATGACTGCAGGAGTAGGGGGCTGGGGTGGGGGTGGCTCTGAGCCCTGTGGGCAGAGGAGGGGTGGGCCTGACTCAGTTGCTCACTGAGCCCTCTAGTGGCTGCTGGAAGGACAGATGGGGCAGTGAAGGAGGGAACGGGAGGGGACTAGGGTGTAGGGTGGTGGGGGTGGTGCTGGGCTGGACTGGGTTGGGGGTCCTGAGGGAGGACAAATGGGGAGTCTGGGATAGACTCTGAAGGCAGAGCTGACCTTATTGGGTGAGGTATCAGATGCTGGAGGGGATAAGGGGGTGGAGGGTGACCCCTGGCCCTGGCCTGAGTGCCAGGAAAGCTTGGGCACCAGCTGAGAGGAGTAGGAGGTCCAGCCTGGAGCCGGAGGGTACCTAGTGATAACTCTCACTCCCTCTTGCTCCTCCCCAGCTTGGAGCTCTGCTGCAAAGCCTGTGTGGCTTTCTACCACTGGGTGATGGTGGTCGTGACGGGTGGTGTGGGCGTGGCCGCCACCATGGCTCTGTGCAGTCTCCTGGTCTGGCCCATCCGCCTTCGGAGATGTGAGTCGTAGGCGCCCCCACCCCACAAAAGCCCCAACTAGTCCTGGGTGGTGGTAGGTCTGGGACAGCGGGGCCAGAACTGGCCGGCCCATCCCCCCAACCCCACTCCCACCGCTTTTCTTGCAGGGGACCCTGGAGCCTAGTCCTGACCCCACTCGGTGGTCCCTTGCCCTTTGTAAATTAACCTCGACTGTGAACATCTGATGCCCAGAGGCCTGGAGCAGCCCCTCCACTCCCTCCCCTGCATTGTCCTGTCTCTGCCTGGCTGTGGGTGGAGGTCAGAATGGGTGAGGTCCCAGCAGCTTATCCCTGCTGGGGTAAGGGGAGGACACCGAGCTGGTGGGATTCTTGTGATTTGGTGTACTCCAGTGCCAACTCTTCCAATACTCCTGCCTGGAGGAGTATTGAAGTATTGAAAATCCCATGGATGGAGGAGCCTGGTAGGCTGCAGTCCATGGGGTCGCTGAGGGTTGGACACGACTGAGCGACTTCACTTTCATTTTTCACTTTCATGGATTGGAGAAGGAAATGGCAACCCACTCCAGTGTTCTTGCCTGGAGAATCCCAGGGACGGGGGAGCCTGGTGGGCTGCCGTCTATGGGGTCGCACAGAGTCGGACACGACTGAAGTGACTTAGCAGCAGCAGCAGCAGTGCCAACTCTAACCCACCTCCCACCGTCTGGATGATAGAGGTGCTTTGTGTTATGTGGGGCCGGATATGAGGGTCCTGGGTCCAGGGGCTGCATGGAGCTCAGCCCTGGCCAGCCAAGGGTTTCCTGGGTGCTGGAAGGCCCTGGAGGACAGAGCTGTCGCTGAGCCTGCCAGGAGCCCAAATCCTGGCCGTGGAGGCGTCGAGGATCCGTGTGCCTGGCTGGGGTCCCCGAGTGCAATCCCCTGCGCCCAGGCCACTGCTGACCGTGAATAAAGAGCTGCCTGGGGCCAGGACTCTCTGCCTTGGCGGTTTGCCTGGGGCCCAGGGCGGGGCCAGAGTGGGCGTCTGTCTGCCCCTGCCTCGAGTTTGGTCACCAAGGTCTCCCTTTATCTGACTGCCCCCAGGCCTCGGCCCCAGAGGTGGACGGACGCCCAGGGCGGGTGGGAGTGGTGGCGCCTGCACCCCTGCAGAGCCGCCTCGGGCAGCAGCACGATCTTTATCAGTGACTGGGTGTATAGACAGGCGGGGGCCGCTGGTTGGTGGCGGGACAGTAGGGTTCCAGGCCCCACTGCCGGTAGTTCTGGGCGGTGTAGCGCGGGCGCTGGGGCGCTGACAGGTACCGCACGTAGTCAGACGCCCGCCATAGCGGTTCCACCCCGAAACGGTGCCTGTTGATGGCTGTGGGGCGGGGCCGGGACCCGGGTCACGGCTGGCCCCGCCCCCGGGCGGTCCCGCCCCGAGCCCCGCCCCCTGGCCCCCGCCTCACCGAATTCTTTGCCCCTGGTGGGCCTGTCCTTCCACAGCACGCTTCCCCACCGAGTGCTGGGGTCTGTGTACTGGGCGGGGATGATGGGGTCGTACCAGGCCGTCTCCCGCAGACGCTGGGTGTAGGCTGCAGGGTGGGGGTTGGGGTCAGCTCCACACATCCGGCCCCGCCTGTTTTCCAGGCCTGGGGATGGTGGGGGAAGGTAGGGGCGGGAGCTCACCCGAGGGCAGGCTGCGCTCCCCGTGGCCATAGCACCCGTGCCAGCGGGCATAAGCCTCACGGTACGGGCTGTCCGGAGCCCGCGGGAGCGTGTACCAGGCTTCCCGGGAGTCCGAGTTGGTCAGGCCCGTGTACCACAGCTGGCCGGCCGCGTCGCGTCCCATGGGCGTGTACTTCCAGCGCGTGGCCTGTTTGATGGCCGGAGTCCAGCGGGGCCCCTCCTGGGACAGGTAGTCATCGCTGTGGGCAGGGGGCGGGAGGAGAAAGACTGAGCTTGCAGCCCCCCTGCCCTCCCTGGGCCTCTCTCCTCTTTGCTGGCATCTCGGTGCAGAGGCAGAGGCCCTGTCAGAGGTGCGGGAGGCTGCCCCCGTAGCCCCTCCTCCCTACCCCATCCTCCCCGACCCCCAGGAGCCTCTTAAATGTTTCTTCACCTTTTCTGCTTTTCTTGCCTCTACCAAGTCCCTTGTCCAACCTCACAGACCTGCAGGCCCTTTCCTCCAGGAAGCTACCCTGGCCTGGAAGTGTACTGGAAGTGGTCACAGCTACAGCTGAGTGAGTGGCTCAGGTTTACCTGTCACTGGTCTGGCCTGGGAGCCATGGGCTGGGGATCCAGGGAAAACGTGTGGAGGGGCCCAGGCTCCCAGGAAGTGCCCTCACCATTCCTCCAAGTCCCCAGGAGCACCTAGGTGCTAAGACTGGCTCACATTTAAAGAAGCACCTATGCCTCCTGTTCCAGGGGCCTCTGGTACAGAGCCTCTCCCAGGCTAGCACCTCAGGAGGGCTTCCCGGAGGAGGAGGTAACAGTGATGTGAGGCGAGCAGCTCGTGTAAAGGTCGTGGGGCAGCGGGGGAAGATGTAAGAACTGAGGCTGGCAGAGCCGGGGGAAGTGGAAATATGCTGATGGTGACACTAAAACCTCAAGGAGGCATCATTAAAACTAAAGCTCCCCTTCCAAACATCCCAGCAGCACCACTGCCCAAGGGACAGAGGTGGGCACCTGCGGTGACCTGGCAGTCTAGCTCCAGGGACGTGGGTGCCCCAGGGAATGAGGCTGTGACCCCAAGATGGTGCCAGCAGGGCTGGTGACTAAACCATCTCCTATGTGCCTGCTTGGGGTTCTCACCCCACAGGGCAAACTAGAAAGAGGAGAGCGTGGCCTGCTGTGTTTGGGGCACAGGTCTTGGGAAGTGGCCATGGGCTGGGTTTGCTGCTTGCAGGGAGGGGAGTTGCGGGACCCTCTGGCAGGCCCTACCCTTTTGAGCTACAAAATGAACTGAAACCACAAAGCGCACGTGGTTTGTGGAAAGGAATTTAAACAGTCTAAAACAACACACAATGAAAAGTGTCTGTGTCAATTATTACCTCAAAAAATAAAAACACTGCATTACAGCTGAAAGAAAAATGTTTTTTCCCTAATAAATGAAGCCTTCTCGGTCTAGAATCGAGAGACCTACTGGCATTTAAATAAACGTGTTGTGCCTAGTTGCTCAGTCGTGTCTGACTCTTTGTGACCCCATGGACTGTAGCTCGCCAGGCTCCTCTGTCCATGGGGATTCTCCAGGCAAGAATATTGGAGTGGGTTGCCATGCCCTCCTCCAGGGGATCTTCCTAACCGAGGGATGGAACCCAGGTCTCTTGCATTGCAGGTAGATTCTTTACCACCTCAGTCACCAGGGAAGCCCAGTGTTTAAATAGAGCACTGAAAAAAATTCATCTCCCATGCCAGCCCTGACCCCCCATTATTCCCCAGCCCTCACAGCAGTCCTGTACTCATTGCTGTCCATTCCCTTGCAGCAGCAGTCTGTGCATGCACCCGTGTCCCACTGCACACCTGTGGGACCCTGCTTCAATTGAGGTGGCACAGCTTTTCTTAATTTTCTTGGAAATGCAGCACCCAAGGTACTCGCTCCCCTTTTTTTGTAAAGCTGGATAGTATACCATTATAGTTTATTAATGATTAATGGATCTTCTAGTGGGTTGAAGGTGTCACCCAAGTTCCTGTCCACCTGGAATCTCTGAATATGACCTTATTTGGAGATATGGTCTTAGCAGATTAACTCCAGACGGTGTGGGGCTTCCCTGGGGGCTCAGTGGTAAAGAATCCACCTGTGCCAATGTAGGAGACACGTGTGCAATCCCTGGTCCAGAAAGATCCTACATGCCGTGAAGCAACTAAAGCCTGTGTGCCTACTGAGACTGTGCCTTCAAGCCCAGGAGTCACAACTACTGAAGCCTGAATATGTGCTCCACAGCAGAAAAACCTGCTGTAATGAGAAGCCCGTGCAGCAACTAAGACCCAGCACAGCCCAAAAAAGGGTCACGCTGGGTCAGGGAGGCCCTAACATGACCCTGATGCAGACTCCCAGTAAGGCAGGGGATCTGGACGGGCAGGGGAGAAGATCACGTGATGCGGAGGCAGTGTGGGTTATGCCTTTACAAGCCAAGGGATACCACAGACCGCCTGCACCCCCAGAGCCCAGAGGGTCAGGGGACAGGCGCCCCCTTGTGGCCTCAAGAGGCCCCCAACCCTGCAGACAGACAGCTTGGTCTTGACCTCAGCCCTGGGAGAGGGGAAGAAGGTGTATTCTGTGCCCCTTGTGGAGACTGGTCCAGCAGTGTGGGGTTCACAGGACCCTCTGCTCTGCTGGCTGTGTGCGTGCATACGCTGTGTGTGTTGTGCAGGTATGAACCACCACGTGACCTGCATCAACTCCTGCCAGGTCCCAAGCCAGGCACGGGTGGGAGGGGATGGGTGCAGGGAGCAGCCAGGTTAGGACAGGGGAGCCTTTATGGAGAAGGACTGAGGCTGGTGGGAAGCAAACCCGGGGAGCGGCACAGGGCAGCACATGCTCACCTGTAGAGAGGCGGAGGGAAATCCACTTCCAGGGTCCCCCGGGGGACACAGGGCCAGGCAGCCTGCCGCCTCAGGGTCTGCATGTCTGCCTCTGCGTGCCTGGGGGCTCCTGCCTCCAAGTCCTGTGGGGCCATTGTTGACAGCAACAAAGGCCACCCCAGTGTCCTGGCAACAGCTGGGCCTACTGGCCCCCCATCCAAGCCACTGCCTCCCTCCCTCAGGAGAGGGGCCTGCCCGGGGCTTGGTCCACCCGCCTCTTTTCTGTCCCCCAACACCCCCACAGGGGCATCTTGGAACAGAACCAACTTTCTGAATTTCCCTTCCACAATCTCAGCTCTACCTTCTCCCCACATCCAGTCCTTTACCCAGTTTGAGAGTCTGCACACCCGTGTTCACAATAGCACACACCACCACAGCCAGAGCGGAAGCAACCCAAACACCCACCAACCGCAGAAGAGAAACCCCAAGCAGGGTCCTTCCGTGCTGGGGAACATTTCTCAACACAGAATGGAGTGATACACTGACACGACCCTAAAAACACGACGCTCAGTGAGAGAGGCAGACACAGACGGGCACACAGGATGTGACTCCACTGATGGGAAACATCCAGAACAGGCTGATCCACAGACACAGAGAGTGGGTTCCTGGTGGTCAGGGGCTGGGGGGGGGAAGGGGGGGGGGACTGCTGATGGGGATGGGGCTTCTTTTCAGGAATGTAAATTCTGGAACTGAACAGTGATGATGGTAGCACAACAGAGTATACATACTAAAAACATACTAAATTGTACACCTTAATATGTTACGCACATTTCACCACACGCAAAAAAACTAACAAATCTAGAACCTGGCTGTCTTTTACCATCTCCAGTGGCTTGTGGCCATAGTCCTGCCAGCACCTGCCAGGGCACAGCCTCCTCCCTGGTCCCTTCCCACCTGTGTCCAGGTCTCCACACAGCAACCTGGTCCTGTTCCACCTCCCTGGAGGTAAAGGCCCAAATCCTCTCCTCGGCCCCCCAGGCCCTGCCTGACCTCCCCCGTCCCTTTCTTTCCTTCCCCTCCTCCCTCTCTCCCCCTTGCTCATTCTGCTCCACACACACAGGTCTCCCTCCGTTCCTCCAACATGGTCCTGCTCCAGGGCCTTGGCACAGCTATGCCCACGGCTTGGGGCACCACCTCAGCCCGGCTGTTGTCTGTGCCCCACATTGGACCCTTGCTCCCACCTCAGCCCTGGGCTCAGAGCTGCCTCTTCCCAAGCCCCCCACCCCCGCTTCACGCTGTGCCTGCCACATGCACTTTAACACTTTACTGTCCACTCACCTGCAAATAGAAGCTGCTCAAGGGCAGGTCTGGACTCTGGCCTCCCTCGTCCCCGCTGCCCAGGACAAGGATCTTCACAGGATGTACCACCAGTCATGGGCATCTGCTCACTGCAGGGGCCTCACCTAATTTCTTCTAGGACCCTCTGGGGAGCCCATCCAGTGTCGCAGCTCCTCCAGCCTGGCTGCTTTCCTCCCCGTCTCACCCTCAGCTGTCAGTAACACCTTTCCCCTTTGTCAGTCTAGGAGCAATGGAAACAAGTCCTAGCCCCCTCCCCAGCCACTCCCCCAGCCCAGGGCACTGAGCCAGGCCTTGCTGCATACTCACACCACCACCCCTGGGTCCACCCTCTCACTCCCACAGAACCTGCCACAGCTGGGCTGCAAAGATCAGGGATCCAAGCCTTCGGGGACACTGGCATTCCCTGTTGACCACCTGCAAGTGGCCTCCTCAGCCTGTTGATACCTGCTTGTGACATTGAGGCTGCTCTGGGGTTACGCTGAGTGCGGACCATCAGAGCCAAACACATCGACAGACTGACAGCCCCACTGGGCATGACCACGTGGTTGGCTCTCCCACCAGCCTCCTGGTCCCATGCCCAGCCCTGCCACTGCATTGGAAGACAACACACGCTTCATCATTTCTACCCTGTCTGTGCCCTCAGGTGCGGGGCCCACAAGTAGAGCCAGGCTGGGTGCGGTAGACACAGGACTGTTTTCTTATTAAAAAAAAAAAAAAGACTCAAACAAAAATAAGACCTGGACCAATGGGCATACACGTCTGTACACACTGTCCCTCTGCCCCCTGCAAGCAGCTTGGGGCAGGCCCACCCTTCCCCAAGTTCAGACACCCGCCCACCCTCTGAATGCTAGGGCTTTAAGAGCTGTGACCCCTGTTTTCCCCAGGGGTGGGGGCAGGTCACTGCTCCCTGCCAGCGAGCCTTAACATTTGGGGACCAATTTACAGAAACACAAAAACAAATCCAAAGCAAAGTCACAAATACGTATGTACACATGCACACGCTGGCTGCTGAGGGGCAAAGGTACTCAGAACCAAGAGCAGGGCTCCTGCAGGGTCCGCCCCACCCTGTCCACGCCCATCCATGTCCTCTCGCCTCAGAAGGGAGGCATGCTCGGGCCCCTGGCCACAGCTGCCTAGCCTCCCTCCTCCGTCTCCTCCAGGTGCAGCGGAAACAGGGTGGAGCATGACAGAGAGGTGGGCCCAGAGCCAGGGGAAGCTCAGAAACTTGTGGGGGACCCTGGGGTGCCCCCTGCCCTGGCTGAAGGCGCAGACAGGACCCACTAGGGTAGCCTGGAAGGAAGGGCTGGGGAGGGCCAGGCACCCACAGGACCTGATCCTTGGGATCGATTCTGCCCTCAGACTACCCTGACTGGTCACCCTGCAAGCGCCAAGAATCACAGTTGCCTGTGACCCCGTGAGCAACAAGGAGGGCTCAGCTGGGGTGAACACATGACAGTGGACAGATCCCCCTAGAGTTCTCCTCAGATAACAAGTCCACCTCGAGATGACCTCTGGCATGTAGCATGC
>NW_011495051.1:2645734-2646505 GCF_000754665.1 Bison bison bison | reverse complement strand
ATGTAGCATGCCTGGGGCCTGCTCCCAATGTCATGCACTCAGAGTCAGTGGGGGGTGGCCGGGTCAGGGAGAGCAGAGGCGGCTGCAGAGACCCCCTTCAAGAGGGTACGTCCCTGTGATCCCTCCTGGCCGATGGGCGTGGTGTCCAGCTGTCCTGTCCTGTGGCAGGCGCGGGCGGCGGCGGGCACATGCTTCCGGGCATAGCATGCAGCCCTGATGAGGCAGTGGTGGTGACAGGTGATGGAAGCAGCCAGTCCAGGAGTTGTCCTGCGCTGGGCACGCTGTCCGAGCCGGGGCCGCCCAGGGTGGGGAGCCAGAGCCCCACTCCTGCTGCTGCCCGCCCCGGCCCTGCCCCAAACACCGGCCAACAGGGTTCGCAATCAGGCTTTAATGCAATCTTCAGGTTCTCTCCAGGCCCGGCTCCCGCCCCCCCTACTGCCAATCTTGGGCTCATGTGGGGGGGAGCAGAGAGTCCATGCACGCTGACAAGGTGTTGCTCTGCGACCAGGACGGCCGGTAGCTGTGGGTTTACCGGATCCTAGTGAAGAGGTTGAGGACGGACACAGACTCCTGCAGGACACACAGGGGCAATGCTGAGCCCTCAGCCCAGCCCCGCCGCTCAGGTGTGGGAGGGAAGCTCTGCCCCGAGGGACCCCGAGGCTCTGGGCCAGGAGGGGCCTGTGCGGGCACCGAGCATGGTGAGTGCCCCAGGATGTGCAAGGGGGCCAGGTGATGCAGAAGCAGAGGGGTAGGGGGTCCTGGAGAGATCCC
>NW_011495051.1:2641883-2645576 GCF_000754665.1 Bison bison bison | reverse complement strand
TGGCAGGGCAGGGGTGGGGGGGGCAGGATATGCTGGGGGCACACAATTGGGAACATCTGGCGCTGATACCGACCCACTTTACCTTTGTTGAACGGGTTTTGCTAAAGACATTCCAGAACCTCAGTGTCTCGTCTCCAGCACCGGTGACGATGGCCTCTCCGTCAGGGGACATGGCCTACGGGAGGACAGAGAGGCCACTGTCCCTGAAGCTGCAGGCACCCGGGGAAAACATAAAGGACATTCTGCCTGCTGTGACGAGGGTCTCGCTGTGCGATTCGGCAAAGGACTCACTGGCTTAAGGACAAAACTTTTTTTTGGAAAACACCAAAATGCTGATGAGGGCATATGCGTTGAGGAGAAGGGCTCCTGTCTCCAGACACATGAGAATGGTTGCTTAGTGAACTGTCTAGAGAAGACCTGAGCAAGTACATGGGGGTTATCTGCAGCATCTTCCACTTCCATGTGCAGGCAGACACCTGGAGATCACACAGTGGGCAGAGCCACCGTTGCTCACAGGGCAGGGAGCTGGTGAAACAGACTCAGTGACAATGCCACAACCTGTCACTTGGTCCCGGGGCCCAGAGCTGGCCCAGATGGGATGACAGACCTGGGCGGCAGGGTGTACTGCCTCTTGGGCCTGGAAGGGAGACTCACCAGGTACAGGACCCGATAGGAGTGCCCGGTCAGCTTGGCCACCTGGGTCAGAGAGGGATACTTCCAGACCAGGATCTGGTTCTGTGAGTAGCCGTGTGTGCTCACCTAGGGGACAGAAAGGGCACTGTGCTGGGGTCCCAGGCCCCCAAAAGCATCCACAAGGCACAAGAACACAGGGCCTGCCTGAAGGGTACAGAGACCAGCAGGTGACAGCCCCCAGCCTGGCTCCTTGGTCCACGACTGGACTGACACGGGGACCACATTGGCAATGAAAGCCCTTGGGCCTCTCTGAGGGTCACTGGGTGTGGGCACCTTGAGGTTCGGCCAGACCTGGCTGGCTGGGGCCTGACCGCCTGCCCCCCTGCCGCCTACCCATCCTGTACCCCAACACTCACCAGCTCGTTGGCGTGCTTGGACCAGGCTAGGTTGCACACCTGGGAGCCAGTGTCAATGCACTGCAGCGGCTGCCCCGTGAGCGTGTTCCAGAAGCGGATGCAGCGGTCAGCTGTGCCACCACCGGACGCCAGCAGCCCATGCTGGTGGGGGGACCAGGCGATAGCCTTGACAGCAGCCAGGTGCTCTGTGTACTGCTGCACGGGGCTCAGGCTCGAGTGGTTCCATACCAGCAGCTGCAGGAATGGGGCTGTGAGGCTGGCGTCCCTCGGCACACCCCTATTACCCTTGCTCCACAGAGGGGGCTGCAGGGAGCGAGGGGTTGGCCTACCTTGTTGTCGTTGCCCCCCGAGGCGAGAAGCTGGTGGTCGGTGGACCACTTGAGCCCGCACACCTCTTGCCGGTGGCCCTGCAGCCGCCGCTCTGACTGCAGGGGGGGCGTGCGGATGTCCCTCTGCAGGATCATGCGGTCCCGGCTCCCGGATGAGAGCTGGTCGGCGTTCCAGGCCAGCGCCCCTGTGGCCAGGTAGAGGGTAGACTGAGGATGTGGCCTGGCCCCACAGCACAACCCCACCCTTGCCCCCAGGTGGCTCCTCACCGACACGCGCCGTGTGGCCTTCCAGCATAGACAGCTTCTTCCCCGCAGCGGCATCCCAGATCTGCACGAAGCCCTTGTGTGTGCCGACAGCCACCAGGTTCCCCTAGGATGGCAACATGGGCGGGTGTCAGGCCCAGATGGGGCCCTCCCCTCCCCCTCCCTCCAAAGTCTTTTAACACATGTGCCATAGGATCCTCCTCCTAGGAACCCAGGTAGGTAAGTCATATGGAGCTTAGGTTTGTTAAAACCCACATGACATGCATGCGCAGAGATCCACATGCATCAACGTGTGGAGCAAACTTGCCCACCCCCATGTCTGTCATCTAACCAGGCTGAGGACAGCCAGGGCGCAGATGTCACTGGGGCTAGACAAATGACCATAAGGCTCCTTCCGGGTGTGCAAGGCCCCCACCACTGTGGAAGCCCCTTCCAGTGAAGTCCAGTCAGACCTCCCCTGTGCCTACCCTGCCCAGCAAGGGGATGGAGCTGGTGTACTGACCCTCTCAGACCAGCCCACGGAGGTCACTGAATCCCCTTCCACGGAGAGGTCACAGAGCCGGGTCACCTGGTGGAAGGTGTCATGTTGGTGCAACAGATGTGGGGCCCACTCCTCCTTTAAGGCCCAGATTGTCTATCCATCCATCCACCCACCCCTTCACTCTCTCATTCCCTCACACCTCAGGCCTGTGAGCCACGGCCTCACTGTGGGCCCCAGGAGGTAGCTAGGAGCTCAGGGACACACACAAGCACAGGGATGCTGACTGCACAAACTGGAGGGGCACGGGCATCACAGCCGGGGGGCCCTGCAGCAGGCGTCAGCCACGGGCTGTAGGGGATGTGTATGCTGGTGTGCCGGTGTCCCCGTGGGGGGGCTCCACTTGCTTTCTCTGAACCCACCAGCATGTAGTTCTGTCCCTCAAACATGCCACCCTGGGGGCCAGCAGCCACTCAAAGGAGGGGGAGTTACTGCTGGGTGGGGGCCCTGTGCTCAAGCCGGGAGCAAAGACTCTAATTCCTGGAAGGCAGCCCAGGGCAGGGATGGTCTGCACCCTGAGGAGACGGGGTAGGAGAAAGGGGTGGCTGGGAACTATCCAGGGCCCAGCAGCTTCCCCATCACTCACACAGGGCCTGGCCTGGCTTGGCCGCTCCCTAGCACCACCCTCCGCAACACACACACACGTGCATGCGCTCCGCGGAACCCACCTGGCTGGTGCAGGCACTCCACAGGTACACACAGGTCCCCAGCCCCACACTGAGCACGTTGAGGGAGGACCAGTCCACCAGGTTCAGGTAGAAGTCATCCTGCAGCTCGGGAGCGTCCAGGACCTTGAACGGGATCTTGGAGATCTTGCGCGTGGGTTTCCGTGGAGATCGCAATAACTTTTGACTGCAGGGAGGGGGCGGGGTAGTGGCTTTGCAGTGACTGCACGGACCTCACAGTCTCCCCTTCCAGCAGCCCCCGGTGTTTTGGGCTCATCCTGACTGACACTATGTGACTCCAGACCTGTGAGTGACCCCATGGCCACCAACCCTCCGTCATGGGTGCTCAGCCGACCTGAGCGTCAATAACCCACTTCCCCTCTGCCTGGAGCCTCCTCCAGGAACTTCCCTGACCTGTGCACAGCCCCTCCCCACCCCGTGCGGGTCTGGACTCACCTCTTATTGCTGACGGGGGACAGGGAGTATGGGGACACGTCGTTGCCATCATCGGGGCTGGAGCGCTTGGTGCTGAGGGAGTACTGCAGGTGGGGGATACCTCTGAGCGGATGCTGTGCCCCAAAGCCCTGGTGCCCTGAGCCCCTGGGGGGAGAGCACACAGGGCGCCAAGCCGCAAGTGCCCTGACTAGAGACACGTGTCCCCAGCAAACCAGGCCTGTTACCTGAGGTGTCCTCCCACAGGCTTGCTGGCGTCCGCCCATCTTCTCCTGCCCCCACAGCCACCAGCCCCTCAACTCAGAGTGTCAGGGGGTCCCAAGCCGGGCCCCTGACACTGCCCTGGGGCTTGCGCCTGAAAGGGGTGTGGGTGGCTTGGGGTGAGCCTGGTGTGA
>NW_011495051.1:2641620-2641783 GCF_000754665.1 Bison bison bison | reverse complement strand
TGGTGTGAGGCAGGGGTTAAAAGGGCCCCCCCCATCTGGGACTCCAGCCCCCAGCAGGGCTGAGCAGGAGGCGGCAGAGGCCAGCAGACTCACCGTGAAGAGGCCCTTCCTCTCAGGTGTGGAGGGCTGCAGCCGGCGGTCCTCTGTCTGTGGGCCCTGAACC
>NW_011495051.1:2632301-2641397 GCF_000754665.1 Bison bison bison | reverse complement strand
GACCTGAGTGCTGACCTTTGCCGTTGTCCGAGGTGGCGTCCTTGGCTTTCCGGTTCTGGCTGGGGGACTTCTCGTTTTCCTGTAGGTGGAGAGGGGAAGGAAGAGTGAGTGGGAAGGATGGGCCCCTGCCCCCAGGCTGCACAGTCAGGGTCTCGCCCTCCACCCTCGACAGCCCCTCACGTTGATCCTGTGGAAATTCACACTCCAGTTGGCACCAGCTCGTGAGGGGATGAAGCGGTCTCCATGCTTGCTGGGGGAGGACACGGGGGAGTTGGCAGGGGTCAGGGTTCGCCGCATCTCCGCCACCTGGAAGGACGGCAGGGTGGGCTGGGTGCCTCAGAGCCCCCAAGGCCAGTGTCTCCTCCCTGACCAAGGCCCCACCCGCTATGTCTCCTTGTCCGTGGCCTCTGGCTAAGGGTTTGATCTTGGGAGTAACCCATGTGCTGGCGCCTCTGAGTGGCACCACGTCTGAGGCTCAGTTCGTGTGTCCCGCTCCCTGGGCAGGAAGTGGCCAGAGAGCGAGAGCCCAAGTGCAGGCACCGCCACGAGCTGCAATCCATCTCCCAGGGTCACACACGGACAGGAGAGTGGGCGGCAGAGAACACAGAGCGTCCAGCCTGTGTCCCGCCACCCACAGCCTGTGTCCCGTCACCCACATCCCCACACTGTCTCTTCCCGGGCCCCGGTGTGAGGCAGTGGGAATGTCCCAGGAACGCCCTTCCTCCTATAAGGGAGGTTCAACTGTGCTCCCCAGAGAGATATGCTGAGGTCCTGCCCCTGGGACCTGGGGTGCGACCTTAACTGGAAATAGGGTCTCTGCAGGTGTTCTCAAGTTAAGATGAGCTCACATTGGAGCAGAACAGCCCCAAACCTAAGGCCTGTGTCCTCAGAGGAGACAGAGACATCAGCACACAGAGGAAGGGGACGCAGAGACAAGGCAGAGGTGGGGTGGGCAGGTCTGTGCGCCCAGGAGTGCCAACAACCCCAGACACTGGAAGAGGCAGGAAGGAGCCCACTCTGGAGAGCCTGTGCAGAGCCAAGAGTGCTGAGAAGCAGTGGGCACAGCCTGCCACGTGTTGGGAGCCTACAACATGGTGGAGGGGGTAGGAGCTTGGGAAAGAGAAAAACAGCTCCCCCCATTGCTCTGTCCCAGTCCCCCAGAGAATGAGGGGTCTGTGGTCCCAGCAGCAGAGGAAGTGTGGGGAGGTACTAGGGGGTTCACACCTGGGTGTGACCATGGGGAGGACGTGTGTGTCACCTGTTGGGCACCTCTGTTCTCAAGGGACAAAGCCCCGCGGCTGAGCACAGCCCCCACCGGCCCCACCCCACCAGCTCCACTGGGCAGGGTGGCGCTGGCGCACCAGCCCCAGCACTCACGCACGGCATCGTGTTTTCGTTCTGGATGACGATCTGCCGCAGAAGGCGCCGCTCATAGTCCTGGTCCATGGTGAGGCGGGCAGGCACGGCCCCGCCAGCCGTGCTCAGCGGCCCTGGATGGCCTGGTGGGGAGAGGAGGAGAGGTCAGCGCCAGCAGACAGCGGTCCCTGGTCGCTGGTGACCACGGGGTACCCTGGGCGACAGCCAAGTCCCCCTGCTATGTGGGTGGGCCCTTCCCCCAGGAGCCCAGAGGGTCGTGACGGGGCAGACAGGCTCCTCTCTGGTTGTCCTGTGGGGAACCTGCCCCCAGGCCCCTCCTCTTCCCACACAGGCCCGGGCCTTGCCACCTCTGGACCACACCCTCGCTCCTACGGCCCCTGGAGAGAGGAGGGGTGGTGCTGATCCCTCTTTCTCTAAGCAGAGCAGCTTTGATCCCAAAGCACAGAACAGGGGGCAGGAGTCGGGAGGGGGTCCATCAGCTGCCTGGCCCTTCCCACGGAGCTGACTGGGCACGAGGCCTGCCTGGTGGAGGGATGTCGCCACCAGTGGACAGACAGGTTCCCCCCCAGGTCCCCCAGTCAGGAGGCCTCTCTGAAGACCGGAGTCAGAGTGCGGCATGAGGGGAGGCTGAAGAGAGAGGCCTGAGGCAGGAGGGCTGTGCACCTTCTAGGACAGGACGCCTCAGAGAGCAGCGCACCCTTCCCAGGGGGACAGCAGACCTGGGTCCGGGGTGCCCATGACCACACGCAAGCCTGTCACCTGCCCTGATGGAGGGCAGCATGAGGCTGGGGAGGGGGCCAAGCGTTGTGCCCCCAGCGCCCGCCGCCTCTCCCACCACCATCAGTCTACTCCTCCAGCTGGAGGGCCATGTGCAGGTGGGGCCAGCCAGCTCCAGCCCCTGAGCCTCCAGGCCAGCACACAGCGGTGACAGACCAAATACGAACTGAGAAAGCAAAGCCTGGCCAGAAATTAAGTTTACTAATACAAACTGCTAGATGTAGTGCCCTGGTGAAGTCCACTCCTGCCTTAAAAATATATATATGGTAAAGTACCCATGACATAAAATTCACCATCGTTACCGCTTCTAAGTGCACAGCTTAATGGCACTAAGCACACTCCCACTGTTGTGCAATCATCCTCCCGTCATCTCCAGAACTGTCCCATCTCCCGAACTGAAGCTCTAGGCCCATGAAACACTCATTCCCCATTCTGTCCCTGTTAAACACTTGACCCCCCAGCCCCTCTCCCGTTAACTCTTCAAAAAATCAAATATACACAGTCACATGACCCAGCAAGTGCACTTTGAGATAAACGCAGATATACACCCTGGAGAAAGGAAACAGACCCACAAAGAAGCCAGTATTCAAGTGCCTTTACATACACTAGTCACAAAAACCAAGAAGAGAAACCCAAGAGTCGTCAACAGTGAACAGATGAACGAATGTGGTCCCTCCACACAGTGGAGTCACTCAGCCTTAAAAAAGGAAGGAGGTTCTGACATCTGCCACCCCAGGTGGGCCCTGAGGACACGATGCTCAGTGAGAGAAGCCAGACAGAAAAGGTCACACTCTGTGTCATTCCACTCTTAGGAGGTCCCAGAGTCGTCAAATCCATGCAGACAGAAAGGAAATCAAAGAACGTCTGCCCTTATACGTGACCACAAGACTACAAGATGCTCAGGTGGCCCTGCCTACGTCCTACTTCCACACCTCAGACACAGACTCCCCGAGTTCCTGGGCCTAACCCTGGGCTGAGGCAGAGGCACTGGCATGAGCCTGTCTGGTCCCCGTCCCTCACTGGGACTGTGCCACGCACAGGGTGTCCTCAGTGTGGCTTTGGCCCAAAGGCAGATACTTGGCCAAAGCAGAGCCAGTGGGGTTCGACCCTGAGGGGCCGTAACACAGCCACCAGTCACCTGTGAATTTTCTGCCTGCACCCTCTTGCAAAGATGAGGACGGCAAGGCTGGGCAAGGGGTCAGGGGTCAGGTGGGGCACACAGGGATCCTGTCTGGAGGTCCACCTGCCCTCCCTCCCCAACCCCAGGCCCACGGCACCTCCTCACTTGGCCTGGTGCTCTTCTGAGCCCGTGCTGGCCCACATCCCTCTCATGGACTTCCCGCTGAGAGAAATGGGCAGGCAACACCGCCAACTCCCACTCCCATTTCAGGTGAATCTGTGAAAGAAGCCACCCCTTCGTGGCCACTGGCATCCTGTCTGGCAGAGGTCCCTGGACACGTTTTGTCCACTGTGGCCGCAAGACAAAGCCTCTGAAATGCCTGCCAGTCATCTCCTTCTCTGGCCTTCTACTCCTCCTCCCCCAGGGGGCCTGTGAACAGGCTATGAGCAGGCAGGACACTGAGAGGAGACACTAAGCTCTGTTCCAGCGTCCAAGTTAGGTTAGTGGCTGTCCCTGCTTGGCAGACACAGAAACCAGGCTCAGAGGGCTAACTTCCCAGCCCAACATACTGAAGGTACTCCGCAGACCTAAACAGGGCCTCAGCTGCCGTATGGCGGGCAGAAAGCTCCCTGGAGCCCACGTGCTCAGGGGTGCCTCCTCTGGGGCCTCAGCTCAGGGATGGCGAGGGAGTTGCCCACAGGGCTGATGGAAACCACGGTCTCTCTATTCACAGACCAAAGCCACAATGTCAACGCCCCTAGCGGCTCCTTGTGTGGTCAGATGGCAGGGCCCAGAGAGCAGTGCAGATGCAGGCCACACACCTGAAGTTAAGCACCCAAAGCACTGAGGTCATTGCAGAGTACGTGGAGACTGGTTTTCTAGGATGCACAAAGGAGCTGCTGCTAAGACACTGAGTGTCCAGGCACCGGGTGTCACTAAATCAGCACGCCCACGTGAAGCGCCCTTCGCCATCTGTGGGCTATGTCCTAACAGGAGAGTCTGCAGAAGGCCGTGTGGCGGGCAGGCGACTCACTGCTGACAGGTGTGGCTGCTGAGGATCAGAGCGGTCCCTAGTCCCTGACCGTGGCTGCGTTCCTTATATGGCAAAACGGGCTCTGCGGACAGGGTCAAGGCCCCTGAGATGGGGACGACCCAGGATTCCCCGGGAGGCCCAGTGTCATCACAGGGTCTTTATAAGAGGGAGGGGGAGGGTCAGAGGCAGACAGGAGATGCTGACTCCCGCCTCATACTGCACAGCTCCAGAATCAGAGGACACACCCTTGCCGCGGAGGAGACACTCCCACCTGCTGTTGGCAGGAGCCGAAATCTGGCAACAGCTTTCAAAATCTAAAAACGCACATCCTTTTTGACTTCTAAGAATTTCCCCTTAGAAACTCTGGCACACGTGCAAACCCATGTGTACAGGGAAGCTGCTGTACGCAGGCCGCTCAGGAAAGCAGGGGACAGAGCTCAGATGTCTACCTGGGGGGCCTGGCCTTTTTCCCCTGCTGCCAGAGGCACTGCAGTAAAGGGGTGGGGGTCTTGGGGACCCACTGCACGCACAACACGCTGTGCAGAACAAGCTGTTTTCAGAAGGGTTAGTCGGTCGGCTCTGGGAAGAGGAACTAGAGGACAGGGTCTAGTGAGGAAGGAAGCCCTGGTCTCCTGCCTTGTCACTGTGCTTCTTGGATTCTGTGTCTCGGGAACTTGCCAGCCATTCACAGAATAAGCAGCCAGACACAGCAGGGGTCACGCACACCCGGCATGAGACCGGAGGAGTCTCCATGGTAGGGGCATGGCCAGCTGTGCACAGGAACACTCTGCCCCCTTTGCTTGTCTCCTAACTCCTGGGTTTCCAGCCGCTGCCCCACTGGAGGAGGCTTCCCCTGCAGTTTCTCACCAACTCCTGACCTCGCCCAGCCCTCCAGCCTGCAGGATTTCCAGTTACCAGGCACTCAGTACAACCTAGTGGTCCTCATCAGGGTGGTTCTGCCCTGGGGACACCGGGCCGAGTCTGGGGACATCTGTGCTTGTCATGACTGTGGGTGCCGGAGATGCCACTCCACACCCCAGTGCCTGTCACGGCCCCCCAGAGAGGATGATCCGATGCAGTGCCGGGGGGAGCCCTACAGGGCCAGGCCAGTGAAATGACAGAGCATGGGCTGGCCCTGGGTTGGCAGGGACCCAGGGGCCAGAAGATAACCCAGTGTCCAAGCCCCAAGAGCCCTCCTGACAGCTGGGGTCCCACCTGAGGAAGAACACAAGGGCAGGTGCTCACCTCCAGTCACTGCAGCCCCAAGGGTGAGTGAGCAGAAACCACCCCTCCCTGAGCCCACAGAGGAAATGAGGTCAGACAGTGGCCTGTGGGGCAGGACCCAGGATAGTGAGCCCCTCCCACTGTCGCTGGCGAGGCCTCCTCAGGTGAGAGCAGCATCCTGGGCATACCCCTGGCAAGTTTGTGCCAGGCCCACAGGGCCGTCCCCTGCTTCCAGCAGTGCTCAGACCAACTGCAGGTCCTTTGGGGCCTTGCTTATCTTGAGAACCGCTCCCGCTGTTTTCCTGCTGTGGGGCTCTGAGGCCAAGGAGACACCCCGTGATGTGGCTTATGACTCAGGACTCCAGGCAGCTGCTGGCCTCCCCCATTCCCAAGGCACTGCTGACATCCCAGCCATCCAGGGCACTGTGGGTGTAGAGCAGCCCCCCAGGCCCCCACCTGTCTGATGCTAGGAGGATCCCCCCAGTTGAGTGGATCACTGATGTCCCCAGACACAATCCAGTGTCCCCTGAGGTGGGGGGGGGGGGGGGGCGCAGCATCACCCTAGAGAGGGTAAATCTGGCCTCTGGGAGGGAAGTCACACAGGCTCCCCAGAGGCTCTCTGAGGACACAAGCCAGAAGAGCCCATGGGGACTGCATCCCGGGGGATGGGACTGCTCCCAGCCCTGTGGGGAGGCTGTCAGGACACAGCTGATGGCAGGGACACGAAGCCCACCTGTGCCCCTCCAGCAGCCAGCGAAGCACCAGACAGTCCAGGTGCATGACTCAATGCAGTCCCCAGACTCAATTCTATCTCTGTTCCACAAAGGAGGAACCGTGGGGCTCAGAAGGCTGGTGAGCACCCTGGCACCAGCAGGCCAATCGTCTAAAGCTCCCAGGCCCTCTCGGGATTGGTCATTACAGCTAGGGTGCAGCAGCACCAGTCGGCTCCAGTGGGAGCTATCCAATTAGGGGTCACGGTGACCAATACTGGGGCTCCCTGAGAACCATCATCATGGGGCACAGCCTCTGAGGGGGTCCCTAACCCTCCAGGAGGCACCCTCCCGGCCCATGAGGCGTGCAGGTGAAGAACCTAAAGACTGTGGTAGCTCTGGTGCCAGTCCATGGCTTCCTGACCATCAGCCCCTGAGAAGGCAGGGTAACTGGTCGTCTTATTCCAGCCAGACTCTGAGGGGTGGGGAGAAGTCCCACAGAGAGACCCAACCAGAAATGGGGGGTCTTCCAATCTTCTGCTCCCAGCAGAGTCTCTGCTTTTGCCTTTTCCACGTGGGTGCAGGCCGGCCAGCCCTGGCAGATCCCCTTCTTGCGATCATCACCAGGCCCAGGGCGGGCTGTGGAGGGGGACAGAGCTGGCTGTGAGTCTGGGCTTCGACCCTTACTGGCTAACTGGCTCGGGCAAGCAACTTCTCCTCTCAGAACCTGTCTCTTCATCTCAAAAGTGGGGAAAATGGAGTAACACCACAAGTGCAGGGGTGAAACCGGGTGCAACTTCCATGGAGCAGCTGGTAGAAGTCTAACCCAAAGGGGACGCTAGGGAGCGGAGCTGGTCTCCCGGGCTCACTGAGGGGTGCACAACAGGTCCCAGCCGCACCTGCTTCCTGCCCATCCACTGCCCAGCAATATAGGCTGTGCGGCATGTGGGGAGCACAGGGCAGGGCCCCATCTTCTCCCCTACTGTTCCTAGAGGTGACAAGGACTGGTCTCCCCTTGTATAAGGGAGGATCGTCCTGAGAACATGAGAGGAGTGGGATTCCCGCAGGCTACAGGGCTGGCCGCGGCTGTACAGACGACTCCTGACTAGGACCTGGGCTCTGGGCTTTGCCACAGTGGAGGCACAGACAGGGACCTGAGCAGGGAGTGGCTGCACCTGCAGACAGAGAAGGCGATGGCACCCACTCCAGTACTCTTGCCTGGGAAATCCCATGGACGGAGGAGCCTGGAAGGCTGCAGTTCATGGGGTCGCGAAGAGTCGGACACGACTGAGCGACTTCACTTTCACTTTTCACTTTCATGCATTGAAGGAGGAAATGGCAACCCACTCCAGTGTTCTTGCCTGGAGAATCCCAGGGACAGGGGGGCCTGGTGGGCTGCCGTCTATGGGGTCGCACAGAGTCGGACATGACTGACGCAACTTAGCAGCAGCACCTGCAGAGGGGACCCAACCAGCTAGCAGCCCCTCATATCTAAGGACAAGGAAGGACAGGCCTGAGGATGGCCAGAGTCAGAAAGGGCTGCGCCAGTAGGGGACAGAGTGTCTTCCAAGTGACTAAGGAGCATCACTGGGTGGGGAGGCCCGGAAGTGCACCTGGGGAGCCTCTTCTTGTCATTCGTTCATTCACTCACTCATTTAGCAGAGGCTTACAGCCCCATGTGTGGGCAGGTGTAGGAGCTGCCAAGTAGGCAGGACTCACAGCCTGGAGGCATGGAGAGCCTTGTCAACACAGCTCTCCTGCCCGTGACCATACCCCCAAGAGAGTCTCACTTCCAGGTGAAACTGCCACTCTAACCCTCACCCTCACCTCTTAGCTCACAGGGCACCCCCTCCCGTCAGACTGGGTGAAGCTTTCAGGCCTTAAGGGCATCTAGGTCTGCAGCAGCTCAAAGGATGCCAGCCTACGGAAAGAAGAAGGACTTGAGCGCCACAGCAGTGACTCAGGACCATCTATCTATATGATCACAACTCCCGATCGTGTCCCACCAGGACCCCAGAGCCTTCACAGATCTCTGCCTCGGCCTGCACACCTGGGCACAGGGACCTCACCCCTCACAAGCAGCCGTGAGTGTCAGAGGTACTTCCTCCATCTCCTCACTGTGGTTCCCACCCATGGGTCCAGAGTGGGAGTGGCAGAAGGAAAAGCCTAGCATGTTGAGGGCAGCCCCCTCCACACATACTGATACGCAGTTAGGTTGTTCCCTGTGGGGACCCTTCTGGGCACTGTGGATTTGAGCAGCATCTCTGGCCCCACCCACTGATGTTGCACCCCCCATTTTGATGGGGACCCTCTGGTTTAGGGGACTCTTTAAGGGGGAAAAGTTGCCTCCTCCGATTCTGAAGACTAGCACTGACCTCTCAGTGCTCAGCCCTTCTATGAGTGCAGACAAACACTCACGCCTACCCCCCATTTGTTCCCCCCACCTCCTCAAGCGGCCTCCCCGTCACCATGGCAGCCTGACCCTGCCTCCCACAGCAGCTTCAGGCCTGATAGAGATGACACTCTCACTGAGGGTCACAACCCTATGACTCCCAGGCTAGTTCTGATCTGGGGAAGAGCTGGGGGTTTGAAGGCATGGTCTGGGGGGAGCACACTGGGAGCAGGAAGAGGGAAAGGTTACGAGGCTGTCACAATCTCCTGGGCTGTGCCTTGGGGCGGCTGGTGGCAGGGGTGGGGAAGGATGGGGCACGGGCTTGAAGAGAGGTGGTTTAGTGGGCTTGTGGGGGGCTGGGATCTGCTTGCTCAGTTGAGAAAGCAGGTGGTCCTAACAAGATGGGGGGGTGGAGAGGAGGAGTCCCAGGTGAGGCTGGGGGATACAAGGGAGGGGGGGGGGC
>NW_011495051.1:2628430-2632201 GCF_000754665.1 Bison bison bison | reverse complement strand
GGGGGGGGGATAAAGGGGGGGGGGGTGGGCAGGTCTGAGGAAAGGGCCACCTTTTCTGGACACGCCACATGGCACCTAGGGCAGGCTGACGGGCCGCTGGCCACATGGGCTGCAGTCAGGAGCCAGGTCAGACGAGGACAGGAAACTGAGGGTGAGGGGAGGCCATCAAGAATGAGCAGAGGTGCCCTAGCCGAGATGGAGAGGAGGGTGCCCCTGTGTCCCCAGCAGCTCTCTCTCAACAGACAGAAAGTGCCAACAGCCCAGGGGCCTGCCAGCTGGCACAGAGACATCATGACAGAGCCCATCCACACACAGAATTATCCAGCCACAGAAAAGAGGACATGCTACAGCATGAACCCCAAAGACATGATGCTCAGTGAGAAAAGCCAAACACGAAAGGCCACATGTTGTGTGATGCCATTTATACGAAATGCCAGGAATAGGCAGATCCAGAGACCAAGAGTGGGTTAGTGGTCGCCAGGGGTGAGAAGGGGCTGGGAGTGAGCGCTGATGGAAATGCTCTGGAACTACAGTGGTGACAGATGCACACACCACATAACATACTGAAAACTACCCAACTGCATAATTTAAGTGAGTGAATTGTGGAGCACAAGGATTTTACCTGAGTAAAGCTATTACCCACAAAAATCAGATAATAAGAGAAACATCACTGGAGCAGTTAATGCTAAAGGAAATCAACCCTTAATAATCACTGGAAGGACTGATGCTGAAGCTCCAATACTTTGGCCACCTGATGCTAAAAGCCAACTCATTGGAAAAGACCCTGATGCTGGGAAAGATTGAGGGCAGGAGAAGAAGGGAGCAAAAGAAGATAAGATGGTTGAATGGCATCACTGACTCAAAGAACTTGAGTTTGAGCAAGCTCTGGGAGATGGTGAAGGACAGGGAGGCCTGGTGTGCTGCAGTCCATGGGGTTGCAAAGAGTTGGACATGACTTAATGACTGAATAACAGTGGAGGAGACTGAAAGACAGAGGGGACGGTGCAGGCTGCCGCGTGAGCAGCGGTGGGACGACTGAAGGCGGCCGGGCCAAGGGGGGTGCAGTGTGCGCTCTTGCTCCCTTCACGCCCGAGGACGCTGAGGCAGGAGGAGGCAGTCACTTGCCAACGACACAGGACACAGCCATCGGGGCCACCAACGTCCCGTGGAGACTGTCATTGGGGGCTGGGCCCTGCGCCTGTCCCTTGATTTAAACACTCCCTGCCTGCACTGGGCAGGCTCCGCAGCAAAGACTTGGGGAGGGAGTGAGGGGCAGGCAGGCCAAGACCAGTGGAGCTGACGAGCTGGCTGACACAACGAAGCAGCAGCACTGCTCCCAGCAGCACTGGGAGCTACTGGGGCAGAAGACGCAGGCCGAATACCCCTTTCCCAACTCTGCAGGCCACTGGCTCCCTGTGCCAATCCCCAAGATGGACTGCCCACCCTCTATCTGCTCCAGCCAGGACTCTCCAGCCCCAGCTTTGCAGGGCACTGACACAGAGACTCTGCACTCATAGGCTTTGGTCGGTGCTCTGGTTCCAGGCCTCCAACTTTGGCACCGTGGACTTTCAGGATCAGGACCAGATCACTCTCAGTAGGAGACCATCCTGGGTGCCACGGGGTATGGAGCCCCATCTCTGCCCCACCCCTTCAAAGTTAGGAGCCTCCCCAGTCGTGACAACCATAGATGTCCCCAGACATCACCAGTGTCCCAGACAAAAATCTCCAGGTCATTATAGGGTGCTCCAAGTCGGCTGGTTTCTTTAAGAACAAGTCCCTTGATCTCCAAGTCAGCCCGGAGTCCCAGACAGATTGGAAGATAGATTGGCTTCTGATCCTCATCCCTCTCAGTAACACTGAGCGAAAGGTCCCCACAGCCACCACCACCATGGGCCTCCCAAAAGGCAGAAGTCCCTGGTACACAAAACCTACCCCAGTCAGCAGCCCCAATAAATACGAATGGCAGGAGACTTCCTGCGGCAACAGAGGGCCCAGTGTGAGCTTCTATGCAGATCTGCTTCTGAAGCCTTGTGAGGCTTCAAGGTACCCCGTGCCCAGCCCCAGAAAGATGCCACCAGCCCAGGCACAGACTCTGAGACCTTCCTGGGCAACAGTCCTGGCAGCAAGCTGGCCAGCGCAGTCACAGGAGACGCTGCCCCCACCACAGCAAAGCAAGTGTCCTTTAAGCCAAGCATTGTCTGAGGACCAGGGCTCTGGGTTTCGGAGAGGCAGGGCCTGCATCCTTAATGGAACCCTCTGGGAGCAATCAAACCTCACTCACGACGCAAAGCACCAGCGAGTGGCCAGCACACTTGCCTCCTCTCTCAGGTTCAGAAGAAACACGAGCCTGGCGTGGCCAAAACAGAAGGGACCCTCCACATCACAGGCCACGAGGATGCACGAGACAGTCTGCCCATAAGTGGGCTGGGAGGTGTTCCAAGCAACAACGTGCACCACTCTGGGGACAGCCCCCCTACCCCCACATCTCATCAGCTTCCAGAGGACAGATCCAGCCCCTATCATCAGGAGAGACCCCCTCAAAGGTCTTCATTACACAGACAATCCCACCTGGCCCCATCTCGGGGAGGGATCTGGCTGCCATGAGGTCTTAGTGGACGGTTTTTCTTTAGGTAAATTGTCCTCACTCAAGGGATGGTAAGAAGTGGGGTGGAGGGGCACAGAGGATGGGGTGTTGCCTCAACAGCCAGAGGCATGAGGTCATTGCTCAGTGTACCAGGGTAAGGGTGGGGGAATCTAGTCCCCAATCTGAAAGGCCCCGTGAACTCCAGATGATATGATGGGGGAAAACAAAACGGGTTAAGGCTGGGACACAACAGTGGAACTCAGGCTTTTAATTGGCGGCAGGTCAGAATAGACAAGGCCAATGGGAGGCGGGGGTCAGTTTTTAGTTGGGGAAGATGGCTGTGATGGGGTGACTGTGGCCTTTCCCAAGTGGCTGCGCTTGTGCTTGGAGGAAGACCAGAATGATCCCGGGCTGGAGGGCGGTTGGGCACAGCCAGGCGGTCTCAGATTTTGGTGGAGTCAGCGGCGAAATGGAGAGGTGGATTCTGGGTGGGTCGTGGTGAGAAGGGGACAAATTGGGAGGGAGGGAGGCAGGAGCAGAAACCAGAGGGGCCGGGAGCCAGAGGGGCACTTAGGTATTCAAAACTCGTCGTCTAACTGCTTCCGTGTGCCAGGAGCAGAGGGGGCGCGGTGAGTACAATGGGGAGCGCCGACGGATAGGGTCTCCGCACCCTCAGCCCGGTTGTTCAGGGTCCACAAGGTTGGATTGTGTTTTATCCGGGTGGGGACGGGGGTTGGTCCAGGCCTGGGTGAGTCGTGACAGCTCGGGGGCGGGCGGGGGGCAGTTTCAATTTGGGCCGGGCCCGAGCTCGGGAGACCCGAGGTTGACAGGCCAGAGATGCAGAGTACGATTAGGGCGTCGGCCGGCCGTTTTGGTGGGCGGAGTGGGGAGTCCCCCGGTTTAGGGGTGGTCAGAGCTCAACCTCATAATTAGAAAGAAAGGGGACGTTGACCTCGCGGGGAGATGGCGGGCTGCAGGTGGCTCGGGTTGGGGAGGTCACCCAGGGCCTGGTCTGGGGGAAGGCTCGGACATGGGGGTTCGGACGGGAGGTGGGATGCTGAGGTCACTCGGGCCTAGCTCAGACTGGGGGGCGGCGCTCGGGGGTCTGGCCGGCTCCCGGAGCGGGGCTCAAGCCTGGGAGTGGTGGGCCGGATCGCCGGCTCGTTTTCGGGGACCCAGGACAGACC
>NW_011495051.1:2628224-2628330 GCF_000754665.1 Bison bison bison | reverse complement strand
AGGGAAGCCCAAATTTTATCAGAGAAGTGAGAAAATGCAGAAAGAAAGGAAAACAGTCAAGCAACACAAAATAATATTAATTTAGACATTAAAGTCAAGGAAAGAT
>NW_011495051.1:2613520-2627968 GCF_000754665.1 Bison bison bison | reverse complement strand
ACGCCCCGCCCAGTTCTCGCGGTTGCGCCTGCGCGCCTCGGGCATCTCGGGAGGACGTGACGTAAGTTGCGATTCGAATCAATACAGGAAGCATGGCGCGACAGGTTGCCCAGGGCAACCGCCCCTGAACCGGATCTGCGGCCCTGAGGAGGCGGCTATGTGGGAATCTGGGGTAGTGACCCGGTTCAGTTTAAGGCGTGGGTCTTAGAGGACCACGCAAAACAGGTGCCCCCTGGGCAGACCCATCATCGCAATGAATGACGCAGTCAGACCCCCAGATAAGCGCAGGTGGGTGCGCTTTGCTGGTTGTGCAAACCCCACTGCCTGTTGAAACACATTTACTCACTCATTCATTCAATACCATATTACCGTCCTCTTGGGTGCTCCTCCAGATCCTCCAAGCAGGGAACTGAGAAATGTAGTATTTCCTGTGGTGTCAATAACCAAGGATGTCACAGTCATCAGCAATTGTAGCCCTCCAGTGTGAGCCAATGAACCTGAGGGAACTTGGGAAGGAGAAGAATATCTACCCTCTATCAGCGCTCAGACTACAGTCACTCCCTCTGGTGAGCCCAGAGGAACTCAGGGTGTGAAAACAGGATACGGTCCCCAGATAGCTGAGGTGCATATCAAAGGAATGATTTCACTGAGCCCAGACTCTAGCATCTTCTCATATAGAGAAAAGCACTAAATTTCTTAACTTGGGGTTAACCTGGTTTTCTTTAATTCACAAAATTACTTTGGACGTTCAGACTACTTGCCTTTTGTTGCAAAACTTCTATGTAACCTGACTCCTAAACACACACACACACACACACACACACACACCACTCTCCTCCAAGCAGTTCTCTCAGGGTTACTTGAGATGCTGCCTCCTGGACTTAAGTCCTAAAAATTTCCTCCAAATAAAACATAACTCTCAACCTTTAGGTCACTTGTATTTTTTTTTTTCAGTCGACAAAACAGATAAAAATCTCTGTTCAAAAAATGGGCAAAGGATCCAAATGGACGTTTCCCCAAAGAAAAGAAATAAATGGCCAACTCATGAAAAAAAATACTCACCACCTGCAGTACAGGGAGAAATGCAAATCAGATCACCAAACTACCACTTCAGGCTACTGGATGGCTGTGATTTAAAAAAAAAAATAAACCCCCCCCCCACCACCACTACTCAGGAAATAAAATGTTGGCAAAGGCATAGAACCCTCATAAATTGCTGGTGGGATTGTAAAATGGGGCAGCCACTGTGGGAACAGTTCAGCCAGTGCCCATAAAGTTATATGTAGAATTACCAGATGACCCAGCAAGTCCACTCCTAGAATTGGAGATCTGTGTGAAAATTAATAAACAGAAGCTTCATTTAAAATGGAGTTAGGGAGTTCCTTGGCAGTCCAGTAGTTAAGACTGTGTTTTCACTGCTGTGGCCACCTGGATTCAATGCCTCCTATAGTAGCTAAGATCCTGCAAACCAAAAAAAAAACCAGAGAAAAACAAGTCAGAAACCCAGAACTTTGCCTGCTTTCTTTGTTTCTTTTTGGCTGCACTGGTCTTCCTTCATTGCTGCCTATAGGCTTTCTCTAGTTGCGGTGAGCAGGGGCTACCTTTGTGGCAGTGCATTTTTTTTTTTCCCATTGCAGTGGCTTCTGTTGCAGAGCAGGGCTCTAGAGCTCAGGTTCAATAGCAGTGGCTCACAGGCTTAGTTGCCCCATGCCATATGAAATTTTCCTGGATCAGGGATCAAACCCAGGTCTCTTGTATTTTCAGGTATATTCTTAACCACTGGACCACCAGGGAAGTCCCAGAACAGCATTCTTAAATCTTATTGTAACTGAATATGAACCTGTGGAGCCTTCTAGGAACTAGGTCCTACCCCACCCCATGTCCTTCAACAGCCTCTTGTCCATAGAAAAACTTTAGACTCCTAGGTCTTCCCCGAATTCCAAAGGATAAATTTTATCAGTGAAAGTGAAAGTCGCTCAGTCATGTCCAACTGTTTGCAACCCCATGGTCTATGCAGTCCATGGAATTCTCCTGGCCAAAATATTGGAGTCTTTCCCTTCTCCAAGGGATCTCTAGTTCCCAACCTAGGGATCGAACCCAGGTCTCCCACATTGCAGGTGGATTCTTTACCAGCTGAGCCACAAGGGAAGCCCAAATTTTATCAGAGAAGTGAGAAAATGCAGAAAGAAAGGAAAACAGTCAAGCAACACAAAATAATATTAATTTAGACATTAAAGTCAAGGAAAGATATACTCAACTGAATGCAGAGTTCCAGAGAATAGCAAGGAGAAGTAAGAAGGCCTTCTTCAATGAACAATGCAAAGAATAGAGAAAAACAACAGAATGGAAGAGACTAGCAATCTCTTCACAAAAATTGAAGGTATCAAAGGAATATTTCATGCAAGGATGGGCATGATAAAGGACAGAAAGAGTAAGGACCTAACAGAGGCAGGAGAGATTAAGAAGAAGTGGTAAGAATACACAGAATTATACAAAAAAGATCTTAATGACCTGGACAACCACAATGGTGTGATCGCTCACCTAGAGCCAGACATCCTGGAGTGTGAAGTCAAGCAGGCCTTAGGAAGCATTACTACCAACAGACCTAGTGGAGGTGATAGAATTCCAGCTGAACTATTTCAAATTCAAAAAGATGATGCTGTTAAAGTGCTGCACTCAATATGTCAGCAAATTTAGAAAACCCAGCAGTGGCCACAGGACTGGAAAATGTTAGTTTTAATCCCAATTCCAAAGAAGGGCAGTGCTAAAGAATGTTCAAATTATCATACAAGTGCGCTTATTTCACATGCTAGTAAGGTTATGCTCAAAATCCTTCAAGCTAGGCTTCAGCTGTACTTGAATTGAGAACTTCTAGATGTACAAGCTGGGTTTAGAAAAGGCAGAGGAACCAGAGATCAAATTGCCAACATTTGATGGATGATAGAGAAAGCAAGGGAATTCCAGAAAAACATCTACTTTTGTTTCATTGACTACACAAAAGCTTTTGACTATGTGGATCACAACAAACTGTGGAAAATTCTGAAAGAGATGGGAATACCAGACCACCTTACCTGCCTCCTGAGAAATCTGTATGCAGGTCAAGAAGCAACAGTTAGAACCTTGCATGGAACAAAGGACTGGTTCAAAATTGGGAATTGAGTATGACAAGGCTGTGTATTGTCACCCTGCTTATTTAACTTCTATGCAGAGCACATGAAGCAAAATGCTGGGCTGGATGAGTTACAGTGTGGAATCAAGATTGCCAGGAGAAATATCAAAAACCTCAGATATGCAGATGATACCATTTTACTGGCAGAAAGCAGAAAGGAACTAAAGAGCCTCTTGATGAGGGGGGAAGAGGCGAGTAGAAAGCTGGTTTAAAACTCAGTATTCAAAAAACTAAGATCATGGCATCCGGTCCCATCACTTCATGGCAAATAGAAAGGATAACAGTGGAAGCAGTGACAGATTTTCTCTTCTTGGGCTCCAAAATCACTGCAGATGGTGACTGCAGGCATGAAATTAGAAGACTCATGCTTTTTGGAAGGAAAGCTATGACAAACCTAGACAGTGTATTAAAAAGCAGAGACATCACTTTGCCGACAAAGGTCTGTATAATCAAAGTTATGGTCTTTCCAATAGTCGTGTATGGATGTGAGTGAAAGTGAAAGTGCTGGTTGCTCAGCTGTGTGTGATTTTTTTGTAACCTCATGGACTGTAGCCTTCAAGGTTCCTCTGTCCATGGGATCTTCCAGGCAAGAATACTGGAGGGAGTTGCCATTTCCTACTCCAGGACAACTTTGGGAGGGGGCGTTATTTAACCTGCCACATTTTTGGTTTTGGCACTGTTTTGTATTATGATTGCAGTGGGCAGATACACAAATTTACACAGTGATAAATTTGTATAGAACTATATACCCACGGACCAATGAGTACAAGTAAAACTAGTGAAATCTGGATTAAGCTGGTATATTGTTGTCAATGCCAATGTTCAGTGACGATATTACACTAGCTTTGTATGTGTGTGTTCTCACGTCAGTACTTTAAATATTATGCACATCAAATTATGGTAAAAAGATGACTATGAACAAGATGCATTTGTGCTCAGTCACTTCAGTCGTGCTCAACTCTGCTCCTCCATTTGTGGGGTTCCCCAGGCAAGAATACTAGAGTGAGTAGCCATTCCCTCCTCCAGGGGATCTTCCTGACTCAGGGATCAAACCTGGGTCTCCTGTCTTAGCGGGCAGATTCTTTACCATCTGAGTCACCTGCTGCTACTGCTAAGTCGCTTCAGTCGTGTCCGACTCTGCTCGACTCCATAGACAGCAGCCCACCAGGCTCCCCCGTCCCTGGGATTCTCCAGGCAAGAACACTGGAGTGGGTTGCCATTTCCTTCTCCAATGCATGCAAGTGAAAAGTGAAAGTGAAGTCTCTCAGTCGTGTCTGACTCTTAGTGACCCCATGGACTGCAGCCCACCAGGCTCCCAGGTCCATGGGATTTTCCAGGCAAGAGTACTGGAGTGGGGTGCCATTGCCTTCTCCGTGAGTCACCTGGGAAGCCCCTTAAAACACAGCCCCTCTATTTCCATCAGCACCCGACTGCATTATAGCCGACCAAGTTTATCTCCAACCATCAAGTGGGGTTCTTCCAGTAGTTCACTTTGTGACAGGTCATTAAGAATATCTTCTTGAATCTGGACTTCCCTGGTAGTACAGTGGTTAAGAATCTGCCTGCCAACACAGGGGACATGGGTTCGATCCCTGCTCCGGGAAGATTCCACATGCTGCAGACCAACTAAGCCTGAGCACCACAAGAACCGAGCCCATGCCCTAGAGCCCGTGCTCAGCAATAAGAGAAGCCACGCGATGAGAAGCCCATACATAGCAACAAAGACCCACCACAATTAACATAAAAAAAATTTTTTTTAAGGGATATCTTCAAATCCAGTCATCTGATTGTTACCTCTCATAATATCCGGTGAAAGGTTTGAGCTTGGAGGAACTGGAAGATGCTGAGCCTGTGCTGCTTCGAATTCCATCTGCAATTTTAGTGGAACAAAGGGCCTCTGGATGTTTCTTAGTGTGGAAAAGTTCATTTTATCTTGGTTGGGCTGGAAAGTTTTTTCTGGCCATTCAAGAGGATAACCAGGCAAAAGTTCATTTTTTCACACAAGGAAAATCCTGTGGAAGAAGATCATGACTTTCAAAAAGTCCACTTGCTGGAAACTCAATAACTGGAATCCTGTCGTTTGGCTGAGATTCAAGTCCTCTGGCAGGAATCTTCCACTTCCTTGGGCATAGCCTCCTTGTGTATGTGTGTGTGTTTATTTATTTATTTATTTTCTTTTTGGCTGTGCTGGGTTTTTGTTGCTGTGCACAGGCTTTCTCTAGTTGCAACAAGTAGGGGCTACTTCAGGCTTGTCATTGTGAAGCGCAGGCTCTAGGTGGGCGGCTTCAGTCACTGCAGCACGCAGGCTCAGTAGCTGTGGCGCACCGGCTCAGTTGTCCTGTGGCATGTGGGATCATCCCGGACCAGGGATCAAACCCATGTCTCTCGCATTGCAAGGCAGATTCTTAACCACTGGACCACCAGGGAAGCCCTTCTGTGTGTGTTCTGCATGCAGTTACAGTCAGGAACAACTGGGTGAAGGGCACACTGCTATCTTCCGTATGATTTCTTACAGCTGCATACGACTCTGCAGTCATCTCAATGCAAATGTCTATTTTTAAAAAACTAAAAAAAAAAGAAAGTGACCACACCCTTCTGCTTGTGGGACCTTAGTTCCCTCACCAGGGATTGAATCCACAACTACTGAAGCCTGAGCGCCTGCAGCCTGTGCCCTGCAACAAGAGAAGCCACTGCAATGAGGGGTCCTCACACTGCAACAAAGAGTAGCCCCCGCTCACTGCAACTAGAGAAAGCCCAGGCAGCAACGAAGACTCAGTGCAGCCAAAAATAAAAATTAAAACAAAAAAAAGATAACCAACAAAGACCTACTATGTAGCACAGGGAACTATATTGAATATCTTGTAATGATCTGTAATGGAAAAGAATCTGAAAGAGAATATATATATGTATAACTGGAAAAAGAGCTATAGGTATATTCATACATACAAACGGACTTCCCTGGTGGCTCAGATGGTTAAGTATCCTCCTGCAATGCAGGAGACCTGGGTTTGATTCCTGGGTTGGGAAGTTGCCCTGGAGAAGGGAATGGCAACCCACTCCAGTATTCTTGCCAGGAGAATTCCATCCACAGAGGAGCTGGGTGGCATATAGTCCGTGGTGTCACAGAGTCAGACATGACTAAGCGACTAACTTAATTTTTAATACATCCAAATAACTGAATCACTTTGCTGTATACTGGAAACTAACACAACATTGTAAATCAACTGTACTTCAATTATTACAACAACAACAAAAAAAGGACCCTCAGAGCTGAAAGTGGGTTGGGTCCGACTCAGCACAGACTGCCCCCTGGTTATCAGTCTCCCCACAAACCTGCATGTTCAAGATTCCAAGTTCACAGAGGTACACAGGCCCAGCTTTTGGGCGTGGCATCCGTTATCTGCTTCCTTCAGCCCTGGGTCTATCTCCTCTCACTCCCAGAGCTTCCCTGGGGCTGCTCACACCCGGCATGCAGTCCCAAGCCTTCTGGAGTCAACACAGCGCCTGGCCCACGGGGCAGCTCAGTGTGTATATAAGCCCGAGCCACCCAACATGGTTGTTGATGGTGGCCCGCAAGCCAGGCAGGTCCGCTGTTAAGCCAGATCTCTGGGATCAGCTTTTGAACACGCAGGAGGACAATGGAAAAGTGCTATGTATTTATACACTACTGGGTATGAGATAGGACTTCCCTGGCAGCTCAGTGGTAAAGAATCCACCTGCCGTGCAGGAGCCACAGGAGATGTGGGTTCCATCCCTGGGTCAGGAAGATCTCCTGGAGGAGGGCATGGTAACCCACTCCAGTGTTCTTGCCTGGGACATCCCATGGACAGAGGAACCTGGAGGGCTATCGTTCATAGCGTCGAAAACAGTCAAACACGACTAAAGTGACTTAGCACACTAACACACGCCAGGGTTCAATCCCTGCTTCTCTGGGAACTAAGATCCCACAAGCCCCAGGGTACAACCAAAAAACAAAAGATAGGGCTTCCTTGGTGGCTCAGTGGTAAAGAATCTGCCTGCAATGCAGGAGACAGATTCGATCTCTGATCCAGGAAGATCCCACATGCCTCAGAGCAGCTAAGCCTGTGCGCCACATCCCCTGAAGCCCACAAGCCCCAGAGCCAGTGCTCCACAGGAGAAATCACCACAATGAGAAGTCTGCATACTCCAGCTAGAGAGTAGCCCCCACTCACCGCAACTAGAGAAAGCCCGAACAGCAAGGAAGACCCAGCATAGACAAAAATAAATAAATAAATTAGTTTTTTAATGTCTGTTTTTTTTTTTTAAAGATAACCAAAAAATATTTACTATACAGCACAGGGAGCTCTACTCAATATTTGTAATAATCTGTAAGGGAAAATAATCTTAAAAAGCATGAAAATATGCATATGTATCACTGAATCGCTTTGCTGTACACCTGAAGCTAACATAACATTGTAAATCAACTAGACTCCAATAAAACTTAAAAAATGAAAAGTAACAATTGGGATATCAGCTCCAAGAGGCCAGAGACTGCTCGTTCTCGGTGCCTGCCATGCAGCAGATAATAAATATTTGCAAAATGAATGACTGAATGTTTACATCAGCCATTGGCCTATCAAAGAGACTTCTCTGCTGTGCGTGGTATGTTGATGTTTTTCATTCACGGACCTCATGCTTGTTTGTTTGTTTTTGAATAAGTATTTATTTTTTATTTTATTTATTTATTTATAAATTTTGTTTTATTTATTTTTGACTGTGCTGGGTCTTCCTTGCTGTGCAGGTTTTTTTTTTTAGTTGCAGTGAGCGGCGGCTGCTCTCTAGTTGAGGTGCACGGGCTTCTCATTGCAATAACTTCTCTTGTTGCAGAGTGTGGGCTCCAGTTGTGACTTGCAGGATCTAGAGCAAAGCCTCAGCAATGTGGCTTAGTTGCTCCAGGGCATCTGGAATCCAACCCATCTCATGCACATGCAGGCAGATTCTTTACCACTAAGCCATGTGGGAAGCCCATATGTAATTTACATATCTAAGTCCATTTATCTAAATTGTGGTGTTCAAGGGGCAAAGGCTCAGGTGGTAAAGAATCTGCCTGCAATGCAGAAGACCCAGGTTCAGTCCCTGGGTTGGGAGGATCTCATAGAGAAAGGAACGGCAACCCACTCCAGTATTCTTGCCTGGAGAATCCCATGGACAGAGGAGCCTGGTGGGCTACAGTCCATGGGGTTGCAAAGAGTCAGAAACAACTCAGCAACTAACACTTTCACTTTTCAAGGGACATAGGAACGGGATAAGCCCAAAGGGCCTCAGAACAGGGGACAGAAAGTACCAGGCCCCTCTCGCCAATTTGTTTGCTCCCCAGCTATAAAAACAAGCAGACAATCCTTGTTCAGCGTTACCTCGCCCTGGCTCTCTGGAAGCTGGCCTCCTGCTCCAGTTGCGACTAATAAACTCTATTAAACTCTAATTAACTCTTAACTCTAATAAACTCTCTTTCCTTCTGTGTCTCGTCTGAAAATTTGTTTCCAACTCTCACATGACATAAATGAGAGCACATTATTGAGTCTGTGCCTTGCTTTCTTCGTTTTTTTTTTTTTTTTTTTAATTCAGTCCTGTATTTATTTACTTTTGGCTGTGCTGTGACTTCCTTGTTACGTGGGTTTTTCTCTAGTTGTGGTGATCGGGGGCTGCTCTCTAGTTGCAGTGCCTGGGATTCTCACTGCAGTGGCTGCTCTTGCTACAACGGGCTCTAGGGTCCTCCGGCTTCAGTAGTTGCGGTGCATTGGCTTAGCTGCCCCTCAGCATGTGAAATCTTCCCAGACCAAGGATCAAACCTGTGTCCGCTGCATTGGCAGGCGGATTCTCAACCACTGGACCACAAAGGAAGTCCTTCAGCATCTATTTTGTGCCAAGCATGGAATAGCAGTTGGGGATCCACTTAGTGAGTCAATGCATATTGACTCACAAGAGACACTATCAGGAATTTTGTGACCGGGCCATGACGGGAATATTTACACCCCAAGAATTGGCAAACACTGCAAATCAGGGTTTTAAATTATTTTTTCCAGGTTGTTCATTAACTGGCACACCATTGTATCTCATCATGGAGAACAAATTAGACATAAACCCCTGCTCTCATGGTGCTTATATACTAGTGTGTCCTAGTGGCGAAAGCAGTAAACAAAGCAATTAAGTAAAATGTACAGTAAAATATGGGCTTCCTGGGTGGCTCAGTGGGAAGAATCCACCTGCCAATGCAGGAGACCTGGGTTTGACCCCTGGGTTGGAAAGGTCCCCTGGAGGAGGGCATGGCAACCCACTCCAGTATTCTTGCCTGGAGAATCCCCATGGACAGAGGAGCCTGGCAGGCTACAGTCCATGGGGTCACAAAGAGTTGGACACGACTAAACTGAGTGAGCACCCACACACAGTAAAATATAGATGCTAGGGAGAAGAATAAATCAGGGGACTGGGTAAAGGACTGCAGAAAGTGAAAAGTGAAAGTGAAGTCGCTCAGTCGTGTCCGACTCTGCGACCAAGGGGATTGTAACCCACCAGGTTCCTCCATTTATGAGATTCTCCAGGCAAGAATACTGGAGTGGGTTGCCATTTCCTTCTCCAGGGGATCTTCCTGACCCAGGGATCGAACCCAGGTCTCCTGCATTGCAGGCAGACACTTTAACCTCTGAGCCACAATTTCAATCCAAGGACTGTAGCGGCTGAGGTAATTAAAATGCTCAGGTAGGCTTCCTGGAGGAAGTAACATTTCCGCGAAGGAGCAAACACTTGCACTTGAAAGAGTGAACAAAGGTGTTTGGTGGAACACGTCTTCCAGGCAGTTGGCACAGCATACACAAAGGCCTCGGGGCAGGACTGTGTCTGGTGTGTCGGAGGAACAGCGGGGAGGCCGTGTTTCTGGAGCAGAGTGGGCACGAGGGAGAGAGGGAGGAAAAGAGGGCTAGGAGAGGACGGGCAGGTCGTGCGAGGGCTGCAAGAGGACTCAAGCTTTTTACTCAGGGAGGTGGGAGCCCTGGAGGGCTGTGGGCAGAGGAAAGGCGGTGCCTGACTCAGGCGCTCACACGCTCCCTCTAGTGGCTGGTGCGGGGAAGACAGACTGTGGAGATGAGGATGAGAGCTGTCGCTGGTGCTCACAGGCGCCCTCAGGTGGCTTCCTCGGGGAGGACAGAATGTGGGGGAATGGAGAGAGGTTGGGTGGGGGTGTCCAGGGTGGAGGCCACTTTACTGGTCCAAGTGAGTGATGATGAGAACTGAACGCTGAGGGAGGCAGAGGAGGAAGTTAGTGGTGTTTTTTTTTTTTTTGCCATTTCAAATAATGTGGAAATGAATGTTTTTTTCACTTTTTTTTTTACTCTTAGTGAAATTCCTCAAAATGGATTTGCAGACTCAAAGATTCCTCATTAAATAGTTAAAAACACTTTTCAAATATTTAAGGATGAAATGCTGAAACATGGAGACTAGAAATTGTGCTCATTTCCCCCACCACCTATTTTTCGAACAGTTTATAATGAAACCTTTCAAGTACACAGAAAAATTGAAAGACTTTTACAATGAATTGTCATATGCCTACTGTCCACTTTCTCAATGAACACTTTGCTATTTTTCCCTATTCTGTATTTATCCATCCTTTTATCCATTCATCAGTATATCTCACTTTTTAATGCATCTCCAAACAAGTTGCATACGTCACATCCATTAGGATGGCTACTATCAAAAATAAAATAACAAGACTTCCTGTTTGCCAAAAGTTTTACTTTCCTTTTAGGTTCAAAGGATTCCTTAAGAAAAGAAACCACTTGTCAAACACACAATAAACAATTCCGATATTTAATAGAGGATTATTTGATTTAATTTCAAGATGCAGCCATTAAAAAAGGGAAATAGAGGGCTTTGCTGGTGGCTCAGTGGTAAAGAATCTGTCTGCCAATGCAGGGGACATGATTCAATCCCTGATCTTGGAAGATCCCACATGCCTCGGAGCAACTAAACTTGTCCACCGTAGCTCTCTAGAGCCCAGGAACTGCAGCTACTGATGCCTGTATGCCTAGAGCTCTGCAACAAGAGAAGTCATTGCAATGAGAAGCCTGAGTACCACAACAAAGAGTAGTCCCTGCTCACTGCAACTAGAGAAAGCCCATGCAAAAACAGCAAAGACCCAGGGCAGCCAGAAATAAGTAAATAATTTTTTTTTTTTTCAAAGAAAGGAAATAGAAACAACAGAGAAAAGTAACAGCACACACATCACCAGATTCGGCTGACCAACGTCCAAACTTGAACAGCGTTAGGAAGTCCCTTGTTAACAGGATAGGTCCCAGGTGGTGGGTCCAACCAACTGGTGAGATTTCAAATTGCAGTTTCAGGCACATCCACTTCTAATCCCAGGCAGAAAATGATATCATCATCAGTTTGAGTGCAAAATTTTAGCTCCAGTTTTTCTTTGAACTTTTGCAATGCTGTTTGTTTCACCTCGTGAGTCATAGACTTCTTAAACCCCAGGGGGTTGACCAGATCCTCAGAAGCTTAAGAGATTCCAGGACTCACTTCCTTTCTTATCTAAAGTGCTGTCTGGCTTGCTGTGCTTGCAGGAAGGGACAGAATCCCAGCAGTGTCTAGGCAGGTCAGAAGCAGGTCAGAGGCCTGCTCCCCTGCTTCTGAAGTCTGAACAGGACTTCCTCCATTTTAATTTCCCTAACACTTCCCTGGTGGTCCAGTGGTTGCAACTTTGCCTTCCAATTCAGAGGGTATGGACAATTCAGAGGGTATGGGTTTGATTCCTGAGAAAGAAAGATGCCAGATGCCTCTTAGCCAAAAAAAAAAAAAAAGAACCCAGAACATAAAATGGAAGCAATATTGTAACAAATTCAATGAAGATTTAAAAAATGGTGTACATAAAAAAACAAAAACAAAAACAAAAAACAACACCAAAAAAAAAAAAAAACCCCAGAAAATAACAAGGGTTTCTATGAGAAAGTGGAAGAATTGGAATCCTTGTTTGTTGCTGGTGGGAACATAAGATGGTGCAGCTACAGACAACAGTTCAGCAGTTCCTCAAATAGTTAAACATAGAACTACTATATAATCTAGAAATTCCACTCTTGGGTATATGCCCAGAAGATTTGAAAATAGGCAATCAAAGAGGTACACCTCTTTGTACACCAATGTTCATAGCAGCATTATTTACAATAGCCAAAAGGTGGAAACAATCCAAATGTCCACTGATGAATGAATAGATAAACAAATTGTGGTCCACTCATGCAATAGGAAGGAAATTTAAAAAGGAAGGAAGTTCTGACACATGCTACAGTGTGGATGAACTCTGAGGATAACTATGCTCAGTGAAATAAACTGGGCACAAAAGGACAAATATTGTTTGATCCCACTTGCTAAGGTTCTGAGAGTAGTCAAATTCATAGAGAGAAAATATGCTAGAGGTTACCAAGGTCTGAGGTCATTGTGAATAATGCTGTGATGAACATGGGTGTACAATTATGGAGTCCCTGCTTTCAATTCTCTCTAGGAGTGGAATTGTTGGATCACATGCAGGAGATCCTGGTTCGATTCCTGGATCAGGAAGATCTGTTGGAGAAAGGATAGGCTACTCACTCCAGTATTCTTGGGCTTCCCTGGTGGCTCAGGATGGTAAAGAATCTACCTGCAATGTGGGAGACCTGGGTTTGATCCCTGGAGAAGGGAACGGCTACCCATTTCAGTATTCTGGCCTGGAGAATTCCATGGACAGAGGAGCCTGGCGGGCTACAGCTCATGGGGGCCGCAAAGAGGCAAGAGACTGACACGACTGAGCGGCTTTCACTTTTTTGATGCTAATTTTATGTTTAACTTTTTGAGGAACTACTCTTTTGACATAATCCCTTACAAGCTCTCTTTGAGGCAGCATCCTGGAGACAAAGCGGTAAAATGAATGAAGTGACTGAATTCCAACTCTATTTCATATTTCAGAAGTAGAGTTAACTGGATGGTTAGTATAGGGAAGTTAATAGTGCTTGCTTCTTGGAAGAAAAGCTGTAACAAACCTAGGCAGTATATTAAAAAGCAGAGACATTACTTCACCGCCAAAGTCAGTCTAGTCAAAGCTATGATTTTTCCAGTAGTCATGTATAGATGTGAGAGTTGGATCATAAAGAAAGCTGAGTGCTAAAGAACTGATGCTTTTGAACTGTGGTGTTGGAGAAGACTCTTGAGAGTCCCTTGGACTGCAAGGAGATCCAACCAGTCCATCCTAAAGGAAATCAGTCCTGAATATTCATTGGAAGGACTGATGCTGAAGCTGAAGCTCCAATTCTTTGGCCAGCTGATGCAAAGAACTGATTCATTGGAAAAGATCTTGATGCTGGGAAAGATTGAAGGCAGGAGAAGGGGAGAACAGAGAATGAGATGGTTGATGGCATCACTAAACGGATGGACATGAGTTTTAGCAAGCTCTGGGAGCTGGTGATGGACAGGTAAGCCTGGCATGCTGCAGTCCATGGGATCACAGAGTCCCAAACGACTGAGTGACTGAACTGAAGTGGATGGTTCATGGTGGCTCCATTCACTTTAGGTGTCAAAACCTTGTGCTTATCCTGATCGGAACTCTTCCAAATGCCATATGCAATCCAGCTGCAAATCCTGTTTGTTCCACCTTCAAAATTAACTCAGAATCTGAATACTTCTCTCTGCCTCCACCATCCCTTCTGTCTGTTTTCTTTTTTGGTGGGGAGGAGCGCCATACAGCATGTAGGATCTTAGTTCCCTAACCAGGAAGCAGACCTGTGCCCCCTGCACTGGGAGTGTGTCTTAATCATGGGACCATCAGGGAAGTCCCATAAAGTGTTTGTTAAATGAATAAATAAGTGAATGAATAAATGACTAGGTCAAGTCCTTTTTTTTCATTCCTTCCTATCTTGAGAAACCTATATGCAGGTCAGGAAGCAACAGTTAGAACTGGACATGGAACAACAGACTGGTTCCAAATAGGAAAAGGAGTATGTCGAGGCTGTATATTGTCACCCTGCTTACTTAACTTCTATGCAGAGTACATCATGAGAAACACTGGGCTGGAAGAAGCACAAGCTGGAATCAAGATTCTCAGGAGAAATATCAATAACCTCAGATATGCAGATGACACCACCCTTATGGCAGAAAGTGAAGAGGGACTAAAAAGCCACTTGATGAAAGTGAAAAAGTTGGCTTAAAGCTCAACATTCAGAAAACGAAGATCATGGCATCTAGTCCCATCACTTCATGGGAAATAGATGGGGAAACAGTGGAAACAGTGTCAGACTTTA
>NW_011495051.1:2602905-2613420 GCF_000754665.1 Bison bison bison | reverse complement strand
AATGGATAAAGAAGATATGGTACACACACACACACACACATACACACATATATAATGGAATAATATATGACAAAGAATGAAATCTTGCTGTTTGTATAACATGGACAGATCTGGAGATTATTATATTCAATGAAATAAATCAGAACAAGATAAATACTGTACGTCTTCACTTAAACGTGGAATCTAAAAATCAAGCAAAAAATTTAACAGGACAGAAACAGACATCTTCACAGATACAAAGAAAAAATTTAGTGATTGTCAAAGGGGAGGGAGTGGGGGGATAGGCCAAAAAGGTGAAGGAGATTAAGAGGTATGAACTACCAGGTATAAAATAAATGTCACAGGGATATAATGGACATTACAAAAAATATAGTCAGTAGCATAATAATTTATATGGCAAACAATCTATAAAAATATCAAATCATTATGTTGTACACCTGAAACTAATATAATATTATAAGTCAACTATACTTCAACTTTTAAATTTTAAATTAAATTTAAAAATCTAGTGTGTGCCATTTACCAGGTGAGTAATCTCAGGTAATTTTTTTAACTTTTAACTATGCCTTTTATTGCATATGAGTACATCATGAGAAACACTGGACTGGAAGAAACACAGGCTGGAATCAAGATTGCAGGAGATACAATCAGTCCATTCTGAAGGAGATCAGCCCTGGGTGTTCTTTGGAAGGAATGATGCTAAAGCTGAAACTCCAGTACTTTGGCCACCTCATGCGAAGAGTTGACCCATTGGAAAAGACTCTGTTCCTGGGAGGGATTGGGGGCAGGAGGAGAAGGGGACGACAGAGGATGAGATGGCTGGATGGCATCACCGACTCGATGGACGTGAGTTTGAGTGAACTCCGGGAGATGGTGATGGACAGGGAGGCCTGGCGTGCTGCAATTCATAGGGTTGCAAAAAGTCGGACACGACTGAGCGACTGAACTGAATTCCCATCTAATTGGCCACGCCCCTGAGACTTGACCACGCCCCAGGAACAAGCTGCGTCGCTTGCCGGCCTCACCTCTCGGCTGAATCGGGACAAACCATTTCCATTCGTCGTATCGGGTGGGGAGGCCGGAGAGAAAATCTCTTACGTGGAAACGATGGAAGCTGCCCTTTTATTTCCCTGAGAAGTGCCCGTAGATTCCTCCTGATGTGTGAGTGAGCTATGGCACCGTTGCTAACTCGCGCTTGCGGGGCCACTCACGCTGCGGAGCCTTAGATTGGATCCTCCCTCAGTGCTGCGTTGGTGCCGTCTGGCCTGGTCACGTGGGCGGCAAGATGGCGGCCCCCAGAGCGCTGTAGCAGTGTCGCGGTTGGTGAAGTGTTGGTGGCAGCGGCCGCGGAGCGGGTGGGTCCTGTAGATCCTCCGATCTGGTAGCTCACTGGGGTGTTCTGGGGGCGAGGGGGACGGGGAGGACGCCTCACTGGGGTCCCGGCGCTGGGATTCTTTCGCTGGGGAGTAGAAAGGCCTCCCTTCTGAGAGGTCCCGGCGAAGTATTTCGCTCCAGTTCTGCAGACCCTGTCTCCGGGGATGCGCGTAGTGAAGAATCAGCGCGCGGGGGAAGGTCCCATGTTGGGTGACCTCTTTCTCGGGGTTCTGGGAGAACCAAACTGTGAAGGATCAGGTACTGGGGGACACCCGTAAACGTGTTTTGTTGTTCAGTCGCTCATTTGTGTCTGACACTTTGCTGCCCCATGGATTGCAGCATGTCAGACTTTCCTTCACCATCTCCCGGAGTTCGCTCAAGCTCATGTCCATTGAGTCAATGATGCCATGAGACATCAGTTCCTGGGAGTCTCTTCCATGGAGCTTTGGGGACCCGGTCGTCGCTGGGGGATCCTGGGAGCAGCCCCGAGGGATGCCGTGTTGGGGCGACTTGCCTCTTAGCGGCAGCGGGGGCGGGGGTTTAGTTTATCGAAGGTCTTTTTGTTGGGAATTCTTGGTTTAGAGGGGGCGGATTTCGGGAATTCCGAACTTCCCTTCTTCCATCCCTTACTCACTCTTCATTGAAGTCTGTCTTAGTTGTGGCGTAAGGGATCTAGCTCCCTGACCAGGGTTCAAAGCCAGGCCCTGCATTGGGTGCTCACAAAGTTAGCCACCGGGCCACCAGGGAAGTCCCTGATGATCCCTGTTTTGAGTGCCACCTCCTTTGATGGTCACCTGTGCTCACACAACTGCACCTCCCTTATTATACCAGGTTGGCCCTAATGACTCCGCTGGGAGCCATACCCTGCTCGTAAGCTTCACGAAGTGTCCTCACTGGTCTGGAGGATGAAGACCAGCCTCAGCTGCATCCTTTCATTTTAATCCTTCCTTTCAACCCCGAGTTTGTGGTTTAGACCTTGACTCTGGAGCCCAGCTGCCGGGATCTCTAACTCTTCACTGGGTTCCTAGGCAAGTGCTTCACCTCTCTGTGCTTGGCGGCCCCTCCTGTAAAACACTGACGACCGCGGTGCTTGTCTCAAAGGGTTATGGAAAGGATGGAGCGAGTTTAGGAATGTAGGGGCTTAGAATAGATGACTGTCAAAGTAGCACATCCTGTGTAAATGTCAGTTGCTATTATTGTTATGGTCATTGTTCTTTAAAAATTTTTTTTTGGATGTAGATCATTTTTAAAGTCTTTGTTGAATTTGTTAAAATATTGCTTCTGTTCTGTGTCTTGGCATTTTGGCCACAAGGCATGTGGGATCTCAACTTTCCAACTAGGGATGGAACCTGCACCCCGTGCGTTGGAAGGTGAATTTTTAACCACGGGACAGCCAGGGAAGTCCCTTACGTTTCTTTTTTTTTTTTAAGTTATTATTTATTTTTTGGCTGTGCTGGGTCTTCGTTGCTGCGTGCAGGCTCTCTCTAGTTGCGGTGTGTGGGCTTCTCATTGCGGCAGCTTCTCTTGTTGTGGAGCGCAGGCTCTAGGGCACTCGTGGGCTTCAGTGTGGCAGCACTCTGGCTCAACAGTTGTGGCTTGCAGGCTTAGTTGCCCCACAGCATATGAAATCTTACCGGGCCATGGATCACATCAGTGTCCCTTGCATTGGCAGGCAGATTCTTAACCACTGGACCGCCAGGGAAGTCCATGGCCATTGTTCTTATTAATGAATTGTGTGCTGGGAGTACAGGGGTGACTAGCACTCAGTCCCTGCCTTCAGAGTTTTAGCAACTGAACAACAATAACATAGGATCTTAGCTCCCTGACCAGGGATGGAACCTGCGTACCCTGCACTGGAAGGCGGATTCTTAACCACTAGACCACCAGGGATGTCCTCAGCAGCTCTATAAACAGTAGTAACACTATTTTTCAGTTTCTGTGGGTCAGGGGTCCGGGCCTGGTTTAGCTGGGTGGCTGTGCCTCTGATCACGCGTGAGGTTGCGTGCAGACCCTGGCTGGGCTCCGCCATCTGAGGGCTGGACTGGGGCTGGGGGAGCTGCTCTCAAGCCGCCGCTCTCACCTGGCTGTTGGTGGAAGGCTTCAGTTTCTCCACCATGTGGGCCCCTGGAGCCACAAGGAGGAAGCCACAGGGTCCCTTATGACGCTCCCAAGTCACAGTGCCATTTCTCCCGTATCCCGTTATTCACCCGGGTCAGCCCTATCCGCTGTGGGGTCGGGGGTAAGGTCCACACGGTCCACAAACACCAGGAGGTGAGAGTCCCTGAAGGCCATGTTGGGAACCAGTCTCCACAGCCCCTCTGGCTGCTGTGTGGCGAACAGACCAGCAGAAGTCATTGGTGAGGTAGATAGAGGCCACAGGCCCAGAGAGGAAAGTGCCTTAGGGAAGGCCACACAGCAGGTAGGCAGGGCCGGACCCAGGCACCCAGGCTGTTCAGCAGTTTGGAAACCACCCCGCTGAGGTCCTAACTCTGAGATGAACAAGTCAGCTAGCAGCAAACGGCACCTTGACCTGGTATCTCGGTTTCCCCTCCCATCAGGTTCTCAAGCTTGAGAGTCCCCTGGTTTAGCCCAAGGAGGAGGAAGGCGGCATCGCCATGGTGACGGAGCAGGAAGTGGAGGCAGTGGGGCAGACGCTGGTTGACCCCGGGCAGCCCCTGCAGGCCCGCTTCCGGGCACTGTTCACACTGCGTGGGCTCGGGGGTCCAGTGGCCATCTCCTGGATCAGCCGGGCCTTCGATGATGACTCAGCCCTGCTCAAGCATGAGCTGGCCTACTGCCTGGGCCAAATGCAGGACCGACGGGCCATCCCCGTACTGCTGGATGTGCTGCGGGACACCCGCCAGGAGCCCATGGTGCGCCATGAGGCAGGTGAGCAGACGGGGTGCGGGCTGTACCTGGCGAGTGCTGGAAGGGGTGGGTGGTGAATGCCTTCGACCATCTCTGCCCCATGTCTCAGCTCTACTGCCGAAGCACGAGAGCCAGGTAAATCCCAGGTAATGGATGGGTGTTGCCTCGAGCCAGTCTGGCTTTATGGGCCCTGAGATGTGAATTTCACGAGTCATAAATTGTGATCCCTTTTTGTTTTAATTTTTTTGGTCGCTCCATATGGCGTGTAGTATCTTAGGTTGTTCACCAGGGATTGAACCCGCACCCCTTGCATTGGAAGCTCAGAGTCTTTACCATTGGACTACTGGAAGTCCCTGATCTCTTTGATTAAAAGAAAATACACAGACAATGCGGAAGACCTGGGTTTGATCCCTGGGTCGGGAAGATCCCCTGGGGAAGGAAATGACAACCCACTCCAGTATTCTTGCCTGGAGAGTCCCATGAACAGGGGAGCCTGGCGGGCTACAGTCCATTGGGTTGCCAAGAATCGGACATGACTGAGTGACTAAAAAAAAAAAAAGTTAAAACTGGAAATACCATTCTTTGCTCATACAAAGACAGGCAGTGGTCATAGCCAGCCAACCCAAGGTTACTCAGTCACTTCACTTACTGGACAATTTTTTATGGCCACTCCAGACGGCCCGTGGGATCTTAGTTCCTCAACCAGGGATCAAACCTGTGCCCTCTGCAGCGGAAGCGTGGAGTCCTAACCGCTGGACTGCCAGGGAATTCCCTGGACAAATGTTCATGGACCATCTACTGTGGGCCAGGTGCTATTCTCACAAGAGGCTCAGATAGCCAGTGAGGGGCTATGGTTCCATTTATGATTGTTCTTGGTCCTTTTGAATATTCCCTGAGATAATCTCCAGCTTTGCCAGGCTGCCTTGGACTCCTCTCAGGATCCCAACCATTGACTCCTCTGGGAGCTCTCCGTATAGAGAAACATTTGAGCCCAAACCTCAATTTCGTGTGTGTGATTTTCTGGAACACCCAGTCATGTTATGGTGCAAACGCTTACCTAGGTGTTAAGGAAGAAAATAAAGCCTGGGAGAGGGTGCCAGAGGTGTTGCCTTTTTTTTTTTTTTGGCCTTTCCATGGGATGTGTGGGATCCTAGTTCCCTGACCAGGGATTGAACCTGCGCCCCGTGCATTTGAAACTTGGAGTCTCAACCACTGAACCACCAGGGAAGTCCAGCATTGCTGTTTTTAATTGCTGGAAAGAGATCCAAGTGGAGTAAGGGAGTTGTCTGGGGAAAGGGGTTCTGGGCAGTGCAAAGGCCCTGAGGCAGGATGGTGCCTGTCTGCTGACCCTCCTTGCCCACATCGCAGCTTAGAAACCTCCCCCGTGTTTTCAGGGCTCTCCATGATGGACTCGACTCAGCGGACTGTTCTTGGCTCTTGCCACCCATGTCCCCAAGTTGTAAGGGCATGCTAATCTGCATCTCCCCTCTGGGCCATGAGCTCTAGGAGTGTGGGCCAGTGTGGGGTCTGAGCCAGTTTCCAGCAAAGTCTGATATCTGGGGAAGGGACACTCATTGGTGCAGATTCATTCAGGGATGGACTGGTCCCTGCTTCAAAACTCATGGCTGGGTGGCCCACCCATACGACACAGGCAGGGGCGGTGAGGGGGAAGGCATCTGGGGCGTTTCCTAACCAGCCAATGTACGCTCTCTGCCATGTTCTTCTCAGGGGAGGCCCTGGGGGCCATTGGGGACCCAGAGGTGTTGGAGATCCTGAAGCAGTACTCTACTGACCCTGTTGTTGAGGTAACACAGCACCCCCCCCGCCCATACCCACCCCCATCTCGGGTCCAGGAACTGGCCTCAGACCCTGTGTCTGGTTGCCAGGGTGACCACCCAGGGATGCCAAGAGAGGGCTGCAGTCAGGATGGACGCCGTCCACTGCCCCTTTGGGCAAAACTGAACTCGATTCACACGTGACACCCACCCTGCTCCACTGGCGCCAGCACAGCCCCCACTCGCCTCTCTCCTAGCCTCCCACAGGCAGTCCCTCCATCGTGTAGATCTCCCAACCCACCCACCTCTCCACCCCCACCCAGCCTCATCCAGTGTCTCCCTGCCGCCGTCCCTATTTTTTCTTTAAACAACAGCTTTATTGAGATGTGTCACATACCATAAAACCCACTCCCTGAAAATGCGCATTTGGGTGGTTTTTAGTACATCCGTGGGCTTCCCTTGTGGCTCAGCTGGTAAAGAATTCACCTGCAATGCGGGAGACTTGGGTTTGAACCCTGGGTTGGGGAGATCCCCTGGAGAAGGGAAAGGCTACCTACTCCAGTATTCTGGCCTGGAGAATTTCATTGGACTGTATAGTCCATGGCATCTCAGAGAGTCAGACACGACTGAGCGACTTTGACTTCGTACATCCATAGAGTTATAGAACCATCACCACTGTCTGATTCCTAGAACAGTCCATCCCCCCAAAAGGAAGCCCTATCCCCATCAGCAGTCACTCCTCCATTCCTTGCCCCAGCCCCTGACCACCAGGAACCCACTCTCTGTGTCTGTGGATCTGCCTGCTCTGCTCGTTTCCCGTCAGTAGAATCACACCCCGCATGTCCTTCTGTGTCTGCGTCTCACTGAGCACCGTGTTCTCAGGGTCCATCCGCGTGGTAGCCGGTGTCTGGGCTTCTCTCCTTTTCAGGGCTGAGTGATGCTGCTGTGTGTGGAGCAATCACATTTATTTATCCATCATCTATTAACTTATTCTGTGCCTCAAGACTCATGGTTTGTCATCACCTTTGGGACAGTAGTCTTAAGCAGTCTGGTCTGGCCTCCTCAGGCCTGGCCTCAGGTCATGTCTGTTGCTGGCACCCCCCGATGGTCCTGCCTTGGGGCCTTTGCACTGGCTCATCCCACCTGATGCCTTTCTCACCGGTCACCTCCGAGTGACTCCTCCTGACCCACTGTTCCCCTGTCACTCCCTGATCACAGCAGTCCATGCCGATTGTTTCCAGCCTGGAAGGATCAATTAGTCCAGAGTCTGTGGGCTGTGTCCCTGCTAAACCGGGAGCCCTGGGGGCTGGAGGGGGACCTGGCATGCCCACTCCCTTCCCTTCCGTCCCCAGCGGCCGCCTGTGTGCCCCTCTCCCTGCAGGTGGCTGAGACATGCCAGCTGGCTGTCCGGCGGCTGGAGTGGCTGCAGCAGCATGGTGGAGAGTCAGCGGTCCGGGGGCCCTACCTCTCTGTGGACCCAGCCCCGCCCGCTGAGGAGCGCGACCTGGGGCAGCTGCGGGAGGCGCTACTGGACGAGGCCCGGCCACTCTTCGACCGATACCGAGCCATGTTTGCCCTGCGCGATGCTGGAGGCAAGGAGGCTGCCCTGGCGCTGGCCGAAGGTGAGGAGGGGCCTCGGGGGTCAGGCTCGGGGCCCCTTGGCCCCTGTGGCCATAGTTGTCACACACAGCTGCATAGCATCCTGGGCAGTGCATCCTGGGGCAGGTACTCTTATTACCCCCACTTCTCCGTGGTGGGAGCCTAGGCCCAGAGAGGCAGAGGGACTTGTCCAGGGTCACACAGCAGTCTCAGCTGCAGTTTGGGTTTGACCCCAGGGTCCCCCGTGACCGTTACTGGTGGCATTTTCATCTCAGCTCTGCAGGGAGCCCTGTGCAAGTCTGAGGGGCTGTGGCTCCTCTAGCAGAAAAGGAGAGGAGGGGCCTCCAGGAATCCTGGGGTCCCTTGATCCCCTCCCCCACGCCTGAGGTGGCTGCTTCTGGTCCACAGAGTGCTCAGAGTCCCTCTGCCTTCCTGGAGCTTCCTGTCTAGCCAGGGAGATGCTGGGACATCACCACCACGTGGACCCCGCGGCGGGAGCGCAGAGGGGGCAGGTGTGGGTTTGTCCTGGGCGGTTAGCTGCACAGTCAGGCGGGCTGGCCTCAAATCCCAGCTCTGCCTCCAGAGGACATCGGATCACAGGCAGGTCACTCCTGGGTCCAAGGCTGGGCCCCTCTCAGGAGAAGTGTGGCCCCTCTGTGTGGCTGTGCTGGTGAAAAGCCTGGGACTCTGCCTGTCAGGGTCACTAAGACTCTATGGAGTGTGGGGATCATGCAGGAAACGACCCAGAAGCACAAATGTATAAGATGCCTGCAAATCGCACTGGCAGTGTGGGCACAACACGGAGTCGGGGTGCGGGGGACAGGACGGGAAGGAGGCGGCCGTGCCCAGTCTGGCCTCCGGGGAGTGGGAAGGGAGGGCCGAGTTTCCAGAGCCCGATGGGCCCACCCTGCTTCCCCAGTCCCTCTGGTGGCTAGGGTCCCACCTCTGAACTCCATGATTGGCGGTGGGGGTGTTGGGGAGTGCTCCCGGATTCGGGAACCTCCTTTCGTCCCCTCTCGGTCCCTCTGTCCCCCGGTGCCCCGCGCCAGGCCCCCTCCTCGCTCTGTGGTGACCCCAGCCGCCTTCTCCTATAGGCCTGCGCTGCGGCAGCGCCCTCTTCCGCCATGAGATCGGCTACGTTCTGGGCCAGATGCAGCACGAGGCGGCAGTGCCCCAACTGGCGGCGGCCCTGGCGCAGCCCAGTGAGAACCCCATGGTACGACACGAGTGCGCCGAGGCCCTGGGGGCCATCGCCCGGCCTGCCTGCCTGGCCGCCCTGCGGGCCCACGTGGCCGACCCTGAGCGTGTGGTGCGGGAGAGCTGCGAGGTGGCCCTGGACATGTACGAGTACGAGACGGGGTCGACCTTCCAGTATGCGGACGGGCTGGAGCGGCTGCGCTCACCCCTCTCCTAGGGCCTCCGCGGGGCGGTCTCCCTTTTGGACTTGGCGCATAAACCATTCTGGAGTGAATCGGTTCTTGCTTCCCTGTCTTCCGGCCCCTTTTGCATCTTGATCGCAGGCTCCGGGGGGCTACGCTGAAGTCACTTCTGCCACTGAGCACGAAGGGAGGGGGACCGAGGGGTTGTGGGAACAAAGCTGCGTCTGGGGGGTCGGGGGGCGGTGGCCTCGCTTCTCTAGGAATGAAAGGGCATGGGGAAGGCACTGTGGGGAAACCCAGGCCCCCAGGGTTGGGGGTGTTGGAGCTGTGCTTTGTGGGGTGGGGTGGCCTGGAGCTAAGGGCTTAGGGAGGGCACGCAGGTCCCAGGGACACAGCCTAGATGAACTATTAAATTATTTTTGCCAAGCGATGACTTTCAGAGTGTGTTGGGGGGTGGCTGAGGTGAGGGATGGCAGCTCTAAAGTAAAGTGTGGAGGACAAAGGCATGTGGAGAGCTCAGCTCTGACGTCTGCCCTGCCCGAGACTGTGTGACCAACCACAAGCCAGTGCTCCTGTTTCCCCATCAATTTCCTGGGCAGGAATAAAATATGCCCAGCCAGTTCCCTCCAAGCCAGACCTCATCCTCTCCCAGCCTTTATTGGGGACATAGGGGAAGGGGTTTTGTGGTATGGCTAAGAGCTCGGGCTATGCGTTCCAATTTCCTCCACCTGCAGTCTCCAGCAGGCCATTTACCGCTTTGTAAAATGGGTGTTAACAAGAGAACTCATTTCATGTGTGACACATTTTCACACCAAGAAATTCTCAATTTCTACATTGGCATCAGCTGGGTGTCTTACAACTCAGTTCAGTGCTGACACCATCTACCCTAAGTGCAGACCCTTCAGGTTCAGGGGTCAGACCTGCAGAGTTTCCCCACTTCAGACGCTGGTCTCGAGTCTGGACCTCCCATACTTCTGATCGACTGGTTATAATTTGGGGCTCCCACCACCCCCTCAAGTCAGGAAAACAGTTTACTTAACTATTTATCATAAAGGAGGCAAATGAACAGCCAGATGAAGAGGCGCAAAGTCCAGGAGGGTCCCCAGCACAGGAGCATCTGTTGTCTTCGTGGAGTTTGGGGCGGATGCTCTCACCCGCCCGGAAGCTCTCTAAGCCCCTTCCGGTAGGGTTTTCAACATGGGCGTGGTCTGTTAAATCATTCGCCATTGGCAATTAGCTCAGTTCCCAGCCCCTCTCCCCGGGTGTACTCCGTTGTGTCTCAGTCGTACCCGACTCTGCGACCCCGTGGACTGTAGCCTGCCAGGCTCCTCTGTCCATGGAATTCTCCACGTTAAGAATACTGGAGTGGGTTGCCATGCTCTCCTCCGTGGAATCTTGACCCAGGGATCGAACACGGGTCTGTTGCATTGGAGGCAGATTCCTTACCATCTGAGCCACCCCGAAGCCCTCTCCCTGGGGTGGTGGAGCTGAAAGTTACATCCCTCTATCCCAGAGTAGGT
>NW_011495051.1:2583293-2602805 GCF_000754665.1 Bison bison bison | reverse complement strand
CCCCCCAACCCAAAGCTGCCCCACCTCGTCTGCGTCAGCTGACACCCAGGTGTGGTGGAAAGAGGCTGATTACGAACCTCAGAGGAGGCTTCCTTCATTCCATCACTCGGGAAATTACAGGTTCTTGGGAGCTCTGAGTCAGGTGCCAGGACGAAGAACAAACAGATTTCCTGTTATCCTACAGCGTCACCCTCGGGTGCTAGCTGCGAGCCCTCTCCTCCATTTTTCCCCAGGACCCCAGCCCGTCTCGTCAACTTGGCCCTGTGGCATGTGGGATCTTAGTACCTTGACCAAGGATCAAACCCATGGCCCCCACACTGCAAGGCAAATTCCCAACCTCTGAACCACCAGGGAAGTCCCTGTAATTTAAGAGCAGAAAAACAACCACCATCACACACAGTCCTGACCCCATGCCTTCCAGCTCTGGCCCCCATAAGCCCTAGGAAGTTGTCAGACCCTCGCCAGCCGGTTCTCTCCCAAACCGGCGCCAACTAGGACTGCCCCTCAAGTCCCCAGAACTGTCCTTGCCCACAGATGACCTGTGAGTGTGTGCTAAGTCCCTTCATCGTGTCCGAGTATGTGCGACCCTATGGACTGTAGCCTTCCAGGCTTTGTCCATGAGGATTCTCCAGGCAAGAATGGGTTGCCATGCCCTCCTCCAGGAGATCTTCCTGACCCAGGGATTGAACCCAGGTTTCCTGCAGCTCCTGCTCTGCAGGGGGATTCTTTACTGCTGAGCCACTGGGGAAGCCCACAGGTGGCCTCCCAGTGTCCAAATCTTGTTGTCACATCACAGTCTACACTCTCCCCTCTGCTCCTGGGAATTTCTCAGGGACCCCGCCTCCGGCCCGCCTTCATCTGCCGTTCCTATCCTTCATTGGCCCAGGGCTGGGTCCTCAAGCACCACCCACATCCCAGCCGGGCAGCTTCATCCACTACTGGGGCTTAAATCCCATCTATGCTTCAATGATACCCACCGTTCTGACTCCAGCCGTTGGGTGGGGGTGGGGGAACGTCCTCGGAGCTCTTGACTCAGGGTCCAGTCTGCTGCTGCTGCTAAGTCGCTTCAGTCGTGTCGGACTCCTAGCGACCCCATGGACTGCAGCCCACCAGGCTCCTCCGTCCATGGGATTTGCCAGGAAAGAGTACTGGAGTGGGTTGCCATTGCCTTCTCCGCAGGGTCCAGTCTGGATATCTCCAGTTAGCTGATGAGGCTTCCCAAACTTAGCAGTCCTTAGACTTACTACCTCCTATAGTGGCTCCTCCTAGAGGAAATGGAAACTCCTGTCATTCCAGGTGTTCAGCCTGCCAACACCAGGGCTTGATCAGTTTAAAATCTGCCCCAGCTCTGCCTACTCCGCCTCACTTTTCTGCCTGCACCTGGTCCAGCCTCATTATTGGCCATCTGAACCAGCGCAATCCCTCTGGCCCATCCATCCCCTGGCTCCCAATCTCACCTCCAGGATCTGTCCTCCCCACAACAACCACCGGAGGGCGCCTGTGAGCACCTGAGTGAGAGCCCACCCTCACCTCCACAGTCTGTCTTTCCCACAGCAGCCACCGGAGGGCGCCTGTAAGCACCCGAGTCCGGTCACGTCCAACAAGTCCAAGTCGGTCCTGCTCCAGGGCTTTTGCATCCAATAAACTTCTTCCATCTGGGAAGGAGATCAGCCCTGGGATTTCTTTGGAAGCAATGATGCTAAAGCTGAAACTCCAATACTTTGGCCACCTCATGCGAAGAGTTGATTCATTGGAAAAGACTCTGTTGCTGGGAGGGATTTGGGGCAGGAGGAGAAGGGGACGACAGAGGATGAGATGGCTGGATGGCATCACTGACTCGATGGACGTGAGTCTGAGTGAACTCCGGGAGTTGGTGATGGACAGGGAGGCCTGGCGTGCTGCGATTCATGGGGTCACAAAAAGTCGGACACGACTGAGCGACCGAAATGAACTGAACTGAACTGAAACTTCTTCCCTCTGGTACTGCCATGGCTGGTCCTTTCCTCCTCTGGGTCTCTGGTCAAATATCAGCTGAACATGACCTTGGCTGCCCTATTGCAAACTTTAACTTCCCTCCTAGCAGCCCTATGCTGCCCTCAAATCACTGAGGGCAGGGTGGTCTTCCCGCTCACCCCACCCTCAAACCACTGTTCACTTTCTCTTTTTTTTTTATTTAATAACATTTATTTTGGCTGCACTGGGTCTTTGTTGCTACACACAGGAGCTTTCTCTAGTTGTGGGGAACAGTGGCTTCCAGCCGCAGAGCACGGGCTTTAGGGCGTATGGGCTTTGGTACCTGTGGCACATGGGTTCATTAGTTGCAGCTTGCAGGCACTAGCATGGGCTTACTTGCCCTGTGGCATGTAGAATCTTCCTAGACCAGGGACTGAACCTGTGTCCCCTGCATTTGCTGGAGGATTCGGAACCACTGGACCACCAGGGCCGCCCCACTCTTCACTTTCTAACACAACACAATCATTACTCTACGGTTATGCTTTTCTCAGAGTCTGTCTCACCATGTGCGCGCATGTATGCATGCTAAGTCACTTCAGTCACGTCTGACTCTCTGCAACCCTGTGGACTATAGCCTGCCAGGCTCCTCTGTCCATGGGGTTCTCCAGGCAAGAATACTAGAGTGGGTTGCCATGCCCTCCTCCCCGGGGATCTTCCCGACCCAGGATTGAACCCACATCTTCTGGATCTCCTGCAGTGCAGGTGGATTCTTTACCACTGAGTCACTTGGGAAACCCCCTATCTCCCCATCTTGACCATCAGCTCCAGGAGGGCAGGGATTTTCCCAGAAGAGGAAGCAACCTGTGCTAAGGCCCTGTGGGGGGTGATGGGTGTGCAGGGTAGCACCTGGCAGTGGCTGTTGCTGAGCGAGGGAGGGGGGCAGTGGGCGGAAGTGATTTGCAATGTGATCACCCAGGCAGATGGTGGCCACAGGGGAGCCCCAATCCTCTTACCCAAAGCTCCTTAATACTTCCGCCAGGCAGGTCACCTCCGGGCCTCTCCTGCTCCGGGTGGCTGTCATGCCGGGGCTGGCAGCTGAGGAGGGAATGGACGACTGGAGCCCAGCCCCGCCACTCTATGAGGAGTACCGCCCGCCACCACTGGACACCATCCGCCTGCCCAGGTACGTGCTGTACCTGCTGCTGGCTGCGTTCCTGGTGGTGGCCGTGGCCTACGCCATTGTGGGCCATCTCATCAAGGACCTTGCCCACGATCTGGCTGGTGAGCCACTATCTACCACACCTGTCGTGGGCTAGTGCAGGATCGTGGGGGGAGGGAGGTCCCAAGGGTCTCCCTTAGCCAGGGAAGAGGGCGGAAGGTGGCCATGTCCGGGGACGCTCCTCATCACCTTCCTGTCGCAGACTGGGCTTTTGGCCCGAAGCCGGACCAGGAGGACGCCCCCCGGGAGCTGCCCGAGAGCCCCGAGGGTGAAGACCTGGAAGAATTGGACCTGCAGCTGGCTCTGGCCTGGCGAGGCGAGGAGGACGCGGGTGGGGGTGGCGAGGGGGCCCCCGCAGAAGCCCCCAACCGGGCCCCCCGCCGCCCCTCCATTGCCTTCAAAGATCCACCAGTCTGGAGCTCCTTTTGGAAGCTGGGCTGAGCTGGGCCCTGCCCTGGGGCCCAGGAGGCCAGCTCCAACCCCATTGATGGTTGTATTAATATAAAGTGGACTCATGTCCATCAGAGCCTTTTCTCCACTGATCCGCACTGTCTTGACAGAAAACATGGTCTTTCTTGGCTCGCAGGCTCCCGTGGTTGGACACTGTTATTTGCATGCTCTGGCTTCCCCCGTTCTGCCAGAGCCTAACCCAGCCCAGTTTCCATCAAGCCCTGGGCAACCTGTAAACCAAAAACACTAAGGAGATAAAAAAAAATAAAATCTCACAACAATAGCGGCCAACCCTTAGCTAGAGTTGTGGGATGCTAAGCAAGCCCTTTCTGTATTTTATTTCATTCAATCCTCTGAGGTGGGACTTGCTGCTGCTGCTGCTGCTGCTAAGTCGCTTCAGTCGTGTCTGACTCTGTGCGAGACTTATCCACCCATTTATCAGATGGGAAAACGGAGGCATGCAGCCCAGACGTGACTTGGTTGGAGCAGGGAGAATTTTTTATGGGATGAGGCCAGCCCAGCCAGCGACCTGCCTGGGGAAGCAGAGGCGTGTCCCCTGGGCTCCTGCATCTCCAGGTCCTCTCAGCTAGATTATGGGGTGGTCTGTCTCTGGGGGTCCTGACTTCCTAACTAGCCTGAGGGCACCCCGAGGACAGGGGCCTCCTTTCCTCCTGAGCTCTGCATGGGGCAGGGTACATAGTACGGACTTCAAATGTGCCTGATGGGCTGGGCTGACTGGCTTGCCTTGGGCTCCACTAAGTGGCCCTCTTGCACTGCGGCCATGGTCAGACCTCAGGAAGGGAGGAGGCAGTGATGCTGGAGGCCTGGAGAAGGGCCAGGCCTCCCCACCCCAGTCTTCCTGCCACGTGCCTGGGCCGTGGCTGTCCCATGGCGGCTAGGGGGTAGGGTCCCCCTTCTCCCAGACAGGGCCGTCTATCTAATCAACTTAGTGATCAGGGTAGACACACAGGAGAGCTTGGGGACTGAGTCATCGGCTGCTCTGGGCCCTGTTCTCCAGGGCTTGAAGGTGGACGGTGGCCCCTCCCTTCTTGCTCCTTGTCCTCTCCCTGGAGTTGGCTGTGGGTGCCCCAGGGTCAGGGAGCCACAATGAAGCAGCATAAGCTGGTGATGAGAGAGACCCTGTTCACATCCCAGTGCTGGCTGTTTCTGCCCAGCCTGGCACTCCTGGCCTCCCTGTAAAATGCAGGTGGCAAAAGTCTGTGGTGTGTGCAGAGAAAGAAGTGTAATGAGGTGTAAAAGCACTGAGTCAGGAAGCAAGGTCAGGGCCATCTCAGCTCGGCCCCTGTGGGGCGAGCCTGGGGGCCCCGCAGGCTGGCTGTCCAGGGGTGGGACGCAGAGCAGAGGGGCTGGACTCCCGAGTTAATCGTTACAATCAGGTCCAGAGTCTGTCCTCCTGGAAGGCGGGGGAGAGGGTGTGGGATGCCAACCAGGTGGGGCAAAGGGAGGGGCCCTCACTCGGGGGCTGCCCCGCCCCCAGACCCGCCTGCCCCCTTATCAGGAGCTGGGCAGGGCCTCCCCTGACCCTGATGGGGGAACGGCACACTCCAGCGCCCCGGCTGCTGGCTCCTCTGCATGATGGGGACCTTAGGGATCCTGCTTCTGCTCATGGGTCTGCTCCTGTCGCCAGTTGAGGCCCAGAAGGGTAAGGCTCTGACCTCTGGTTTGGCAGATGGGAGGAGGGGTTGGGGGATGGGCTTGGACATGGGCTCGCCCCCTCCCCACTTGATGAGAAACCAAGGACCCTGAGAAGAGAGGGGACAGGCAGAAGAGAAGGGAGGCCCCCTCCCCAACTCCCCCACTCCCTTGGGGCTTCCCACCCCATCTCTGAGCACCCCCATCTCTGAGGCACTTCCCTGTTGTCCAGTGTTGAGGACTCTGCTCTCTCACTGCCCGAGGCCTAGGTTCAACCCCTGGTCGGGGGACTAAGAGCCCACAAGCTGCGGTGTTGCAAAACCAAGCAAACAAATTAAAAGGACTTCCCTGGCAGTCCAGTGGTTAGGACGCCACACCTCCACTGCCCCGGGCACGGGCTCCATCCTGGTTGGGGACCTAGATGGCACATGCCAATGTCTGAGCATCTCCTGCACTCTTCTTTCCCTGTCCTTTCGGGGTCCCCCCACCTTTCCCTGGTGCTTCCCTGGTGGCTCAGACGGTAAAGAATCCACCTGCAATGCAGGGAGACCTGGGATTGACCCCTGGGTCGGGAAGACCCCCTGGAGGAGGGCATGGCAACCCACTCCAGTATTCCTGCCTGGAGAATCCCACAGACAGAGAGGAGCCTGGCGGGCTACAGTCAATGAGTCGGACACAACCGAGGGACTAACACTCCACTTTCCACCCTTCCCATTTCTGAGTCCCCACTCCCCCCACCTCCCCACAGAGCGCCAACTGAAGCCCTGGCTGGTGGGCCTGGCTGCGGTCGTGGGGTTCCTGTTCATTGTCTTCATCCTCATGTTGGCCAGCCGCCTCTGGTGCTCCAAAGCAAGGTGGGAGCCCCATTCCTCACCCCTTCCCCTCCCTACTCCCAAAGTGCTGGGCACCTCTTCCACTTCATGACCCTCTCTGGTCCCTTTCCTTGTCTCCCCATTTCCCTGCTCCCCTTGCACCCACAGCCCAGTACAATCATGCAGTTCCCCCCGCTGGCTCTTGCTTCCTGGAGTTCCTTCAATCTGGGGGAGACTGAGGCTGCCTCCACTTCCTGCCCTTTATCCATCCCCACCCCTCCGATTCCCATCTCTTCTGCAGAGCTGAGGATGAAGAGAGGCCCACATTGAGGATGAATCCCAACCCATATGCGGAAGTGGATCTGAGGTACTGCTGTGTGAGCATGTGTGTGTGTATGGTCAGCCCCTCCTGTCCCCCTCTCAGGGACAGGAGGGGTGGGTGTGCACTGATGACCTCTTTCCGTCCTTGAGCACCTCAGCCACACTCTGGCCCCAGGGCCTTAGCACCTACTGTTCTGATTTGTACACCTTTGCCCATATCTTCTGACTGGCTCTGTCTCTCCTCCAGTCCCTGCTCAGTTGGTTCCTCCCCACAGAAGCCCAACCTGACCAACAGCCTTCCTGATGCTCTCTCTGACACAGCCCTGCATCATTCTTTGCACGTATTGCCAAATGAAATTATCTAAGTCATTTACTGGTTTCTGAACAGAACTTAGCTTTGGTCCAGGCTGTGTCCTCAGGGCCCTGCCCAGGGCCTGGCATGCAGTAGGCACTTACTAAATACCTGTTGAACAAGATGGTGGTGTGGGATAGTGCAGGGACTGTGTGCGTGTGATTTGGTGTGGGTGACTCTCCTGGATTCAGCATCTCCCATGATCCTGTTTCCAGATGTGACTCTGATGAGAGCTCAGGGATGCGGGCAGGGCTGGAGGCTCTTATGGAGCAAGCACCCCAACTTGGGCAAAGGTTTGGGGACAGGAGTTGGAGCTGGGAGCTGGGAGGAGACTATCCTGGCTGGAAGATTCTCAGCTGAGCCTAAGATGCCTGAGGGAGGGGTCTGGGATGGACTATGCTTTGTTTAGACCCAGCTCAGCCCCAGTAAAGTGTGGTTCCTGCTCTCAGGATGTGCTGGAGGCTCCAGGTCCAATAAGTGCTCCTAATTCATAGTTTGCTCCCTGCCAGGTTCATTCCTTCCCCATCCATTTACACTCCCACCCACAAATCCTCCCATCCATTCTCCCATCCATCCATCCACCCATCCATTCTCCCATCCATCCACCTATCCATCTATCCATCCACCCATCCATCTATCCATTCATCCATTCTCCCATCCATCCATCCATTCTCCTATCCATCCATCCATTCTTCCAATGAACAACTGAACCTTAGTTTCTGCCTTTGTGAAATGGAAATCACAAGGGTGCCTTGTAAGGGCTGTTTTGAAGATTCAGCAAAGACTTTTTGTGAAGCATTGGCACAGGTAAAGGCCTGGCACAGGTGAGGGTCTGTTAAACGGGAATGACTCTGTTTTGTTACCATGGTTTGGGGTTTTTGTGTCCCTACAGAAAAGAAGACAAGAAAGGGAAGGAAGAGAAGGAGGAAAAGGCTGAGGAGAAAAAAGCTGGGAAGGGGGAAAAGGCCAAGAAGAAAGGAAAGAGAAACTTCGGGCTGGAGCTAGAGGAAAATGAGGAGCACAGGGACTACAAGAAAGTCAAGAACACGGCCATGTAAAGATTCAGTCACCTCCTCCAAGAAACCCGCCAGAGATGCCCCTTCCACACCCTAGAAGCAATGAACTGAACCTGAAGCCACTGTGGTGACTCCATCTGTGGTTGAGAGTACGGGGCCCTGAATGAAGAGGCTTGGAACCCTACCCACCCCCCACCAAGGAGGGCTCTTCGTGTGTTATACAGTCTATATTGTTATGATTTGTTCTATCTGGTGATTCTTCTTGCACTCGGAGACCATTCCTGGTTCGCGAGAAACCCCCAACCCCTACAATCTCACCGCTCTACCTGCTTTTCCCCACTGCCTGACATCTATTGGCCAAAACCTCCTTCCTCCCGTTCAGCTTCAGGACCAGTATAGGCCAGGGACTGGGGGAGAGCCTTTCAGAAGGGCTTCCGTTGTCCCCTGGGACTCAGTTTCCCCAGGAGGAGACAGCTTTGGGGGCTGGGAGCAAGGCCTGGGCAGCTGTGGAAGACCAAACTCCACTGTGCCCAGGTGCTGGGCAGATCAGACGCTCCCCTTGCAATCTTGATCCTGCCGTCCTGAACCCTGAACTTTGAGCCCCGAGGGCTGTCTCCTGGGAAAGCCTTGCTCCCTCCACCCCCAGGTTTTTGGCTCACGTGACTCCATTTCCAGAAACTGGGTCTTGATGGGTGGGGTGCCCCTGGGTGCACCATCTTGGGAGGGGACAAGCCTCCCCTGCTCTCTTCACTTTCTTCAGGCCCTGGACCTTGCCCTGGATGTTAACCATTTCCTAATGAGAACTTTGATAAAGGCTGGTGTTTATCATTTTATTTATTTATTGGCTGTGCTGGGTCTCCGTTGCTGCGCAGGTTTTTCTCTAGTTGTGGCCAGCGGGGGCTACTGTCTTGTTGTGCAGGCTTCTCGTTGTGTTGGCTTCTCTTGTTGCGGAGCAGGCTTCAGTAGTTGCATTAGGGCTCTCTTGTGAAGCCAGTAGCTGGGGTGGTAGCCCAGAAGGCGGGGAGCTTCTGAGACTATCCCAGGATCGGCCACCAGGGGGCAGAAAAGCCGTAAATAAAAATATATAATCTCCCTAAAAGATGCTTCCACTGAACGCCTAGCATCCTTATGGTCTCAGTCTCTGTCGGTTTGCAATTCGTCCCATTTTCCAGCTGAAAATACTGAGACTTAGAAAAAAGGACGCCACCAGCCCAGGTCTCCCTGGCTGTTGTTGGCAGCGCTGGGATGGAAGCCTAGGCTGCCCAAGGGACGGGCACATGCAGGGGCTGGCTCAGGTCAGATTTGGAGGTTCATGTCCTAGGACGGGAGAGGGTTGGGGTAGGGGGTGTTCCTAGCTGGGAGAACTGTGTTCCTCTGGGATGCTATGTGGTCCCAGGGAAGTGGCCTAACTTCTCTGAGCCTCGAGTTGGCTCCTCTTTTGCAATGTGAGGACCAGAGTTCTGACCACCAGAGTGTGAGACTTGATGGAGGTGCTGGGACTTCAGAGCCAGTGCAATGCCTGGTGGTCAGGAAATGAGTTCCCCACCCTTCTCGAGCCGCCCCTGCTGTGGCTCTGACCGTGGAGAGTGAGAGTCAGGATGGGCCTCAGGGAGACAGGGACAAGGAAGCTCAGGACCCTGAGCCCCTCCCCATGGTGCCCGGAACTCAGGGAGGGGACCCCACCTCCTACTTCCTGGGGCACCGGCCACACCCTGCCCTGGGGTGCGCTGGGCAGGCCACTTCCTTCTCCCGCCGGGGCTGCAACCCCAGAATCTGCTGGATAGGGGCGAGGACAAGAGGGCGCAGGATGGGTAAATTCTGTACGACCCCCGGTCAACTCTCTCTTCTCGCAGCTCTGGCCCCAAGGCTGGTGCAGGCTCAACCCCGTAAGGCCTTGGGAGGGAGTGGGGGTGGAGTAGGGAAAACAGCCCTAACCTGGCGGCCCCGACGCTGACCCAACCCTGCTCCCGCCCGCAGTGGCCCAGCGGAAGTCGTGGCTGGTGGGGCTGGGGGCTGCGCTGGCCTTCCTCTTCCTCATCTTTGTCCTCACCTTGGTCTATGCCGTCTGGTGCCGGGAGTCCCAGGACAGGTGGGTTCTCATCCTTCTGAGCCCCTCCCCATCGCTTACTCTTTAGCATCTCAGCTCCGCCCCTCTCTGAGTCCCACCCCTCTAAGCTCCTCCTCGCGCCAAGCCCCTCCCCTCTAAGCCCCTCCCCTCTAGGAGCCCCTTCCCTTTCCGAGCATCCTCCAAGACTGGGCAGGACCAGCGGGGTAATACTCTGATTCTGAGAGGTCCCCAGGGGGGCCTCACAGGACCTCACTGGCTTTGCTCCTGACTACCTACCCGCAAAACAAGGGTGGCTTCCTCACAGAGATCCCCCATCCCTAGGATGTGTTTCAATAGGGGGGTCTATAAAGTATCACCCCAATGCCAACACCACCCATTTCTCCATCCACCTGTCCATCATCCATCCATCATCCCCCCCGACCTGTCTCCCACCTTTTCTCTCTCCTTCCCTCCTTCCATCATCCATCCCTCTTATCTGTTCATCCATCCATCCACCCACCTTCCCACCATTCATGCATGCGTCTATTCGTTCATCTATCCACACACTCATTAATCCATCCACCCATCCGTCGGTCAAGCCCTTCATCTCTCTGCCCGTCCACTCACCCACAGTTCTGAAACCCAGGAAGCCAAAGAGGCCAGAAATTAAGAGCTCAGTTTTGGCTCATACAGTTCGAGCTCCTGAACTTCCTTCGTGTTCTAAGGGGGTCAGTGTCCTAAGCTGCCTGAGTCTCGTCCCCTTCTGTGTCATGGGAACAGTGAGGGTGCCTGCAGGACTCAGAGCTTCTGGGAGAATTGTCAGAGGCCTGGAGCACTGTCTGTCCTTATTAACTCGGATTATCTGGGCTCTTCTGGTCTCCACAGCAGTGAAGAGAAGGAAGAGGAGACTGTGAGAAAGGAGAAGGGAGAGGACGACTGGGGGCTGGAACTGGAGGAGACAGAGGGGCCTCTGAACCATGAAGCAATGGCAAGTTCCTCCACATGAAGTCTTCCCACTCATCTCCTCCAGGCAGTCCTCCAGGGATGCCCCAATGCCTTCTCCACACCCTATCAGCAAAGGACCTGGTCCTGGGGCCAGTAAGATGACTCTCTGGGACTCAGAGGTCTCAGAACCCACCCCAAATCCCTCTCAGAGGGCTCTCTGTGTGTTACCTGGTAGTCCCGTACCCCTTCTCAAGCTTGGTCTCCACCTGATGATTCTTCTTGAGCTTGGAGGGCGCCCTTGGAGAAGGAGCCGCCCACATCCCTCCAAGAACCCCCCCGCCCCACTGTCTCCTGTCTCTTTACCCAGTCCACCGCAGGCATCTTTTTACGCAGCGCCTGATTTCTTTTCCCACCTCCAATTTCTGTCAGGTTTGGATTTCATCAGAGAAGGCAGGTCCTCCTGTTGCCCAGGTGTAAGCTCTTCCAAGAGCTTTCTTTGAGTCCCAGTCCCTCTCCTTGCTGCTGTTCGCTGTCCCTGAACATGAACTTTGAGCTGGCTCAGCGTGCAGGGCCGTTTCCTGGGAGATGAAGGCTTCTCCTACCCTGTGCTGAGTCTCAGCATTCTGTCCTGCACGCTAGCACTCCCAGGGGGTGGGTTGGGGGTGCGGGGGTGGGAGTAGGGGGGCGACACAGGATCATTATCCCCTCTTCCTGTCCTGCACTCCTGGGAGGCCCCATAGAGAAGGAGCTGGAGTCCTCACTTCTTTGCTGTGTATCCCGGAGCAAGTAACTTAACCGCTCTGTGCCCAAGAGTCTAGTTCTGTAAAAGGAAAGAATAAATCCTTCTTAAGTTGTCACGAGGAACTGAATGAAATACTGCCTACAAAACTTCGGAGCGCAGGACCCAGCACCCTAAAGGCATCTAACAAGCATCAGCTTTCTGTATGCTGAAATGGTGAGGATGGGGGTAGGGGCAAAGGAGCCTGCCGCCTCAGACTTGGGGGATCCGGAAGGTCAGAGGGTGTGTTTTCAGACGACAGTTCTGGGAGCGTAGTTCTCAGTCCTCCAGTTTCCTCCAGGCGAGGCCCGGGGCTTCCGCGTGGGTGGCCGTGCGGAGGGTGGGGCGGGAAGGGAGAAGGGAGGTGCTGTCTGGGCCCCTCCCTTTCCGCAGGGGCGGGACTTCCCTACTAGGAGGCTTCTGGGGGCATTTCGGGGGCGTTTTTAGGTTGTCGCAAGCCTTCCCCTTTTATGGCATTCAGTGGGGAGTCAGTGCTGGGACAGCCCTTTCAAGGCCCCCAAATTGTTTTACCCCAGGGGCCAATGGATGAAAAAGACTCGGCTTTCCTTGAAATTAAAGGCTAGATTGAGTTCCCCGACCCCGGCTGAGCCTCGACCCTGGGATGAACCTCCAGCCTCCGGCTGAACCCTCCATTCCAGCTGAACCCCCACCAAGTTGAGCCTCACCCGAGATGAGAGCCCCATCCCGCAAAAGAAGCTCCTTCTAGATCCCCTCTTCCCTTCTTCCCGCCCCTTCCTCCCAAGCGGGACTGTGGGGTTGGGGGTCAGCTGACTCCACGCGGGACCTGGTTTCTGGAGCCAGGTCCTAGGTCTGACCACAAGGGGGCGCCAGAACCTCTTCGCTGAGAGCAGAAGCGACCATCCCTTCTGGGAATGCAGCAGGGGCATGGGAAGGGTGCGCGTCCACCCGGGGGTCCTGGGATCCCTCATCCCTGCCTCCCGAATGTTTCTTCTGCCCCTGTTACCGGGCGGCGGGGTGGGTTGCGTTCCTGGGTGTCCGCGTCGGCGCACCCTACCTGAGTCCCTCTCGGCTCACCTTGCCGTCTTTTTGTGCCTCAGTTTCCCCATCAGTGAACAGAGACAGAAACGTCCCTCCCCGGTGTGCGGGGTGGCGTGTGGTAAGATGCAAGGAGCCTGGGCAGCTGGGGAGCTTTGATTACATGTCTTGGGGTCTCTGGGGGACTGCTAGGGGGTAGGATGGAAGACCTCCCCCCCAAGAAGGGGTAGTGACTGCCCCTCACAGGCATAGCGAGGTTCCCTGATGGCTCAGATGGTAAAGAATCCACCCGCAATGCGGGAGACCAGGTTCAGTCCCTGGTCGGGAAGATCCCCTGGAGAAGGGAATGGCTTACCCACTCCCTTATTATTCTTGCCTGGAGAATCCCACGGACAGGGGAACCTGGTACGCTACAGTCCATGGGGTGGCAGAGTCCGACACAACTGAGCGACTTTGATAGGCATGGTACTTCCTTACCGCCACGCCCCTGTGGCTCTGGGGAGAGCTGAACATGAACGGTTCTGAGTGGTCAGCGGTGGGGTTGGAGAGACAGGGATGCTGGGGTGCTGGGAGGGCAAGCATGGCAGGCCTAGGCAGGTGGGTAGGGCCTCCGGGAGGTGAGGGTAGAGGAACCATGCCAAGCCCCGTCCCCTCCTTTGCCCACAGCCCTCCAGGGCTCCCACCTCCTTGGGGTTAAAAGTCCCAAGTCCTCCTGTGACCCACAAACCCCTGAATGATCTGCCTTGTCTCCTCCTTGCCCTCCCCTCCCTCTCGCCCCCTCCCTCTCTCCGCTCAAGCCACACAGGCCACCTCACTGTTCCCCCAACACACCAAGCACAGTCCTGCCCCAGGGCCTTTGCATGGTGTGTGCCCTCTGCCTGGAAAACTCTTCTGTCAGATTTTCAGGGGGCTGTTTCTTCTCTCCATTCAAACTTCTGTTGAAAGGTTACTTCCTCACATGTGGCCAACTCTCCTATCCCGTACTCTGCTCTATTTGTCTCCCTAGCATTTATCTCCTCTGACATACATTTATTTTTATTGTTTATTTTCTGTTTTCCCAACTTTGAACTGTGCCACGAAGGCAGATCATTTAGGGCATTTTGTTCTCCATTGTGTCCCAAGGGCTAGGTACCCAGAAGATACTCAGGGAATCTTTGCTGAATGAATGGGGTTTTGCTAGGTGGGGGAAAAACAAGGAAGGAAGGCAGTCTGTACATTTATGGAACACTGACTATGTGCCAGGCTTTGTCCCTGGAGCCAGGCAGGAGGTGGAATTACCTGAGCTGGCACAGAGCAGGTGCTCCATAGATGCCCATGGAACTTGTTGATCAAAGGTGCTGACGAATTCCAAGACTGGTTTTCTGAGGCTACCTCCCCTTCCAGCCTCTTCCCTGCACTTTGACAAGAACCTGGAACAGCCTGAACGCAACACAGAAAGTAGGACCCAAGACAGCTAGAAAGAGTCGAAGCATAGCTTGTTTAATTTTTATACATTTTTTCTTTTTTCTTTTTTTTTTTTTGCATTTTATTGAATCTTTTATGGAACCCCCCCCTTTTTTATTTTTTTTTTTTTTTTTTTTTGCATAGGGAAACAAACAAACAAAATAATAACAGCCAGAGTCACTTTCTGTAAATGGTACTTAGGTAGGCGCGTCCGCGCAAACTGAAACGACTGCGTAATATACAAGGTTATGAACGGAGTATGATGTGGGGGCACGGGGCAGAGAAGCAGGCAAGGAGAAGGCTGGGCCTGGGTCAGCCCGGATGTCCGGCTCCTTGTCCCCCATCCCTGCCTTGGGGAGGAGGAGAGGGGAAAGGAGATGGGCAGTGGGCTGGCCTGGCACCAACCTTCTCCTGACATAGGTTCATGAGCATGGTGTGTGTGTGTGTGTGTGTGTGTGTGTGTGTGTGTGAGAGAGAGAGAGAGAGAGAGAGAGAGAGATCCGGTATGTGTGGCAAGCAGAAAGCGAGAGACAGAGTAAACTATCCTGGTAATATTGGTAAAATACAAAATGGGGGGAAAAACTCAAAAAATATATCTCCGAGGCGACAGGAAATGAAACAGCAACACCACCAAAAAATGTGAGAGAAAAAAAGACAGAAAGAAAGAAAATTCAGAGAGAAAACGAGTTTCCCTCCTTTCTCCCTGTTGCCTCCCCCCGACCACGTGGTTCTGTCCCTCAGACACCCTGCTGTCTCGCCCTCCCACCACCGCCCCCCCCCCGCCATGTGTGGCCCTGGCAAGGGGGAGAGGGTGAGAATGGGGGTAGGGGCCAGGACCCCTGGACTGGAAGGGGCTTTGGTTTCAGGGGGCCTGGCTGGGATCCAAGATGGGAGGCTGGGGTGCTGATGCACTTAGGGAGTGAGCTTTGGGGGCTCACAACCGGAGGGGGGCTGGGTAGCTCCTGGCCCCTTTCCAGCGGGTCTTCTTCTAGCCAGGTGGTGTGAAGGGCGGGAATTTGCGGGGGGAGTGGGTCTTCCTCTCCTGGAGCCCATGTTCCTGTTGGATCCCGCCTCCTCTTTCCTGAGGCCTGAAGACCCCCTGGGAGTCGGGAAGGAGGACCTCAAAGCTACACCAGCAGACGTGTGAGGCACTGCTTGGGAAGTCTGTTTTGGTATCGCTGGCAACAAGTCCTGCTGGGATTGCTTTGGGTCTCCTTGCTTCACCTGGGGAGCGGGGTGGGGTGGGGGTGGGCCTCCGGGGCCAGCTCGGACCCCACACACTCTGAAATGCTTAGGGATAGATCGATGGGTGGCAGGGGGAGAGGTGGCGTCAGTTTGGAGATGCGGCTCTCAGGGAGTGTCCGAAGGGGCAGAAAGACGGAAGGATGCAGGAGATGTAGGACCTGAGGGCGTGTCTCTGGAACCTCTCTCCCATCACTCTCCCTAACCCACCCCCCTACACACAAAAAGTAAAAATCAGGGGTCTCAAAGAGAGAGAGACTCCAGGCCAAAATAAAAAGTAGCCACTGTATAATCTGTATTATGAGAAAAAAATTCCAAAATTATACACATATATATAATGTATAGTATAGCCCTACACTGGAGGTCAAAGTACCATCAGAGAAGCCAGAGGGAGTGGGTGGCTGGGGTCCCGTCTCTCCCAGAGGGCTGGATGGCTGCTCCTGGCCCCAGGATCCTGCCTCACTGGTAGCTGTCCAGCCAAATGTGTCTGCTCCTGGAATGCTGCTGTCTCCGGGGACAGAGGGAAAGTTCCGGAGCTGGGGGTGTGGGGGGGTGCTGAGGCTGAAACTGCTGCTTGGGGAGCGGCAGCAGGGCCCCCTCCCTGCAGCCTCCCTTGGGGTTCCCTTCCAGTCTGATTGTCTAGCTCAGGGTGGGAATCGGGGCTCATAATCCAGCCAGAATGTGGGTTCCAGACCTGGGCACTGGGGACCCTGGACCCATCCTCCCTCCCCAGGTCAGATAGGGTGGGGCTGGCTTGCCACTCCACACCTCCCTCTCCACACTGGTCAGGGTCTGCTACCTCCATCCAAAGAGAGCGATGGAGGTGATCTGCATATATTGGGGAGGTCTCCCTTAGTCTTTTCCACAGCAAGGACTGGACCCCAAAGTCAGGCTAGGGGACTCTGCATGGGATGGGCTATGAGTGAGGGGGTGATGGTGGGCTTGGGAGGGGATGGGGTTTGAGATGTCAGTTTCATTAAGTGTCAAAAAAACCAAAAACACCCAACACCCTGCCCACCTCCCTCCCAGGGTATGAGCCCCAACTGCACTGGCAGGTGGGAGCCTGATTCCTAGTGTTTCTGCCTATTCTGATGCACAGCAGGCAAGGAAGGGAGGGGCTCTGAGGCCCAGGGTGCTGTAGGGTGCAGTCATGAGGGACACCATGGTCCAAGGCAAGCCTATGGAGGAGGGGTCCCACAGGGACGTGCCACCCACTCCCCTGTGCCACTGACTGTCCCCACTTCCCTGGTTGCGGGGGTGGGGGGGTATGAAAGCCGGAAATGGGCCCTGTGGAAACTGACAAGCAGGGCCTTGGGCTCTTGGGCCAAAGGGCCGTTCTCAAGGGCAGGGTCAAGGCCGGGGCCTGGTCTCTCCCCCCCTGGCCCTGGGGCTGGCTGAGGTGTCTTTTTGGAAGAAAACATGGCGTGAGCAAAGAGTGGCAGACGAAAGCCAGGGTCTGGCTGCAAGGCCCCACCCAGCTCTGGAGACAATTCTAACATCCAAGGTGGTGGCCAGGGAGCGAATGGGGACTGCCCGCCAAGCGTACGCCAACAGGAGATGTTCAAGGGGCCCAGGGACCGGGAGGGCCGGAGATGGCGAGGAGGGATGGGCCCAAGGTTGGTGGACCCAGCCTCGGGGTCTCTTGCCTGGACACTTCACTGACTGCTACTGTCTCGGCTTTGGTAGAGTTAAAGGCAGAGAAAATTGGAGGAAAAAAAAGGAAGAGAGAAAGAAAAAGAAGGCAGAAAGGAAAACAAGAGAAAATAAAACCGAAGAAAAGACAACAGCAATGGCTGGCCCCTTGGACGGGGCCTGTGACGCGGTGCCCCCCGGCCATCCCTGCCCCCTGGCGTCAACCCCCCGGCCGGGCCTCCATGGCTGAGCTAGACCTTACAGGTACAGACAGACAAATATTGCATATATCGGGTTTGGTTTTGTCTTTTTGTTTGTTTCACACCAGACCCCCTCTGCAGTCATAGCTGGAAGACATAGTAGAACCGGGGGGGTGGAGGTGGCAGGAGGGTCCTTCCTGCCACCCCAAGGCCAGTCTATGGGGATAGGTCCTTTGGCAAGAAGGAGGGGGCTGCAGAGGGGTAGTGACACAGCGATGCGACCCTGAGCCAGGGGGATGCCAGCCTGTGGGAGAGGTGGCGGGGGGAGTCTGGCTGTCAGCAGGGTGGCCACCCCAGGATGGGGGGGTGAGAATGCGCAGGTGCATGTGTGGCGTCTGCGGGGGGCTGGCCTGTGGCCCAGTGAGGGGAGAAACCCTTGCCTGGGGCCAGGGCACACCCCTGAGGTCTGTCCGCTGCTGTGGGCAGGGGATGCGAAATGACCCCTCTGGAGCCCGAGGATGGGGCCGGGGGGGTTGCAGAGCACCAGGGGGCACCCCCAATGCAGCAGGAGATGGGGAGACAAGAGCCCAGGGCAGGCTGGGGGCAGGGCAAACTGTGGGGTGATTGTTGCGTGCATTGCTTTGTTTTTTTTAAGCAATGTGATTTTTAAGCGTGTGATTTTTTTTTAATTCTTAATTTTTTTTTTACAAATAGAAATACATCCCTTTTCAATTTTTACTTTTTATTTCATGTCATTGTTTTGTCATTTTTTCTTTTAAACTACACGAGCAGTGCATGCAGCTATCTGTGTGCGCTGATATTGTTTAAAGGTAATACTTATTCTTGGAAGGCAAGGCACATCATGTGATAGAAAATTTCGTGCAAATTAGGAAACATGGAACTTTTTTAAGGGTTTTTTTTTTTTTTCTGTATCTTTTTTTTGTTTTCTTTTAAAGAGAAGGAGGGTGGTGGTGGAGGGCTGGAGTGGGGGGTGGCGTAGGGAGGGAGATAGAGCCAGTATCAATTGCCATGCAGTTTCAGCCGCCGTGAGCTGAAGTCAGGAGCCAGGTCACAGAAATCCTCGACTAAGCACCATGCAAAGTTAGGAAGCTGGGGGCTGCCGGGTGCCCCTTCCCCTTCCCTGCCTACCCGCACCCTCAGGTTCCCGGCTGACAAGCTTCCGGATACCCCAACTGCACGACCCACCCCTCCTGCCCTCCCCCAGAGCGGCCCATGCTTTGGTCCCCAACGGCCACCTGCTGGAGGGGCCCTGGGGACAGACGGACGGACCAAGGGTTCTCGAACCCCTCCGGACAGTGGGAGTGCGGCTGGTGGGGAAGGGTCTTGTGTGTGGGGGTGTCTTTCTCTTTATAATCGAGTGGGTTCGCCAAGCCCCTTGGGCTGGTTTGGGGGGGAAAGTCCGGTGTCTGGGGAGGTGGGAGGAGGCTGGCCAGGCCCGGGGCACCAGGGGTTTACCAGGAGAGGGAGGGGTGGGTCAGGCTAGGAGCAGTGGGCAGAGGCCCTCCCAGGGCCATGGCTTTGGCCTAGGCCGGGGATGGGGGTCAGCATTCCCCAGCGCCAGGCATGGAGACCAGTTGGGATTCAGACAGATGGCTGGAAGGGGTCTTTGTGTTTGGGCCTGGTGACCCCAGAACACCTAACACCCTTTCCCAGGCCCCCCTTCCCAAGATGGCCATCCCGGGGAGGAGGCATGGATGGGGCCGGGGAGCTGGGGTAAAGGGGCACCCCATGTCCCCAGGTTTAGTGTTTTTGGAGCGGCTCAACGGAAAATGTTTAGCAGATGGGAGGCCCCCCTACATGGCAGCAGGGAGCCCCAAGGCGCCGACCTGCCCGCCCCCAGCCGGAGCCCCCGGCCCTGTTCTGGACCACAGGTGGCCTGGCCCCTCTCCTTCTGGCCACCCAGCGGGCGACGCCTCCTGGCTGTGCCCCACTTCGGCAGGGGGTGGGGGATGAAAGTGCAAACCGTGGTCCCCCTTTGGGCCAGGAGGCACCAGGGAGGGGCTGTCGCTCCAGGATGTAAGGCACTGGCAGAGGAGGCGTGGGGGCAGAGAGGGCACACCAGCTTCTCGAGACCCCAGGCCCCATACCCCAGCGGGGCAGGACACTGGGAGGAGGCCCAGCTCTGCCCCTTGGGCCTGCTGGGGGCGGGGTTCCATCTCTCTAGCTCTGATGGGGGCATAGCAATGAGGGGTCAGCGACTGGAAGGGGCCAGGTTGCGGGAGAGGAGGGAGGGGGGAGGCCCACGGCCACTCTCGTCCCAGCTGGACACAGGGGAGGGGGGCGGGCGGTGGAAATCAGGCACTTAAACCACTCGCTCTCACCTCCCACCTCCACGGGCTAAGTGGGGGGGGTCCTCCCCAGTTCAAGGGTTGGGTGGATAGAGAGACCAGAGCAGCCCCCAGGCCTCTCTG
>NW_011495051.1:2578615-2582798 GCF_000754665.1 Bison bison bison | reverse complement strand
GGAGCGGAGGCCTCACTGGGTGCCCTGCCCCGTGGGCCTGGCGCGGGCTCCAGGCTGCGCTCACCTGGTCCTGGGAGGAGGCGGGCGTGGCTGGGCCTCCCTGACCGGCAGCAGCAGCAGCAGCGAGAGGAGATGAATAACTTAGGACGATCCCGAGCGTCCGGTCCGTCCGGCCGTGGTGTCCCGAGAGTCCGAAGCGTTGTCATCTTTACCGTCTATCTTCTTGGTTGGGTGGGTTTATCTTTATGTATTGTAATTTTTTCCCCCGTTTGTCTTTTTTTTTTTCCGTTTTTTTTTTTTTTCCTCCTGTGTTTATGTGTCTGTGTGATTTTGTCTTTCGGCCGGGCTGAGAGTCGGCGGCGGGGCGTTCTTGCTTGCTGTAGCTTTCCACCGAAAATGTGGGCCGGGGGCCGTCCATGCGGCCCCCTGGGATTCCTGGGACAAAGGAGCAGGGCGTGGGAAGAAATCTTTCTTATCCCAGATACCAGGACTGGGTGGCCGGAGGGGGACACACACAGAGAGAGAGAGAAAGAAAGAGAAAGAGAGATGGGGGTCAGGCTCTGTGGGCCACAGCCTATACCCACTGCGGCCCCCTCGACCCCTGGAACCTATGACCTCTGTCCCAGACTTGTGTAACCTGCTAGGTGACCCTGGGCGAGTGATTGGGCCCCTAAGCAGGGCTGCTGGATAAAACTCAGGAAGTTCAGTTACACCTGAATCCTAGATAAGCCTTTTAGTGTAAGTATATCCCATGCAACTTTTGGGATATACTTGTGCTTAAAAAAAATTTTTCTTTTCTTTTTTTTTAATTCTTTATCTGGAACTGCAATCTACCTGAACTCTGTAGTTTTGTCTGCTAAATCTGGCAACCCCACCTCCAACCCTGAGTATAAAACACGGGAGGGGATACTCCCCCTCGTGGGAGGAGGGCCACTGGTGAATCTCTACAGACAGGCACCATGTTCAGGCCCTGTGACCTGGGTTGTTTGTTTCTTTTTTACTTTTAACATTTTCGCATTTAATGGTTCCCCTAGAACCCTCATGAAAGAGGGACTACTGCCCCCCGACCCCGTTTTACAGTGAAGAAGACAGGGGCTCAGAGAGGTAAAGTAACTTGCCTAAGTCCACCAGCGTTTGAGGGAAGAAGACAGAATTTGAACTAGGGCCTGAGAAGCTACTTGCTTGTCCCCCTGCCTGGGGCTGACCCCTTAGCCTGGCCACTGAGGGGGTCATGACTTCCACTTTACAGAGGAGGAGACCGAGGCTTGGGGTCAGGCAGCCAGGTCTATAGGGACAGCTCTGGCCTGGGTCCCCACAGGGAAGCTGCTGTACAGACCCTTCCCCTGGAAATACATTCAATCCACCTGGGGAGTGGGACTGGGGTAGGGACCCCCCTGCCCCATCCCACTGAGGTCACAGCAGCGCTGTGCCCCCACCCCTGCTGTAAACCAGTCACACTCCCTCCAACCGGGCGATCAATCCCACCAGGCCGCCTGCAGCCGCTGGGCCATCCCATCGAACTGGCGCCGTGGCTCCCAGCCCCCCACCTCCAGCCAAGTTCAAGTTCATCTTGGCCATTACCTCATGTCTGGTTTCCGTTGGCAACCAGACAGATTCTGGGCGTGACCCTCCCCTGTGGTGGCCGGCCTCCCCAGGCCCTTCCTCCCTGCCTCCTCCCTTCCTAAGCTCTCTGCGCACCCGACTCTGGCCCCCGTAATGGTGGGAGCAGGGAAGGCACCCTCAACTCAACATCCTCTCCCATCAGCTGAGGGGGAGACTGAGGCCGCATGGTGCCAACAGTGAGGTCTGGGCTCTGTCACCCCCTGGCCTGGCTGGAGCCCCCAGTGTGGCTCTGGGCACACGGCTTAACCACTCAGGCCCTCTGCTCATCTGCTGACCAGGTGTGATGGGCAGAGAAGGATTGGGGAAAAATGCTAGGCCAGGCGGACCCACCCCTTCACACAGGGAAGCGGGGGAGGCGTCAGACCCCACAGAACCCTACTCTGGAGGCCAAAGTGATGGCTGGCTCAGGGCTGTGGGGGAGGGGTGGGATGGTGAGAGATGGGGGTGGGGAGATGAAGAGGCAGGCAATTGATCAGGGAGAGATCAATTGCCATTGATTAGAGGAGGGGCGCTGATTGGGGTCAGAGAATATTGATCAGGGGGCCAGGCGCTGATGAGGGTGAGGGCAGGAGATGGAAGTGGGGAGGGGAGAAGCCAATGCAGGCTGGGAGGTGGGGCGGAGGTGGGGGGCCGCGTGCAGAGGAGAGCCAACCCGCCAGGAACAAGGAAGGTGGAGGAAGTGCTGACTGCGCCAAAGAGGAGGCCTCTCCGCTCTGAGCCCTTAGCACAGGGGCTCCGAGAGGGGGGAATGGGTCTCACGGTTCCTTCCTCCCCTTCCCTCCCTTTGGGGTCTGCCGGGGTCGGGGGACCCCTTAGTCCAGGGACCCACGGTCCTGCCTACACAATTCTGGCAGGGTCCTCCATCCAACACCTTTGCTGCCCCCTGACACCAGCCCCACAAAGTTCTTTCTGGCTGCCAGCCCTGGCTGTGCAGACCCCGCCCTCCCTCTAACCTTTTCCATTGCTCCCCTGGGCCCCCAGGCCAAGCCCACGTTCCAGGTCTGCCAGCTATGCTCAGGCTGCTTCCCCATTATTTCCAGCCCTTGGCAGCGCTGAGCCCCCTGCCTGGACATACTTATCCTCTGTCAGACGCCAGGCTCCAACCTCTCCCCTCCCAGGCAGGGGCCCAGATGCCCCCTCCCCCAGGGTCCTCCACAGTCCCGGTCCCACCCTCTCTGGTCCCCTGGCAGGGCCTGTTCACCAAGCAGGGGGTGACCATAGGCACAGAGAAACAAAGGTTCCCCCTACCTGCCTGCCTTGATTTCCCTCCCCTTCCAGGCCGTCCACTTGGGGTGGTCCCCTCTTCCCCCATGCAGAGGCTGATGATAGGGGAGGTGACACCATGGATGGGGGAGACCGGGGCAGGGTGAAGAGGGCAGCCCACACCCGTCCGTTGCTTTTATTAGCTTTGGTTTCGGAAGCAATTAGGACATGCCCAGCCTCCAGTGGGGAGGGCTGTCAGGTGAGAGTGGAAGAGGAAGATCCTGGCTCCCTGAGCACTCTGGGGGCAGGGGTGTCCACACTGGGATAGAACTCAAAACCCAATTGAAAGAGGGGTGGCCTGGGGCTGCGCCAGCTCAGTGGGTGACCCTGACCAAGCAATCCCTCTGTCTGGATCCTGGCCAGGGCTCAGTGAGGCGGGACACTTAATGTTTTGGGTATGCGAGGGGCGGCCCTGGCCTTTCCATGCCCTTTTTGGATCAAACTGGTCCCCTGATGCTCCAGACACTTCAAGGACTCCCCAGGAAGTACCCAAGGCTGGAAGAAGAGACTGAGGTTCAGAGTGGGTGAAGGAGAGCTGGGCACAAGCCCTCATCTCCTGACCCCAGGACCCCCAGCTAAAGTCTGTGAAGGGAGGGAGGGGGACTGCCAGGTCCCCCCCAACTCTGGACCCCCTGAGCTGCCAGCAGCAGCCGGGGGCCAGGCTGTGGCGGGAGGTTCCTTGGGCCTCCCCAGAGTGGCCGATTCTGATCTCAGCGGAGAAGGGGGACGTGGCTACCCGTCCACCTCGCCCTCACCCCTGCCCCCTGCCCATGGACTCTGTTGCAAGAGATCACTCTCTCACGGTGGCTTGAGGATCCGAATGTGACCCCTGGGGACCCTGCAAATCCCCATGCTCTATGGTTACTGGGGAGCCCCAGGATGTTTCTCTGTGAATCTGGGACTCAGAGGGGCTGCAGCAGCCGTTTTACATCCCGTGATCCCCTCCTCAACACACACCAACCAGGGAGCAGGGCTTGGGGGTACAGCCACCACCATCGAACACCACCTGCCAGCACCTTCCTGGCCTGCACACGACACTGATACAGATGCCAGATCAAAGGTGGGAGTTGGGGACACACAGGGAGGGGCTGAGGCCACCTCCTGCTTCGAGAGATGCTGGGAGCCACGGGTCTCAGTTCCAGACACATTGAGGCTTGGCCCCGCAGTGCTGTGCAGCCTCAGGCAACTCACTCCTCCTCTCTGAGCCTCCTTGTCTTGTCCTCAGCCAGCCTTGGTCCCCCCAACCTAGTGCACACTCAGTGGCAGTGATGCCAACCCCACCTCTGCTGTCTCCCTC
>NW_011495051.1:2578150-2578397 GCF_000754665.1 Bison bison bison | reverse complement strand
ACCCCACCTCTGCTGTCTCCCTCCCACCTCGCGGGCTGGAGCCTGGGGTGGGGGCCTGCATGCTCTACCAGGAGGCCCCACCCCCCTGCCATGGGCTGCCTTGGTTTCCCCAGCTTCCTCTGGCATCCTGGGATCCCTTGCCACCCCTTGCCTCCCTCTGGCCGGCGTGGGAGAGGATGAAGGTTGGGGGTCTGAAAGCTTGGGCTGATGCAGTATGTGATCCTGGGCAAAGCCCCTCTCCTCTGTG
>NW_011495051.1:2572222-2577805 GCF_000754665.1 Bison bison bison | reverse complement strand
CCTCCCCCGGACGGTCCGGGCACCCCGAAAAGCCCACAGGCTCAGGCCCCAGGGTCGCGCAGGCAGGTGTCTGCCGGGAGGGAAGGCGCGGGATGAAAGATTCATAATCCAGAACCCGCCTGTGAATTATTCAGAGAGTTCCAGTGCCTGGTCCATCCTGCTCCCGTGGCCTGCCTCCCGCCGTGCGGGGTGCCATGAATTATTGAGGGCGTTTTATTTATTAATTTCCCTCCTGGAGAGGGCTCGGGGAAGGCTGGGTGCACACACACAGCATCTTTATATTTTAATCTCACTGATCACGCTTTGTGGGTGAGGCAATGATTCGAAATCGAGGCTGGGGTGTGGGGAAGGGGGTGGCAGGAGTGTCCCCATGTGGTCTCCACTCAAGCAAGGGTAAGTGGAAGGCAGTGAGGCTTGGGGAGCTTGCGGGGGGAAAGCAGGCTGGACCTGCAGTAGAGAAGTTGGTACAAGGCAAAAGAGAAGAAATCCACGTTCACTCCCCGTCTATTAAGTGTCTACTGTATACCACGCAGTGGGCAGCATTCCAGGGTTAACTCAGTGGCCTCAACACAGCAGACAAGACTCTTCTGCCCATTTCACAGATGAGGAAGTAGGGCGAGAAGGTGATGACCAGCCCTCCGTGCCAACTCTGTGCCCTGCACCTGCCTCCTGCTAAGTGTTCTCCCTGATCTGTTTCACTGATTCGCTCCGCACCGCCCCTGGTGACTGTCCCATTTTGCGGCTGAGAAAACTGAGGCTCAGAGAGGGGAGGACAGTTGCCCAAGGTCACACAGGGAAGGAGCTTCAGGGGTGGGATTGGAGCCCAGCATTCCAGTGCTGCGTACTGGTGTTTGGAGAAAGATGTCTACATGTGAGGCCGCCCCGGGTCTTGGCAGGCAGTGGATACTGGGGAAGAAACACTAGGGGTGGGGATGCTGTGTGTGGGGAGCGGGGCCGACAGGGCCCAGAGGGAGGGCTGGCCCCTCCTGCTGGGGGTGAGGAAGCTCCTTTGGGGAGTGAGGGAGAGAGACATTAAAAAAGATGGGGTTCAGGGAGAGACTGGGGGCAGAGCCATGGCTGATGGGGATACCTGGACCAGGGTAGGGGCGTCCACTGGGGGCTGGTGAGCTGTAATCTCTCCAGCCACATCCCGAAAGTGGAAAGCTCGGGAAGGTTAGGAGACCCGGCCAGGGCCTCCCACTAGGCTACCACCCAGACCTACATCTACAGGGCAGAAAGTTCTAGAAGGCAGGGCAGCCACCCCAGGCCTCCTGGGGACAGATGGGCAAGCGGGGACTGTCCAGCCTGAAGGTGTGGCCCAGTCTGGCAGCTAGGAACATAGCCCGCTGTGGCCAGTTTTCCCTGAGAATCCAGGGGAAATCTGGAAATTTTACGTGAAATGTCCTGACTTTAAAACAGCAACCATCATAACAGAGTCCCCTTTTTCACAGACAGAAGGCACCTGGGGGCCGGGTCTGGCCCTCCCGCCTCCAGTTTGAGATCTTCCCTTACTGCTTGTTGTACAGAGGAGGGTTTGGAGCCTGGGTATGGGAGTGGGGGTGGGGTGGCACACAGGGGGCCCCAGGCCACTCAGCCAGCGGAGGCAGACCCCAGACTCGCCCCCAGCCATCTCCTCAGGCTGCCTTGGCCCTGCGTGGACCAGGCCTCCGTCTGGGGACCCACCAAACTCGCCGGCACACACCGGGTGGGCCTAAGCCCCCAACCCCAGCAGCGGGGCCGGGGAGGGGAGGGGCCCCTGGGGGACGCCTTCCTGGGTGCTTACAGGGCGAGGTCGGCGACGAGCTTCCTCCCTCGGAGGTGGGTTTGGTGGCAGGGGGGAGCGCCAGCCGCGGCAGCCCGGGGGGCGGGGGTGCCAGCATCTGAGCAGAAAGGCAGTGACTGGACATTTTGAGCTGGCCACTTCCATTTAACTGGGGGGAACAGAGAGACAGGTGGTTAAGGCGGCGGGTGCCCCCTCCGCCTCGGGCTGCTGTCCACCCTGGGGCTGTGGATGGGCCTGGCCGGGACGAGTTTGGTGGGTGCCCGGGGCTCGCCTGGCCCCGCAGGCCTCCAGCATCCTGGGATGGCTGTATCATCGCCGCCTCCTCAAGCCACTTCATGCCCACTTTCTCCTAAACAGGATCAGCACCACCAGACTGCATGGGCGGCCTGGACACATCTCCCCGCGTTTGCCACGAGTACCCCTTCATCCATCACCTCTCCCACAGTCCCCAGGTCCAAAAGCCTCCGAACATCAAAGCTTTGGTGGACGTTTGGCCAAAGCCGGCCTGAGCTCAGCAGTAATCATGTCTGATTTCGGGGTCGTCCACTCAGACATTTGAAACAGACTTAAGTTCCCACTGGTCTGACTCCAGGAGCTGCGGACCCAGGTGTTTGCAAACAGAAGCTGCCCAGTTGGAGGAAGGGCCGCCTGACACTCATAAACAATGCCCAGGGGTCCCTGGGGTGGTCGCACCGCCCCACACTCACCGGTCCAGGCTGCTGACTGGCCGGGTCACAGGCCAGCGAGACGAGATCTTTGAGCGGGTCCTGGGGGTTGAGGTGAGGCGGGTAGCGGATGGCCGTGTGCGGGAAGTAGGTAGAGGCCGTCTGGGGCAGGATGGAGGTGGTGGGGAAGTGCAGGGCTGAGGACGGGTGAGGGCTTCGGGCGATCCCTGTAGAGATTGGGGCGTGGGCAGTGGTCATCAGGGGCTCCCACTGGGCTGCCCTGTCTCAGAGTCACCGTGTTTATGCAAGTGGGTTACGCCTACATCTCCACCATGAGCCCATGGGGGCCTGGAACCACCCCTTTTACAATTTTTATTCATTTTTTAAAATTTACTATTGTTATTTTGCCATGCCGCGTAGCTAATGGGATCTTAGTTCCCTGACCAGGGATTGAGCCCAGGCCTCGGCAGTGAAAATGTGGAGTCCGAACCACTGGACCACCAGGAAATTCCACCGGCCCTTTTGTTAAACAGAGGACAACTGTGACTCTCAGAGGGACCATCCCCTGTTCTAGCCACACAGCAGGCAGGTGGCAGACCTGGGGGTCTGAGCCCACACTGACTGGCCCCACAGCCCGCACCTTGACCCAGGGCTCAGCTAGCTCTTTCCATAAACGGAAGGTGGGCCCATTTTTTTAAAAAATTGAGATATCATTTGCACACTATAAAATACACCCTCTTAAAGTGTACATTCACTTTCTTTTTTAGCGCATTCACGGAGCTGTGCAACCATCACTATAATCTCTCTTAGAATATTCTCATATCCACCAAAAGAAGCCCTGTTCCCATTAGCAACACTCCTATTCCCTCCCCAGCCCCTGGCCACCAGGAACCCACTCTCTGTGTCTGTGGATCTGCCTGCTCTGCACATTTCCCGTCAGTGGAGTCACACCCTGTATGTCCCTCTGTGCCTGCCTCTCTCACTGAGCATCGTGTCCTCAGGGGCCATCCACGTGGTAGCAAGTGTCAGGGCTTCACCCCTTTTTATTGCTCAGTAACAGTCCAGTGTGGCATTTGCTTTTTTTATTTTTTTCTTGTTCTAAATAATTCAGTGACACTTTTAATTCCAGAACATCTTCTTTCCCCACAAAAGAAGCCCTGTATCTATTAGTGGTCACTCCCCTTTATTCTCTCTCTCTGGCCAGACAGTAAATATTTTTGGCTTTCCAGGCCATAGGGCTTCTGATAGGGCTACTCAACTCTGCCCTTGTCACCTGAAAGCTGCCACAGATGATGTGTACACGGATGGGTGTGGCCCTGTGCCAATAAAACTTTATTTACAAGAACAGGTGGCAGTTGGGGGCCCTGCTTTGCTGGGTCCCAGTCTAAATTGCTGTACTATCTTGACTTTTGCCTCTGTCCTGTATACATACCTGCCTTTGTATGGCACTAAATCATTATTATCACAACCAAGGGACAACAGATGACATTCAGGTTCCTGTTTAACTCATTCTGATTTAACTCATTTGGTTCTAAGGACGGCCTTGGGTGGGGGACATTTAGGAGCCCTGATGGACAGGTGACTGGCTTAGCTCAAGCCCTGTGGTGGCTAGAGTCCTGTCTCTGCTGCTCTGAGTGTGATGCTGCCCATGTGGGTGGCCAGGAGTGCCCATATTCCTGTGTGGCCTGTGTGCGGCCTTCTTTTTTTTAAAATTAAAAAAATTTTTTTTAAATCTTTTTGCCACACCAAGCATGTGGGATTTTAGTTCCCCAACTAGGGATCAACACATGCCCCCTGCAGTGGAAGCACAGAGTCGTAACCGCTGGACCGCCAGCGAAGTCTGTGTGTGACACATCGTGTGTCCTGTGTGTGACACACCATGTGTGCTGTGTGTCTGCCTCTTTTTGTGGCGGTCCAACCCCGGGATCTGTCCATGGGTCACTTGGACAGATGTGACCCATGACAGGTCATATGTCATACTGTATGGGGAGCAGATTGGGAGGTGAGCCCCTGGCTGCACCTCTTGGTACAAAAGGGGAAACTGAGGCCTCCAAAGAGTCAGGCCTGGGTGCTCTCTGCCACAGCACCTGCAGGCTTTCTTGCCTGGATGGGAGGCTACAGCAATAGGACTTGTGGTCAGACAACTGGTGGGACTTCCCTGGCTTCGAGGGCCCTGTTGAGATGGCCCAGCCACCCCTCCACTCCCGGGGCCCGCAGTGCTCACCACTGTGCACGGCGATGACAGGCCGGTGGTGCTGGGTGAAGCTGGAGAGGCGAGGTGAGTCCTGGGGAGATGGGCTGTTGAAAGGAGACTTGTCCATCTCTGTTTTCTTCACTGGGGATGAGATGCCTGCGAGGAGAGCCAGACAGTCAAGGGCCTGCAGGCAGGGTCTCTCCACTCCTAGGACCCTTGGGCCTCCCCGTGGAGCCTCTGCCCATCATTCCACCAGCCACTTGTGGGCGAGAGGCTGGGAACCCATTGCAGAGAGGGCAAACTGAGGTTCAGAGCGGGGCAGGGGGCCACCCAGGGTCATGTGGCCCACGGGGATGAGGGGCCTAATGCCCCATGGGCCCCTGGGTGACAGAGCCTGGCTCACATCTTCTCTTCTTCTAGACGTGGGTGAGCTCAGGGCTGCCCTCACCCCCTGGGGGACGCCAGAGCCCTGGAGAAGGCAGCAGGGTGGGCAGAGGGGAAGGTCTGGTCCAAAATCCGAGTGGCTCTGTGCTTGTGCCCCTGGCATCCTTCCTGGGGGTGCAGAACCTTCCCTGTGGGGTCATCGTGACTATTAAATGAGATATGACAGGTAAAGTCGTCAGACCAGGATCCAGCACAAACCCATGCGCTGGAATCATCTGCTTCCATTCCTCTGCAGATAGTGGTCTCACTACCTACCCTGAATGCCCTGGGGGAACCCAGAAGGTCTCCAGCTCAGCCTCAGTGAATGAAACAATGGTATAAAGTAAGTGGGCCCTGTTTCTGCGGTCTCCTGCCCATCGTTCTGTGAGCTGACACCTGCATGTGTCCCTAGCGCTGTCCCATCTGGGACACCTGGGGCACCCTCTTCCCTGAGGCATTTCATCATAGGGCGCTTCTGGTTGCTGCACTAGCACCGCTGGGGGTGGGGGTGGGGGTAG
>NW_011495051.1:2559258-2571957 GCF_000754665.1 Bison bison bison | reverse complement strand
CGGGTCTGGGCTTTCCCAGGGATAGGAAGAGTTGGCAGGACCCAGGGCAGGGTGTGTGTGTGTCCCTGCAGCCATGGAGGGGGTGTGTGTGCACACACGCATGTTTGCATGCACAGTGGGCACCTGGCTGGGGCATGGCTGTGGCAAGAATGAGGTTAGGGCTGTGAGACGCTCACTTAGGATCTCCTAGAACAGCCTGTCCCTGCATGGAAATAGCCCAGCCCAGACCCACCCCCAGCCGCACCTCTGCAAGGCCTTTCTAGAGCTTCTAGGGCTTGAGGGAGCCAGGGCATGGGGTGGGGGCAAGGAGGCACCCGCATTGCAAGAAAGAGTCACCCTCATGTTCCGCACACCCCATCTGATGCTCCTGCATCTGAACATCTCTAGCTCGTCCAACAAACACACCGGGAACAGCCCCACATGTGCAACCGTGGCAGTCAACACGGTGCCTGGCCTGGGTGAGGACCCTAGGCGCCCCATCAAAGTAAGCATCTCTCCACTTAGCAGGTGTGCCCTTGACCCCTCCATCCTGATGCAACCAGCCAGCTTTCTGTTCAATACACATACGTATATGTCCTCTTTGAGCATCCCTATGCCGCCGGTGGAAGATACACACCTAACTGGAGACAGGTGCCAGTAGGTGCCCCGCTCCCCTCAGCATCTTTCCACATGCTTGTCACACATGCCTGTCTGTCCCCCATTTAAGCACACACTCTTCATCTAACGGGTAGGCCTGTACCTCCCCCATCTGAGACCCACAAACTAGCCCATACCCCTGCAGCCCACCGTGGTGGAGCCTTCTAGTCTCCAGGGCCCACAACACAGCATGGGCAGAGGGTGTGCAGAGTGGATAGGTGGGCAGGTGGAGCACAGTTCTGGTAGGAACCACCACCACTCAGTGGGCACTTACTATGTGGGATGCTCTCCCCAGCACTGCTGATCTCAGCCAGTCACCCTCTGTAGAACCATCCTGGGCTCTGTGGGGTGTGGAGCAGCCTCCTTGGTCCCACCCACTCAAAGCCAGGAGCACTTCCAGTCATGATGACCAGACATGTCCCAGAGATCACCCAGTGTCCCTTGGGGGCACAGATGACCTGGGTGAGGACCCTCTGTGAGACCCTGGGGAGCCACAAAGTGGTGGAGCTGGGACTCAAACCCAATCCATAACCACAGGCAATGCTCTGCCACCCCCCACTGCCCCCCTCCGCTGCAAAGTTAAAAAAGGGATGAGGTAAGCCAACCTCCCATTCCCACAATGGAATAACTGCCTGTGAAGGGCCTATATCCCCTGGCGAAGGGCCACAGAAGCAGCGAGAGCAGAGCACTCTGGGATCCCCTCTTTGCCAGGCTTGGCTGAGTAAGCAGGGAAGGCCTTGGGGAGGAGGTGGCCACGTGAATAGGCACTCTTGGCATTCCTGGCCTGGGCATGGAATGTGCAAAGGCCTGGAAGCTGGTATAGAGGGCCTGAGAGATGTGGCTGCAGGGGTCTTGCCTGGGTGGAGAGGGGGGTCTTGCCTAGGCAGGGGGTCTTGCCTGGACTGGGCGGGGTGGTCTTGTCCTGGAGGGGCTGGATCCCCCTGCCACCCGCTGCAATAGGCCTTTGCTCTTTTAAGGCCCTGGAGTGTGGAGGCTGGGGTTGGGGAGTTAGATGAGCGCTGCCTGCTGCCCATGGAGGCCACAGCGGAGGAAGGGAGAGACTGCTCTAATCAGCTTAACCCCCTTAATGAACAGCTAATTGGGGGCTGTCTAGACAGGAAGCTGGAGGAAGTCAGGAGGAGGAGAAAGAGGAGGAGGCATTGTAAGAAGGGAAGGAGAGGAAGGGGGAGGAGGAGGAGGGAGGAAAAGACAGAATCCATCTCGCCAATAGACTGTGAGCACCAGGAAAGCAGGGACAGGCACACACTAGAGATTTGTGTGTTTGTGTTTGTGTGTGATGCCCACTGAGATGCCCACAGAAGGAAGCGAGTTTGTCATTATCTGAGGCAACCAATGGGAGCTCCAGGGGGACTGACCCCCTCTGGCATCCCCTTCTGGCTCTGTGATTCCCTATCACACACCAGAAGCTGCTACAGGCTTCCTTCTTGTCCTCCCCTGTCACGGCCATGTCATTCTCAGGGCAGGAAGGTCAGATCCAGCCCTAGGGACTCTCTCCAGTACTCCCTTCCTTTTAAAATGCTGTTTTTCTTTTTTGAGCATCCTGTATTGAAAGCTGGGCTCTTTATTTCCAGCCTTTCTCTTTTTTTAATCAATAGACTGAAGGCTATAATTTTTCCTCTCAGGACTGCTATGGCTACCCCAGCACAGGCTGTCTTTCAGCTCTAAATAGTATACACTTTATATGTAGACAATCTCTTCAATTACAGAGTTAATGAGAAGTGCTTTTGAGTTTCCAATCAGGAAATGACAGGGCAGAAGTTCACTGTCTCCCAATATCTACTTTATCCTTCTTTCTTAGTAACAGAACCATTAATTTGAGATGGCACACGACTGCCCCAAGTAAAACTACATTTCCCGGCATCCATCACACAGCCAACTATGGCCTTAGGACTAACTCAGGGGCTCAAAGACAAGCAGAAGAGCTAAGTGAGTCTTCTGAGAATTATGTTTAAAGGGGGAGGACATGCCCATACTTGACCTTTCTTTCCTGATGGCTGGATATGATACATGATGGTTGGAGCTCCAGCAGTTACTCTGGACCACAATGTAGGAATAAAAACCATATTCAGTGCTGCATAATGCAGGAGACTAAAAGCCTCACATCACACTTGCCCAGGGCTGCTGATGGCTGGACATCTATTTGAGAGAAATGTACTTCCTTTTGAGTTTTCTATAATCTGCAATCAGACCTAAAGCTTATTGAATGCAGGTCTTTATAGAGACAAACTTGAGAGAGAGAGGGAACTCAAAGCGACAGAACCATAGAGACACTCTGATTCATAAATTAGAGCCTAATAGAGGTCCCCCCAGCATTTGGTACTGCTCTGGGAGCACACAGTGAGGAAGAGGGAGGACCCCTGGGACCTCAGATGTCACAACCAGCTGTGTTACAGACTGATTCAAAGAGATGGAATTTTATAAGGACGTGAACACCGAGAAACCCTCCTGTTTCCTGGTCACTTATCACATGCCAGATGGTTGCTTTATTCACATTCCACCATGTCCTCTTTCCAACTCTCCAAAAGAATGATCGTTCTCATCTTCCCACTTTGGAGATGAGGCAACTGGGGCTCAGAGAAGTTAAGTCACCTGTCCAAGGGTACACAGCCTACACAGTGAGCAAAAGGCAGGGCTGGGATTTGTACCCTTGTTTCTCTGATGCCTGAACCTGCCTTTTTTCTTCCTTCCTTCCTTCTTTTCTTTTTACTGAAGAATAGTTTATTTATGATGATTCAGGTATACAATAAAATGATTCAATTTCATATATATATATATATCAGATTCTTTTCCATTTTAGTGAATCTGCCCTTTTAATTGTAATCTTAGGTTACTTATCAAGGATCCTATAGGTATGGCACTTTGTATAGACAGATCTCTATAAGACATCAGGCTCTATGCAAGTAGGAAAGAGGGAAACAGGAAGAGGAGGGAAGAAAATAAATTGTAAAGGTATACTGGGTACTTATTATGTGTCAGGCATGTTTTAGGAACATTAGATGTCATAAATTTACTTAATCCCCACAACAACCCTATGGAGTGGGTAATGTAGGCATTAACACCCCCATTTTACAGATGAAGAAACTGAGGCACAGACAGGTGGGGGCACCAGGAAGCTGCTAAGGGTTGGGGGACTCGAGTCCACCATTCATAACCACTAGGCTATATGATGGGGTGAACCCTTGATAAGGGAAAAGACATCGAGTAAAGCCAAGCTTCTAAAACTGGGGGACAAGAGAATCTGAGGAATGCCAGGGACGTCCTCTCCACAGGCCACTCTGCAAACCACTTCCTTTATGGCTAGCGCTAGCTCACTAGAGAGCGGAATCTTAAGGTGAAAGAAACTGCCTCTCTTTTTTTCCCCCTGGCTGCGCCCCGCGGTTTGTGGGATCCAACCAGGGCCCTCTGCAGTGAAAGCGCCAAGTTCTAACCACTGAATCGCTAGGGAATTCCCATAAAGGGATTCTTTAGACGACAACGACGGTGGAGATGGAAACGCCAAAGAAGGGAAGCCTTTGGAGAATGCCCTTGGGGAGACGGTTAGTAAACAAAGAATCCGGAGGAGCCAGCGCTCGACAGAAAAGAGCCTCTATGAAACAGCTGACCCTACAAAACAGGGGCCTCATGAGAGACACATTCTAGAGAGGACCCTAGGAAGACAAAGGAGCAACAAGAAAACCTGCCAGGAAAAGGATGCTATAAGAGAAGAGGGGCTCCTATGTAACTGGAATCACCCATACCAAGCTCCCGTGGAGATGCGAATCTTGGTTGAGGGGAAGGAACTCCAGAAAGGACCCCCGTGAGTAGGCAACCTATATATCAGGACCCTCTAGCGGCGACCCTGTATTGGAGGGTCTATGGGGAACCCCAAGAAGAAGCACCCTGCTGATCGAATCTATACTGAGTCAATTCTGTAAAGCAAGAAACTCACAGAGATAGCCTGTTTACAGGCAGAGGGCAAGAAAGCCGGCCAGAGTGGAACCAAAGAGCTCCGGGAATGCAAACCCGGAGTTTACGTCCAGCCGAACGCAACCCGCGCGACTACAATCCCCAGGAGGCCCCATGGCTCCAGGCCGACTCCCGACTCTCTGGCGCCCGCGCAGTGCCTGTCGGAATACGTAGTCCCAGCCGCGGTAACCCCGACCGGAAAGCCAGCCAGCTCCCGCCACCAGGCCCACCTCCTTCCATGTCCTCCGTCCAGTTGCGGCTGCTACTCGTGGGAGAACTGGGCGAGGTGTAGTAATCGCCGCCGGGGCTCGTGTCCACGTCTTCCTCCATCGAGCCGGATTTGTGCCGCTTGCTCCTAAAGGGCGAAGGAGGAAGCCAGCAGGGCGGTTACCACGGAGACGCAGGGGGCCCAGCGGACGTCGTTACTTCCGGCCCTTGGGGTGGGGCGGGGCGAGGAGGGTGCTATCGCGAGACTGCATGCGAGCCGCGGACTTGCCCCTGGCCCTCAGACAACACCTGTTACAATCTGCCCGTTACTTGGATGGGACACCTGGGACCAGAGACAGGGAGGGACTCGGCTGAGGTCCAAGCTAGAAAATTAGCAGAGTGGAGACTAAAGCCCAGAAGACCTGGCTCATCTCTTGAGCTGCTGTAATCCCCAGAACAACCTGGTAGGATCATGATCCCGTTTTACACATGAGGAAACCGAGGCAAACATAATGTGTGACTGGCTCACAATCACATAGCATATCTCAGCAAGAATCACTGGCTGTGTTCTCATCTCAAGGGCTGGGCCTGTAGGGCTCTAGGCTGCAGGAGTCTAGTGTGGGGTGTCAGGACTGGGGAAAAGAGTCACTTGGGTCCTGGATTTTTAAGGATAAATAAAGAGTTTTCCAGGTGGAATGTGGAAACAGGGAAACGAATGAACCAGCTGGGGCTGGATGGAGGTGGGTGGGTGGGATTATGGAATGCCCAGAGGTGGGGCCCGGGGGACATACCCGCTGGAGGATGTGCTGGGTAGCGTTCTTCTCATGCCGGTGCTGGCTGGATTTAGGTCATATGCCAGGTGTCCCTGCAGCTCCCCCAGGGAGAAGTTGGGTCCTGTTCCAGTCACCACAGGTGCTGCAGAAGGCCACAGAGAGGAGGGTGAGGGAGGGGACAAGGTCCAAGGCTGTGATTTGCCCTGGAGGGGTGGGGAGAGCCCTTTGGGGGCTGGCACTAGTTTGGCTGAAACTGCCCTAAATTCTATGTATCAGAAGAACAAGGCCATTGAGAGAGGCCAAGGTCACACTGTGAGGCAGAGACATAGCCTGAGCCAGAGGCCAAGCTTCCCAGCATTCTGAGGCCAGGCTCTGCTGATCTGGATGGGGAGGGAGATGGTTAGGGTTAAGGTAGGGTGCTGTGCTGTGCTTAGTCACTCAGTTGTGTCTGACTCTTTGCAACCCCATGGACTATAGCCCATGAGGCTCCTCTGTCCGTGGGATTCTCCAGGCCAGAATACTGGAGTGAGTTGCTGTTTCCTTTTCCAGGGGATGTTCCCAACCCAGGGATTGAACCCAGGTCTCCCACATTGCAGGTGGACTCTTTACCATCTGAGCCACCAGGGCTCCCTGAGGTGTGGATTTGAAATGGAGGTATCTGGGGGGTGGGTCCCGAAGCAGGTCCATAGGTAAGGCAAAAGGACAAGAGGCAAAGCGGATTGGGAAACCCTCTGGGGTCTCCTCCTTATGGAGTGAGGGAGGCCCCCAGGGGGGATGTTGGGGCGGAAGTTCGTTTGGCCCCTCCACCCAGCATCTAGAGTCCTTCCTGGGGAAGCGCATGTCAGCCTGACCTTGGACTCTGGAAAGGGCCTGGATACTGCCCTTCCTAGGAACCTTAGTTTAGTGATAGGGGTGGCTGGAGAGGACGAGGGGGAGTGGGGCAGGGATATGGGTTCCTTCTTCCTCCCTCCCTGAGTCCCTTTCCCCCTGGGAGCCCCCATCCCAAAGCTACGTCTTCTTCCTGACAGCTGCTCCCCTTCCCTGGCAAGTCCCAGAAGAGGGTGGGTGGGGACACTTACTCCGGGACACTTGGATGAGCTCAGTGACACTGAACACACCGGAGGTGACGAAGCTCTCCTGGAAGTCGGTGGTGTCTGGAAAAGAGACAGAGGACGGGGCTCAGCAGGCGTCTGGTTGAACCGTGTCTGTTACCTGACTTTGACACCTCTGGGCTGCCCAGACTCTGGGGTGCCTGACCAGGCACCCCCGTCTCCCCCATTCTCCTTGACCGCAGGGAGAGGATGGCTGTTTCAACCCCTCCAGGCTGAGGAGGAGTCCTCTGCCCTAACGCAGCTGGAGCAGATCTTCTTTCCTGAGTCTCTGCTCCATCCTTCTCAGCGCAGCTGCAGCCAGCCTCCTGTCCTCCAGCCTCCCAGCCTTCCTCCAGGGTCTTTGTGGCATGGTAGGCTGCACACATGAGTGGAGGCCAGACCTGGGTTCACATCCCAGCTAGGGTTCCCACTTTGGTGTGTGATTCTGGACAAGTCACTTTACCTCTTTGGTCTCAAAAGTGGGGACCATACACCCCATCAGCTTGGGTGATTGTGAGATATGAATGCTACAACCCAAGAGGGACCAGCTCGGTCCTTTTGCCTCACTTATCGCCCCATGCAACACTGGCAGTCTTTCTGCTGCCAGGCTGAGAGCTCTGTGGCATTCCCAGTTCCTGGACCAGAACCTAGAAGACAGCAGGGGCTCAGAACCATGGGCTGAATGGAGGGTCCACAGGCAGCAGTTAAAATCTCCAGTGTGCCTAGACCCACTCCTGCCTAATTTAAAGGCAGTTTCACTGTTGCAGGGGCTGTCTGGACACTTGGACAGCCTCCTCTCCAGGAGGGGGTGGTTTAGACCCATTTCATGGATTTGGAAACTGAGGCTGGCCCCAAGAGGGCAGGAGCCCTGACCCACATGGAGAGCTGGGAGGGAACAGGCCTGTCCTGCCCAGAGACCCTCACAGGCAGGACCCACTCTCTCAGCAAGTGTTTCCCAGGCACTTCCTGTGTCTGCCTCCGAGCTGGACACTGGGGAAACCATGGGGAACAAGACTAACAGGGGCCACTGCTCTCCAGGACTCACAGTCTGGAGTGGGCAAAGGAAGCCACATAAGAGCAGGAAGTCAAAAACCCTTCTACATGAATGTTCACAGCAGCATGATTTACAGTAGCTGAAATTAGAGAACACCCAAATGTCCATCAGTGATAATGGATAGACAGAATGTGGTCCCTCCACACATGGGAGCATCACTCAGCCATGAAAAGGAGACAAGCCCTGACACTTGCCACCACATGGACGGACCCTGAGAGGACCCTGAGAACACGATGCTCAGTAAAAGAAGCAGACACAGAAGGACACACAAGGTGTGATTCCACTGATGGGAGAAGATCCAGAACAGGCCGATCCACAGACACTGAGAGTGGATGAGTGGTCACCTAAGGAAGGGGAGTAGCTAATGGAGGTGGGGTTGCTTTGGGAGTAATGAAAATGTTCTGGAACTAGACAGGTAATGTGTGCACAGTTTGGTGAATGTACTTAATACCACCGAACAGTGCATTTTAATATGGTTAAAATGATACATTTTATGTGTGTTGTACCACAATTTAAAAAAACTTTTAAAGATCATTAAGTCAAACATGAGCTGTGTCAGGGGGTAGCGAGGCAGGCAAGGTGGGGGAGCCTGATGGGGAAGAGACCTATTTTGCACAAAGGGCTCAGAGAAGGCTTCCCTGGGAGGGTAACATTCAACCAAGACATCAGGGTAGGGGTGGAAAAGAGAAATGTGAGTTTAAATTTGAGAAGTGCCCAGACAGCCCCTGGCACAGTGAAACTGCCTTGTGAGAAGTTGGCTGCCTTGATTAGGATGATCTTAAACTCAATGTTTTGCCACCTGCCTGTGGGCTACAATGTTCCCGGCAGTGGAGATGGCTTATGTAAAGGCCCTAGGGTTGGAACATAGGGCTTTTTTTTTTTGGATGCACCACACAGCGTGTGGGGATTCCCTGGTAGCTCAGCTGGTAAATAATCCACCTGCAATGCAGGAAATCCGGTTCAATTCCTGGGTTGGGAAGATCTGCTGGAGAAGTGATAGGCTACCCACTCCAGTATTCTTGGGCTTCCCTAGTGGCTCAGCTGGTAAAGAATCGTCCTGCAATGCGGGAGACCTAGGTTTTATCCCTGGGTTGGAAAGATGCCCTGGAGGAGAGACTGGATACCCATTCCAGTATTCTGGCCTGTATAGTTCATGAGGTCGTAAACAGTTGGACATGACTGAGTGACTTTCACTTTCACACAGCATACGGAAAATATCTGACCAGGAATCGAACCCGCGTGCCCTGCAGTGGGAGCGTGGAACACTGGACCATCAGGGAAGTCCAAGTCCTTGGGGTGGGGATACACTTGGTGAATTGGAGGCTGACAGGGCTGGAGTTGAAGGAGCCGGGAGAGCGGTCAGAGTAGAGGTGGCAGCTCTCGGTTTCGAGGCGGTGGTGGGAGCAGTTCTTATCCAGGCCTCTAGGGGGCAGCACTAGCCGCAGGGAGCGCAGAGCCTTGGCGGGCTCCCCCGCTGTCCATCACTTAAGCCCCCTCCTTGCTTGCGAGCTTTGTGTCCACCATTTATTGAGCAATTACTGCCTGCCCAGGCCCATGATGGAAGGCTAGGACCACAACATTCCCGAGGAGGACAGGGCGGTGGCTCCCAGCGTCCAGGGGAAGTGGCCATGGCCATTTCCTGCTGACCCAGCTGGCCAGCTGCTGTCAGCACGCCCCTCCCCCCTCCCCCCACAGGGGTTTCCTGTTTGTGCAGCGCTCGCCCAGCTCCATCTCCAGGGGACTCCCTGGCGGGCGGGGAGGAAGTGACTTCCTCCACCAGACGCTGGAGCTCCCCGTGGGACCCGGCCAAACGCCGCAGCCCCCGCCGCCTGCCTCGAACATCTGGCTTGGAAGGAGGCACGTGGGGATCACAGGAGGCCAAGGAGGACTCAGGTCACAGATGGCCAGTGAGATGTGGCCCCGGGGCCTGTGAACCTCCTGGAACCATCCAGCCTCCCTGTGCATGCCTGTGACGGATGTTCCATGGGGGATGCCCTCATCCACCGGGTGTTTCTTCCCCTCTCCCTTTTCATCTCCCCTCTGTCCTGTCTCCTGGTGTACTATCTCTCTAGCTTCCCTTTTCCTCTCTGCTTTATCCCTCCTCTCCTTTTTTTTTTTTTTCTTTCTATCAATGTTTTTTGAGCATGTGCTGTGTACTGTGTCCTATTCTAGGTACTGAGGACAGGGCAGTGATCAAGACAAACACCTCTGCCCTTTAGGAGGGGATGTTCCACCAGGTGAGATAAGCAAACACATATGCAATCACTAAGCAGCTAAGCAAATACATACGCAATCACTAACTTCCTCTAAAGGAACTAAAACAGAGGGCTGGGATTGAGAGTGGCCAGGCGGCTTGAGCTAAGGAGCTCAGAGAAGATCTCTCTGAGAGGGAGGCATTTGAGCTAAGACTTGGGTGATCTGAGAGAGACAGAGCAGTTACCTGTCCAGACAGAGGGTACAGCCTGTGCAAAGGGCCTGGGACAGGCTGGTGCCTCGCATATTGGAGGAGAAGTGAGGAGGCCCCCTGTGGCTGGACCAGAGTGACAAGGGGCAGAGAAGGAGGAGGTGGGAGAGGGAGGGCATGGGGCAGGTTGTACAGGGCCTCCTAGTCTGCAGGAAGGACTTGAGCTTTTACCCTGAGGGCTGTGGGTGGGGGAGGGGCAACACATGACTCAAGTGCTCACAGGAGCCCTCTGACCACTTCAGGGAAGACAACACTGTGACAGACAGGAGCCAGGGGATAGAGTAGAAGCAGGGCCTCTGCAGCTTCCAGAACCTTTCTGTCCTTCAGGTGTCTGCTCCCAGCCCTGAAGCAGGCAAATTCTCCTGCTTCCTATCCCCCCACCCCAACATGGAACTGACTTGTCCTACTTATTCATTGAACATCCTGTGAGACTGTTGGGGGAGCACCTCTGAGTCCAGATGCTGGAGTTCAGGGTCATGAGTTCCAACCCCAGCTCCCTGGATGCCCCTGGAAGGTTCATATGCCTCTTTGGGCCTCAGTCTCCTCCTCTGCAAAATAGAACAACAGCAGCACCTATTCCAGGAATGACTCAGGTACTCACACAGGACCACACAGAACCCACAAAGGGTGTTCCCAAAATTACTCCTAAATAAAAGATGGGAATGCAACCATGCCCTCCACCCCGCCACCTCCAGACTCACCCAGTGTGATGGGCTTGCTGTCCTCCTGGTCGGAGCCCATCCCTGCCCGGGGACTGCCACTCTGCTCTGCATCTGCAAAGAGAGGGAGGGGGAATTGGTGACGTTGCCACAGGGGTCCCCATCCCGAAGGAAGGAGGCGTCAGCCCAGCACTAACTGGGACCAGCACCATGGAGACAATGGTCTGGAGCATGGTGTTCCCTGGCTGCTGCCACAGAGGGTCATGGATGTCTTTCGTCACTGGGGTCACAGGTGAGAACCCAAGTGCAGGAGCTGGCTCAGTCATAGGAAGTGCTCTCTGAGCCTCAGTTTCCTCTTCTGTCAAGTAAGGATAACTCATTTAATCCTGCCTCCACTGTATGAGGTGGGAACCCTCATGCCCATTTTACAGATAGGAAAACTGAGGGCCAGACAGGTGAGTCCTTGACCCCTCAGGCCCACTCCCATCTTCCTCTGCCTTCAGAGTCCCAGGAGCCCAGCCCATGGTCTTAGGTTGCTATTCAGGGTCCCCAGAGAGGGGGCTGAGGGGCACATTTCCGCAGCTGTGATGTCCCCCTCCCCTGCCCAACTTGGGGGCTCCCTCCCACTCCGGCGCCTGCCCCCCCATCTTATCTAAAAATAATCAGGCTCCTTGGCAGCCGGGTGAAGCAGACAGACGCTGAGCTCAGCGTTATTGGCTCCGGAGAACTAGATGGAGGGCGAGTCACGCCAGCCCCCTCTGCAGTCCCCACCCCCACCCTCCACCCTGGGTTGGGGGCAGGGGAGCACTTGACCAAGCCCAGATGGACAGAACCCCTAGAGCCCTATTCATTTATGTCTCAGGTCAAGGACAAAGGTGGCTGGAAGCACCATCAAATGACGGAGAAAGAATCAGGCCCCTGCCACCTGCCATACTCCAAGCCCAGGGCTGTTCTCTGTGTGACCTCAGGCAAGTTGCTTACCTGCCCTGAGCCTCAGAGTTTTCTCTTTCAAATGTGTGAAAGCATTTCACAGGCCCGACTGGGTTGGCAGGAGGTGGCAAGGGGATATTAACAGTATATATTAAGCACTTAGGGCATATTGAGCTCTATATACATGGTAACATCTATCCCATTATTATTATTGTTATTTTTAAGTCCCTAAGATGACTGTAGATATGGTGCTTCGTTGTTCTCATTTCATACCTTCCCTTAAACCATTAAGAGCTACTTCTCTGGCATTATTAGTGTACCCATTTTATAGACAAGGAAATAGATGGTTAGAATGACAAAAAAGTGCCTGCACTATGCCCCTTGTTTTTTTTTTTTTTTTTTTACGGTAGTGTATCATTTTATTTTACTTACTTTTTAATCCCCCCCCGCCACCCGCCAACCAGGGGAGCAACTTGTGGGGATCTTAGTTCCCTGGTCAGGGATCAAACCCATGGTCCTGGCAATGGAAGCACAGAATCCTAACTACTAGCCCACCAGGGAAGCCTCCCCTTGTTAATTTAATTCATACTCTGCACATGTATCCAGACGTGCAGCGCGACCAACATAAACTGCTTGGCATCTGCAGTTCGGTGCCTGAGTTCCCATCCCAGCTCTGGGAGCATCCGAGGCCACATGGTCCTGGGGAGGTCACTTCCCCTCCTGGGGCCTCAGTTCACCCAGGGTTGCTGGGGATAATAGTAATGATGACACTGCTCACAAGAGTTACTGAGCCTGCGCCATCTGCCTGGCGTGGAACCTGCAGCTTTGTACACACTGTGTGCTGAGCACCTGCTGGCAGCCAAGACCGTGGATGCTGTAAAAAGCCCAGGAGTGCCCCACCACCACCCCGCCTCCACGT
>NW_011495051.1:2548379-2559158 GCF_000754665.1 Bison bison bison | reverse complement strand
CACGTCCCATCCACGACAGAAGCGCGTGCAGGCAGCCCTCCTTGGCTTGGCTGAGCAGCCCCCTGTGTGGCCAGCTCGGCTGGGCAAAGCTGGGCAGCAGCAAGGGGATTGTGCCCGGCTGGGCCCCACGCCCCATGGCAGCTCCCGGGCTGGGCAGCCAGCGGCCCCTTGGAGCCAGCCTATCCTGCTTGAATGGCCGCGTGGCTGGGCATGGGTGGCCACTGTTGGGAAGGGCCCAGCCTGGGCAGCCAGCCGTCGGGCTCCAGGCCTCGGGCACAGACCCTCTTCGAGAACCGGTGCCCATACGGACTCAGCGGGCAGCGGTGCCCGACTGGCACTCAGGCACCTACCGAAGGAGGTGGGGGTATTTCCCAAGTGCTGTCTGTGTGTTCCTGCTTTGGAACCAGGCAGCCGGGCACTGCGGGCCTCTCCCTGTGCCTCACTCCCCACATCTGTGAAATGGGCACCATTACAGCGTCTCCCTCAGAGCTGTGAGCCCTTCACCCACCAGAGGAGAGTTTCATTACTGTTGTTATTCTCTGGTTGTTTCTGCCTTGGGTGCCTTTACTTCCTATGGATTGAAAGCCATGGCGCTAGGCTATGGCTGGCTCTAGTCTGGCGCCCTTATCCTTTGCTCTTGACCTCAGGCCAGCCATATCATGTGTCTGAGCCTCACCTTCCTCATCTGTAAAATGAGGATTTAACACAACCCACTTCCCAGTGTTTGTCAGGTCTCCATGTCAGCTAATAACAATTGTAAAATGTTGGTGCCAAACTGACATTCAATACATGGTAGGTTTGGGGGACCTAAATGAGAGTGTGTTTTTAAGTTTCTTTCCTTTTTTTTTTCTTATGGAAGAAAAATTGGTTAAGGCCTTTCTTTCTTTTGACTGCACAGCATGCAGAATCTTAGTTCCCTGACCATGGACCAAAACCACACTTCCTGTAGGGGAAGCATGGAGTCTTAACCACGGGACCACCAGGGAAGTCCTTTTAATTTAGGTTTCTAATTGATCATTGCTAAAATTTAGAAATGGAATTGGTTTGGGGGTGTTAAGCTTGTTGGAGAAGGAAATGATAACTCATTCCAGTAGTCTTGCCTGAGAAATCCCATGGACAGAGGAGCCTGGCGGGCTATAGTCCACGGGGTTGCAAAAGAATCCAACATGATTTAGTGACTAAACAACAACAACATTTTGTATCCTGCAACCTTGCTGAATTCACGTATTAGTCCTAAGACTCCACGCCCCTTTTTTTTTTTAATAGATTGCTAGGGATTATCTGTGTAGACAATTGTATCACTTGCAAGCAGAGCTAATTTTATTTTTTCCTTCCCAATCAGTATGCCTTGATTTTTTTTCTTGCCTTATTGCGCTGGCTAGGCCTTCCAAACAGAGAAGGAAATGGCACCCCACTCCAGTACTCTTGCCTGGAAACTCCCATGGACGGAGGAGCCTGGTAGGCTGCAGTCCGTGGGGTCACTAAGGGTCAGACACGACTGAGTGACTTCACTTTCACTTTTCACTTTCATGCATTGGAGAAGGAAATGGCAACTCACTCCAGTGTTCTTGCCTGGAGAATCCCAGGGATGGGGGATCCTGGTGGACTGAGGTCGATGGGCTCGCACAGAATAGGACACGACTGAAGTGACTTGGCAGCAGTAGCAGCAACAGGCCTTCCAAAACCCTGTCGACTACAAGTAGTGGGAGCAGGTGTCCTCGTCTTGCTTTTAACCTTAGAGGAAACCCATTCAGTCTCTCACCGCTAAGAACTATGTTAGCTGTGGGTTTCTGCAAATTCCTTTACTGGGTTGAAAAAGCTCATTCCCCCGCCACCCGCCCCTGGTCCTCTGTCGACCCCCTCTCCCCTGCCTCTCTTTCTCTCTGTTTCCTATACTCCTGGGAGTTTTTTTTAATTTAAATAAGTATAGTTTCTAAATTATATGATGCTATACTTATATGACATCTCATTAAAAAAATTTTAATTGACTTTTAGATTGTTTTGAAATATACATTACATGTACTCTTCCATTTAACTGTTTCTCAGTGTACAGCTTAGTGGCACTAAGTAAATTCAGACTGTCTTGTGACCATTCCACCATCTATCTCCAGAACTTCCTTATCTTCTCAAACTGAAACTCTGTTCCCATGAAACACTGACTCTCTGTCCCCTACCCCAACCCCTGGCCCCCACCATCTACTTGTTATCTCTATAGATTTGACTCCTTCTGTGTCTGGCTTCTCTCACTGAGCATCACGTCCTCTGAGGTTCATCTACATTGTAGCAGGTGTCAGAACCTCCTTCATTTCTATTATGCCATCTTATTTTTAACCATCCCTAAAAACCTCAAACTATTTCTCACCCACCTGCTGACCACTTGCCAGTCATTTGGCTTCTGGAAACTCCAAATCTTCTGGAGCTGTCCAGTGTGGGAGCCCTGAGCAACGTGTGACTTGAAATTTAAATCGGCTAAACTGAAATTAAATGCAATTTTCAGGACTTCAGCCATGCCAGTTACCTTTCAATACTGGACAAACACACTTCGTCAGTGTGTTGAATTGGCCAGCACTGAACGTGCCATCATCACAGAAAGTTCTATCAGGCTGAGCTGCTCTGGATATTTCCATGAAAAATCAGAAAAAGAGCACAGATAATTCTTCCACCTCCTTTCTACTTAGAGACCCAGAGTGGATAATGCCTAAAGGCTGGCTAATGTCTGACATCCCAGTCCCCAAGTGGGCAGCTTTCATTTGTTGAGCTTTTACTGTGTTATGAGCTTCATGGCACTATCTGACTAAATCTACCCAGTTGATGAGGTTTGTAAACTGAGTCCCAGCTCAGAGAGTCTATATTTCAAAGTTGATGTCTATGGAAAGAAATTGCCTAGCACAGAGGGACTTGACTAGGACATTCCTGCTCCCCAAGACGATGTCTGGGGACATCTGTAGTTGTCATGACAGGGGAAGGAGCTCCTGGTATTGAGGGGTTGGGCCAGGGATGCTGGCCTGGGAGAATCCCACCGAGAGTTGCCCAGTCTCTGATGTCTGGATTGGGGAGGGAGTCCAGTCCAGATCCAACCATTCTCAGTAGAAGCAAAAACTGGCTCTTGGGGCAGGGAGGGGGCTAAAAATTTATCTTTTTTTAAATAAAACACAGATATATAGACATAGATACAATATATAAATAAATATATAATATACCTGTGCTATTAAAATTTCATGAGGTTCACTGATTAGGGAAAAATCTGTCTAAAAAGGCTTTTTGTGTGTGTGCTAAATCGCTTCAGTCTTTTCCAACTCTTTGTGACCCCGTGGACTGTTGCCCACCAGGCTCCCCTGTCTATGGGATTCTCCTGGCAAGAATACTGGAGTGGGCTGCCATGCCCTCCTCCAGGGGATCTTCCCGACCCAGGGATCAAACCTACAGGTTCTTTACCACTAGTGCCACCTGGGAAGCCCAAAAAGACTCTTTAGGGGGAGGTAATAATGAAAGAAAAGTGTCCCGTACAATTTTAAAGGGCTGTCAAAAGAGAAAGAATATGCAGCAGAAACCGGAAGTGACCTACGTGGTCTGAAGCATTTACTTTATTCCAAGTCTGCCAACTTCTGCTGTGAGTCCTCGCACAAGTGCCTGACATCTCTGAGCCTCCATCTCCTCATCTGTGAATCAGGGCTGAACTGCACTACTGTTAACCTCTCTCCTTTGAGCACTTGGCAAATTGACTGCCAAGCACCTCTGGGTGCCGCCTGTCTGGGGGAACACAGCAACAAACAAGAGGAGCAAAATTCTCTGCCCTCATGGTACTGATGTCCTAATGGTGGAGTGCCAGGCAATCAACAAGGAAGCAGATTAACCAGGAGTATATAATTTCAGCTGGGTCAGGTGCAAGGGAGGTCATTCAACCCAGAGATGAGAGTGGCAGCCCCTGGTGGGTGAAGGGCTATGACTGGAGCTCCTGGGAGGGTCATCAAGCCCACATCATGTGAAACGGTACATTCCAGTAATTAATACTTAGTGAGTCACCCCTTTAGCTGTGTTGGGAATGCATGTTTCACCTCCACTGACTCGTCTAATCTTTGAAACTCTCCCAGGAGGGATGTGTGGTAATCACCCCCATTTTCCAGATGGGGAAACTGAGGCACAAAGCGAGGTGGCGACATACGTAAACTCACACAACACCAGGTGGCAGCAATGGGACCTGGGGTCAACGCCCAGACACCCTGAGGCCTCACGTTTGGGTCCGTGGAGGGACTAGGAGGGATCCAGTGGGGGCCCTTGGAGGGGGGCTCAGAACAGACAGAACCCCTTCTTTGTTAGTAGTTTGGGGCGATTCCCCCGTGTTTGAACCCTGTTGTCTGACCAGATAAAGCCCCTAGCTGGGGGTCCCTTGATGCTCAGCTTTTTCCGAAGTTCTTTCTGTTACTAAATGTAGTGTTGGGACAGCTGGGGGCAGTGAGGAACAGCCATTTCACTTATGCCAACAAGCCCCTCATGGGAGAAGAGCCCCCAGACCCTAATGTCCATGGGAGCAGATGCCCCAGACCCTGCTGTATGGGTCAAGGAAATTTCAGAGCACCCTCACCTCACTGAGCAGAGAGCTAAGGTGTAGAGTGAGAAGATAGGAGATGATGATGCTAAATAATAATAATAATAATAAAATATTGGCAACAACCAAGCACAGACAGCCTACCAAAGGCCAGGTGGCAGGCTGTGCATTTGACAGTCCTGTCTAACACCCTGCAGCAATCCTTGACTGAGGCTGACAACCACACATGACCCAGAGAGGGTAAGTAAGTTACCCAAGGTCACATAGCAAGGAAAGCCGATGGGCCAACCCGGATTTATGTGCTCCTCTCTTAAAGAACCTATCCGTAGAAAGCCATCATTTAAAGAGATACATGCACCTCAGTGTTCACAGCAGCACTATTTACAACAGCCAGTACAGGGAAACCACCGAAGTGTCCACAGACAGATGAGTGGGTAAAGACCATGTCGGGTATATACACAAGGCAATACCATCTGGCCATGAAAAGAATGAAGCAAATGCCACGTGCAGCAGCCTGGATGGACCTAGAGATCATCACACCAAGTGAAGTCAGACACAGAAAGACAAATATCGAATGATGTCACTCACATGCGGAATCTAATATAAAAGATGATATAAATGAACTTAATTTACAAAACAGAAACAGATTTCAAAAATAAAATTATGGTTACCAAAGGAGAAACGTGATGGGGAGGAATAAATCAGGAGATTGGGATGAACATACACCGTGAGTGCAAGAGTGCTAAGTCACTTCAGCCCTGTCTGACTCTTTGCGACCCTGTGGACCGTAGCCCGCCAGGCTCCTCTGTCTATGTGATTCTCCAGGCAAGGATTCTGGAGTGGGTTGCCATGCCCTCCTCCAGGGGATCTTCCTGACCCAGGGATCAAACCAGCATCTCTTAGGTCTCCTGAATTGGCAGGTGGGTTCTTTACCACTAGCACCACCTGAAAAGCCTTAACTTATGCACAAGTATATATAAAATAGATACACAACAAGGACCTACTGAATAACACAGGAAACTGTACTCAATATTCTATAATAACCTATATGGGCAACAAATGTGAAAATAACAGACACATGCAAATGTATAACTGAATTGCTTTGCTGTGCCTTTGAAACTAATACAACACTGTAAATCAACTATTCTCCAGTAACATTTATTTTTAGAAAGAGGGGGCCAGGGGAAACATCCTTGAATGTCTCATTGAATTTTATATCATGTGGACTGCTGGCTTTAAGACATTTGCCTGTTGACAAGCTTTCTCCTGACCTGCTGCTGTCCCCGGAGTCCCCCACTGCCCATCCCCGAAGACGTGATTTTCTGCAGCCCCACTCAGATCAGACGTTCGATCTGGCACTTGGTGCTGCTCAGATTACATTCCAGACTGTGTGAGAAAAACGTGGACACTCCAGAGAAGTACCACAGAACCAAAATGCACATTCTTGACCTGGGGAGTGGGGCACCTACAGGGGTCCCTTGGGTGTCCACAGACTCCACCTGACCCTGGGGTTTGTAGTCAAAAAGCCTGAGCCTTGCTGTGGGCCTCTTGGGCAGCTGTGGGACTCCTCAGAGTCTTTCAGGCACCCTGGGGTCATGAAAAACAGGCTGTGGGGCCCAAACTTGTATGATCCTGGAGCATGTTTTAGAAGCTGGAGTCCTGGAGCCCTCCTGTGTTGGAGACTCAGCCCTGACACAAGTTGGCCTGTGACCTCGGATGAATCAGGCCTCTCTCCCTCTGAGCCTCAGTTTTCCCCATCTATAAAGTGGGCTTTCTCTGTTGCTGCCTTACTTTATATGGGTGTGAGGCTCAAATCAGAGGAGACTCAGGAGGGGAGGGGTCCATCACAGTCTAAAGGATAAATACTGTTTGTGTGACAGCATATTTCCAAGCTCAGAAGTTACATGAACTTTGTCCCTCCTCTGCCCACAGCCCTCCAGGGCTCTCACCTCCCTCGGGGTAAAAGCCCGAGTCCTCCTTGTGGCTCATATGCCCTGCACGACCTGCCCCATCCCCTCTCTCCCCTCCCCTTCTACTGTTCTCCTCATCGCTCACTCTGTTCCGGCCACACAGGCCTCCTGGCTGTTCCTCCAACATTGTCCTGCCCCAGGGCCTTTGCACCGGCTGTGTCCACTGCCTAGAACACTGTTCCATCTGTATCTACGTGGCTCACATTCTCTCCTCTCTCTGGGACCTTCCTGAAAGGTTTCTTCTCGGAGAGACACTCAAAGCTCTCCAGCACCATTCCCAAAGCGCAGCTAACCATGCTCATGCTAGTATAAGTGAGACTGGCCCTGGACAGACAGCGGATGTGTCTCAAGCGACACCCTGGCTTGGCCTGGCACCAGTTCTCTCGACTTCCCAGGTTCGCGGGGTGTTTGTCGGCAGCCGGAACGTCATCACCTCCCGTGGCCTTTCCTTCAAACAAACACATGATCACAGCGGCAACAGAAATGTAAACTGGATCCCATTGACAGCGTGTACAAACTGTTCTTTCCTGTCCGTGGCCACGAGCCCAAATTTGGTCTGTCCTAGCCCGTGACAAAGGCGCCGCCATGGCCTCCGGTCCAGCCCTTCCCGCCCTGGAGCACCCACCCCCCTCTGCACCAAACAACTCTTGCTACTATCCTGGTGGCTGAGACTCCAGCAGTTCCTAACTGGGAGGTCCAGACACCGCCCCGGCATTCATCTCCCAGATGTTTACTGACCACCTATGCTTGCTGGGCACTGGGGAAGTGGCAGGGAGCCAAGGGAGGGGAGACAGACAGGAAGTGACCCAACAGAAGGAGACCAAGATAATTTCGCTGGTTCTAAGTTCCACCGAGGCAATAAAGCTGGGTCAGGGAACAGAGAATGGCTGGTGGGGGCGGAGGTGACTTTTAACCAAAAAGTCAGGCAAAAACTCTTTATAAAGACATAGGGAAGGGAAGGAGCCAGCTGTGTGGAGAGCTGAGGGCAGATGGCACGGCAAGTGCAAAGGCCCTGGGGCAGGAACAAATACAGGATGTTTGAGGAACAGAGCATCTGGCCTAAACGCAATACACAAAGCCAGGAGACCTCAGGCCACTCAGGGCACCACCCCCCATCCTGGGCCCTGTGGGAAGCTTTGATTTTGGTTGCAAGGGTGATGACTGGATCTACGTTACATTTTATTTTATTTTATTTTATTTTTTTTTAATTTTAAAAAAATTTCAAAATTATACATGTGTTCCCCATCCTGAACCCTCCTCCCTCCCCATACCATCCCTCTGGGTCGTCCCAGTGCACCAGCCCCAAGCATCCAGCATCGTGCATTGAACCTGGACTGGCATCTCGTTTCATACATGACATTTCACATGTTTCAATGCCATTCTCCCAAATCTTCCCACCCTCTCCCTCTCCCACAGAGTCCATAAGTCCATTTAGAAAGATGGTAACGATAACCCTGTATACGAGACAGCAAAAGAGACACTGATGTATAGAACAGGCTTACGTTACATTTTAAAACGTCTCTGACTATGAGGATGTGGAGAAATTGGAACCCTCGTGCATTGCTGGTGGGAACATAAGATGGTGTGGCCGTGGTGGAAAACAGCTTGGCGCAGGTCCCTCCAAAAGTTAAACATAGAATCACCATGTGACCCATGCCTATGTCTATACCCCAAAGAACTGAAAACAGGGCTCAAGCAGATACTTGCCCACCCATGTTCACAGCAGCTAGACTCAGAGAAGTCAAAAGACAGAAACACACCAAGAGTCCATCAAAGCACAAAGGATAAACAAATTGTGGTCCAGCCACGAAATGGAATATTACTCAGCCTTAAAAAAGGAAGGAGGTTCTGGCACCTGCTACAATGTGGAAGGACCTTGAAGACGTGATGCTTATAAGAGAAGCCAGACACAAAAGGACAAATACTGTCTGGTTCCACTCATACGAGGTCCTAGAGGAGTCAGATTCACATAGAGAGGAAGTAGATGGTGGGGCCAGGGGCTGGGGGAGGGGAAAGGAGTGAATGTTCAATGGGGACAGAGTTTCAGTTTCGGAAGATGAGAAAGTTCCGGAGATGATGGTGGGGATGGTTGCAGGACAGTGTGAACAGGCTTAATACCGCTGAGCTACGCACTCATAAATGGTTAAGACAGTGAACTTTATATTATACATATATTTACCATAATAAAGCAAACACGCATTAAATCTGGCTGCTCAGTGATTTCTGCACTCTCAGAGGCTGGAAGTCCAGGGAGGAGGGGCGGACAAGGATCCCAGTGGGCATAACAGCTTGGCCTAGGGTAACAGCCAGGGGTGGACAGAGTGGGTCACACTTAATTCATCTTTTGGATGTAGAAAGGACAGGACTTGCTGAAACTATGATTACACCCACTTAAACCTGGCAGGATACGGAAGAGCCTACGGTTCCCGTTCAGGCCCCACAGTGCATCCGCTGGACTAGCCTCGGCTGCCACAGTGAGCTCGCACACGGGATTTCTTGTCCAACCTCAGCGGGCTTCCAAATGGAGCTGGCTCTGCCGGGCTGCCACGTCCGCCTCCCAGCACCGGCCAGCTAGAGAGAGAACCAAAGCCAGGTCCTGGAATTCCCAGCTCCTGGGTGTCACCGGTCATTTTTAAACATCGCCGGCCAAGGTTCAACTTTGTCCTGGAAGGCCACACTGGTCAGGCGACCCTGGTCTTCATCCTCCTCGTTCTTGCCATGGAACCTTCCCTGCCCCTCTTGCTCTCATGCCAACTCCAACCATCTTTCCAAGCCCGGATCTAAAATCTCTTTTGGAACACCCTCCTTTCGTACTTTGTCCCACTTTTGTCTGAGTTCTCATCACACTGGACTGAGCCTGGGTCTTTTTTTAATTAAAAAAATAAAAAAATATATTTATTTGGCTGCACTGGGTCTTAGCTGTGGCATTCAAACTCTTAGTTGCAGCATGCAGGACCTAGTTCCCCGATCAGGGTTCAAACCCAGGCCCCTAGCATTGGGAATGTGGCGTCTTAGACACTGGACCACCAGGGAATTCCCAAGTGTGGGTCTTTAAACGTATGAAAGTCCCAAGTCCTTCTTGTGGCCCACAAGGTTCTGCATGACCTGCCCCATCCCCTCCCTGCTCTCCTCTCCTCTCTCTCCCCCTTGTTCACTCTGCTCTAGCCAAATGGGGTCCTTCCTAGTTCTCCAACATCCCAGGCATTGGTCCTGCCTCAGGGCCTTTGCACTGCCTGGAATGCCTTTCTTGCAAATGCCTGCTTGGCTCAAGAGCTCTTTATTCAGGTTTCTGTTCAAGTGGGGTTTCATGTCCACAGGACCTGGCCTTGATGCTCTGTAAGTTTGGGGGTTCACACCCTCGTGTCCCTCCTAAGAAATGTGACCATGGATTCCCGGATATGTCCCATAATCTTACAACCTGCTTTGTGTCCCAAGCCTCCACCTGCCTCCCGCATGAGTCTCTGTGCAAACCCAAGCGTAAGGGGAAAGGTTGATTCTTTCACTCATGTATTGACCACCTACAGTATACCAGGCTGTGTCCTAGAGTCCAGGGACACAGCAATGTACCAAAGAGACACAAAGTTTGAGGTCAAGGTTTCTTCTAGGCCATCTCGAGGAAGGCCAGATCAGTCACAGCAGGAAGGCTTCAAGCTAAACTGAACCTGGACGTCCCTGGTGGCTCCCATGGTTAAGAATCCATCTGCAATGCAGGGGACCTGCATTGACCCCTAGGTGGGGAAGATCCCCTGGAGAAGGAAATGGTAACCCACTTGAGTATCCTTGTCTGGGAAATCCCCTGGACAGAGAAGACTGGTGGGCTACAGTCCATGGGGTTGCAAACAGTTGGACCCACTGAGCGACTAACAGACTGAACTTGGACTTCCCTGGCAGAATAGCAGGAGGAAGGCCCAGAACCGAAATTACTCTGGGCTTCAAGGAATTCTAGTACAAATCCTGAGTCTCCCTGGGGACACCCTGTCTTGCACCTGCAGGCTCAGGACTGCAGAACTCCCAAGGCCAACAATCAGGAGAACTGGATGTCAGTCTCACCAATGCTCTGTGATCTCAGCAAAAGTACTTTCCCTCTCTGAGCCTCCACATCCTGATACAGAGGTTCTAAACCACCCCCTGGTGACCCTCCTACAGGGATATTTGGATAAATCAAAGGGGAAAAAGGCAAGATGCTAGACATCCTCAGCCCTCAGGGGGAAATCTGGACAAGGCGTCCAGGCGGAGAAGCAGAAGGCCACGGCCGGGGTGACC
>NW_011495051.1:2547574-2548279 GCF_000754665.1 Bison bison bison | reverse complement strand
TCCTGACCCGCCACGTTCCTCGAGTCTGGACCACACTTTCCATCTCCCTCTGCCCTGCTGCCGGCCGCCTGGGCCCCAGCCAACCTGCTTCGGAATCACTTTCAAGAAAAGTTTCTTTTTTCTTCCCACCCAGCCCGGCTCTCACCCCCCGCCTGCTCCGCGGCCTGGCTATGGGCCCTGCCGGGCACTCGTGGACACCTTGCCAGCGGGTCAGGACAGCGGCCGTCCACCACCCCCCCGGCCGGCCACAGCGCCAGGCCTGGGAGGTGCTAACGCGTGGCTTTGGGCTGAACTTGGGGCATCCGGTGGGCTCTGGGGGGCTTTGGCACAAGCGGTTTGGGGGTGTCTGGCCCGAGAAGCTGGCAGGGAGGCCCCCGTAGGCCGCGGGGCCCACTCTGAGGCCTGCAGGCCAGGGCTCGTCCCACCCCGGCCGCTCTTGGCGGCCACGCCACCTATGACATCAGCGCTCTGGCGGCCATTTTGTCAACGCTTCCTCCCGGCTTCCAGATGCTTCTCCGACCTAGGCGGCCATTTTGTGGGCGCGGGAGGAGCTGGCTGGCTGGGCCTGGAGTCCGGGATCCCCTGGGGTAGGGGTCGGCGGCGGCATTGGTGGGGGGTGCTGAGCCTCCTCTGCGGCCTCCACGGGGTTAAAGGCTCTTATGCCAGGAGGGCGGCGTCTGTGCCAGGCAGGGGTAGGAACCCGCC
>NW_011495051.1:2534558-2547191 GCF_000754665.1 Bison bison bison | reverse complement strand
CGCCCGCAGCCAAGCCAAGGCCTCGGCCTGCCTCCCTGGCAGCCCCGCCAGGGGTTGGGAGCTGTGGAGCCGCATGTGCCCAAGGGCTGAGCGCGCACGTGTGGCCGCGGGAGGGGACGCGGCCCCGGAAGCCGTCTGAGGCCACGCGGTGGATGGAGGCGGCGGAAGCCCAGAGCATCCCCCATGCCAAGGACGGGGTGGGGGCGCCCGGCCCCTCCCAGTTTCCCTTCTTTCTGAAGTTTCTCGGGCTTCGCGTCACCAACTCAGCAGCCCCAGTGAGGGGTGGGGGAGGTGTTCGGGGGAGGCCGGAGGCTGGCAGCCTGGGCCAGGGAGGCAGGCACCAAGGGGAGGCCTCCAGAACAGGGCAGAGGCCCGCCCTGAGCTGTGTGCCCTTGGGCCAGCACTCCCCCTCTCTGAACTAAGACTAGGTGCTCTCCCCAGTGTTGTCTGGGGGGAATCACACCCGCAGCAAATGGGGAGCCTGCTGACTACCTCAGTTTCCTTCTATGCAGAAAGTAGATTTTGAGATGCAAACCTTTCAGACTGCTGGGAGCCCCATCTTCCAGAGGGGTCAGAGATGGGAAGGGACTTGTCCCAGGTCTCATGTCGGTAAGTGGACAATCGGATGGGAACTCAGTTACTCTGGTTCTGGTGCCCACATTTGTAACCTGCTGCCTGAAATGCAGGAGGAGGTCATAGTTGGCGTCATAGTTGGTGGGGAGACTTTTCTTCCCTGCCTCTTCTGTGGCCTCTCTTCATGAAGCCTGGCATGCAATTGGTGCTCAAACAGTGCTTACACATAGCTGGCAGTCAGCAGATGTTTGTAGACAAGTAAGTGTGAATATTCCTGCAGAGCCTGGCACATGGTAGGCACTCAATATGTGCCTATAGCATGAATAATTGGGATGATCCTGCTAGGGCCTGGTATACAACAGGCACAAAATAAATGCTTGTAGGACATGGGAATCCCCTGTTGGGAAAACGGGGATATTCACAGGGAAAGACCAGGTTTAGGAGTGTAGATTCCAACCAGTGGTGATACAGTGGATTTCCACAACAGGCCAGGGCAGGGTATGAAATGTCATCCAAGCATTGCCCATCTCAGGCCCCCTTGGTCTTTTGAGGATCAGCAGAAATCCTCTTTTGCAAAGCCCACCCAACTGCTCCAGGCCTAGCTATCAAAGGCAGGACCTCAGGGCAGGAGGAACCCCCCAAAATAATAGAAACTTGGCTTGGGGACCCAGGAAGGCTTTCTGTTAGAGGGCACATTGGAGCTGGGGCCTTGATGTCTGAGTAGGAGTTTGCCAGGTACAGAAGGGGCTTGTAATGACAGAGTATGAAATACATTGTCATACATTGTAGAGACAGTGTATGAAAATAATGATAATCATAACTGCCATTTATTGAGTCCTTATATGCCAGGAGCTGCATGCAATCACCGGAGAAGGCAATGGCACCCCACTCCAGTACTCTTGCTTGGAAAATCCCATGGACAGAGGAGCCTGGTAGGCTGCAGTCCATGGGGTTGCTAAGAGTCAGACACAACAGAGTGACTTCACTTTCACTTTTCACTTTCAAGCGTTGGAGAAGGAAATGGCAACCCGCTCCAGTGTTCTTGCCTGGAGAATCCCAGGGACGGGGGAAACTGATGGGCTGCCATCTATGGGGTCGAACAGAGTCGGACACAACTGAAGCGATTTAGCAGCAGAAGCAGCAGCATACAATCACAAGAGCTATGTACAGATTTACAGAGGGGCAAAAGAGGTCTCAGGGAGGTCAAGCAATTGGGTCCAGTGCATGCAGCCAGGACTTGAACCCACGCAGAGATTTGGCCTCACTACCTGCTGCCTCACTGAATGTGTCTGGGTCTGGCAGAGACTGGGCAGGCAGCACATGGTGGGTGTGTAGCAAAGACAGACAGCCCTGTCTGTATGGGGTGGGCCAGACTGTCCAGCTTTAGACACTCTGCAGGGCAGAGGAGGACCCTATAGGCCTGCTTTCCCCAGAGAGAGGGCTGCAGTTTCTGGGAAGAGGGGCATGGCTCCTACTGCCTCTCCTTGGCCAGAATGGCCCCAGTGAACCCAGGAGCCTCCAAGAATCTCCTCAGTCAGCACCTAAGGGAAACTAGGGGGGTGGAGGCCAAAGACCCTCCATATGTCACCTCAGTACCCCAGGAGGAAGGTGTCCAGGCAGAATCTCAGGCTGGCCACATAAACCCTGCAGCCTCTACTTGGGTGTCCAGTTATTCCCACTGACCCTCACAGTGTACCCATTTCATGGATCCAGAAACTGAGGCACTGGAGTGGCTTGGAGCCAGGGTATTTGTTTCAGGGACAACTCCTTGCCCAACTGACTGTGTGACTCCAGGTTAAGCCCCTGGTTCTCTCTGGGTCTGTTTTCCCACGTGGCACATGGGGCTGGGACAGCATAGTAACAGTCTAAACAGCTTTCTGTGCTGGCCTTTGACCAGGTGTCACAGGGCTTCTGTACTTTCCAGATAGTGTAGAGGTAAAGAATCCACCTGCCAATGCAGGAGATGCAGGTTCAATTCCTGGGTCTGGAAGATCCCCTGGAGAAGGAAATGGCAACCCACTCTAGTATTCTTGTCTGGGAAATCCCATGGACAGAAGAGCCTGAAGGGCTACAGTCTGTGGGGTCACAGAGTTGAATATGACTGAGCGACTGAACATGCAACATGCCACAGGGGTTCCATAGCTGTGGTCTCATTTTACAGGGACAAAATGGGCTCAGATGGGGGAGTCACTTAGTTGCCCAGTGGCCCATCTCAATGAGCATCATGGGTTTCCTCATACCTGTCTCCCATGTCAGGCATGGGGGAGTGGCACTTTCTGCCTCCCAAGCCTCCTACATTATTGCTACTGATTCCTGAATTGGTGCCTACTGTGTGCCAGTGCTCCTGGAACCCACGGAGCAGTTACAGACGATCATTCCCATTTCACAGCCAAGGAAACTGAGGTGCCAGCCCAAGCCTACCAGGTGAGATCAGGAATAAAAAAACGGGAACAATGCAGCCATGCAAACAGAACACCCAGCTTGAGGCTGGGGGCCCCACAGTTGCCTGCCCAACCCACCCAGAGCCCTGCGGGCCACCTGGGGAACCACTGACCTATCCCAGCTTGCCCACAAACAATATCCTGACTCCAGGAGAGGGCCCTGGGCATGTCTGGGGGCCGACCTGCTCCCCCTTTTCCCTGCCTGAGTCCAGGCAGGAGGCAAGGGGACAGGAGGGCCAGCACCAGCCTTGGAAGGGGCCTCATGATCCAAGTGACCGTCCAAGTGAAGTGCACGGTCTTGCTCTGCCCAGGCTGACCAATGCCACTGAATTCTCATGCTTCTGGAGTCCGCCTCTGCCTGGCTGGCCCCTGGCCATCCCTGGCCTGGGCGGGAACCAGCCCTGTCTTCTCAACTCCCACCCTTGCCCCCCAAAGCCTGTTCTCCCCACAGTGGCCAGAGGGCGCCAGTGAGCACTGAGTCAGGCCCTCCGCCTCCTCTGCCCACAGCCCTCCAGGGCTCCCACCTCCCTGGTGGTAAAAGACCAGTTCCCCTCCCTGTCCTCCCTTCCTCCCTGTCTCCCCCTCGCTCAGTCTGCTCTGTCCACCCGGGCCTCCCGGCTGTTCCTCCAACCTGCCAGGTCCAGTCTTGCCCCAGGGCCTTTGCACTGGCTGTGCCCTCTGCTTCGGGTGCCCTTCCCCCAGTTCTTTGCACAACTGGTTCCTCCTCACCGCTCAGGTCTCAGCTCAAATATCAGGTCCTCAGACAGTCCCTCCCCAAATAGTCTATCACTCTGTATTCCTTAACTTTATTTTTCTCGACAGCCCTCATCATGAACTTGTTCTTTGTCCATCTCCCCCACATGACTGGGAACCTCACCAGGGCTGGATTTCTGTCTGTCTTGTTCATGGTGGTGTCCCCAGGACCTGGAAAAGGGCTTGGCACACAGTAAGTACTTAATAAATATTTATCAGCTACCAAGAAGTTGTACTGACTGAGTGCATGCAGGCCCCATGCTATCTTAACCCTTCACACGTCTGAACTCATTTCCCCTGGGCAACCCTGAAAGGCAGCGTGTTTTACAGATGGTGATATGGAGGCCCAGAGAGGGTTGCCATTTTCCTGAGGTCATACAGCAAGCAGGTGGCAGGGCCAGCACCCCGGTTAAGACCCACTGCCTTACTTTGCTGATACCCCCTTGCCCAGATAGGGAAACTGAGGCTCAGGGACAGAAGGGACTAGCTGAGGGTCAGAAGCAGAGTGGGCTCTGTGCTTCCTGGGAAAGAACAGAGCGATGATGAGCAACATCAACAACAATAATAATGATGGTGCATTCTAATGATTGAGTCGATGAGAGTTGATAAAGGGTTCCCTCCATGGGTTGGTGCAGAGTCCTGGAGGGGAGACTTGGGGGACGCCAGCCCCTTTAAGAGCCTCCCCCTCCCCAGATGGGGCTGGCCCGGCCTCCCCTTATGTAAGCAGGCCAGCTGCCCTTGCATAACCCGGTTACATAAGGAAGCAGGGAACAGGCTTGTCCATCCGGCAGCAACCTGTCCCAGGCTGTCTGAGGGGCCGGCCTGGGGCATAGGAGCGCCGAGGCCGCCCAGAGCAGCCAGCGGGTACAGCCCAATTCAAGGCCTTCTAGGTCGGCCCCTGTGTGGAGGATGTCCCAGACTCCCCCAGCCACAGCATCCCCTGGGCAGGAGAAGTGAACGATTTCCAGCCTGAAAGTGGACAGGGGATATTCCCATTGCTCTGAAGGGGAACTGAGGCCCAGAGAAGGCAAGCGAGCAGCCTGCAGCTTCACAGCCCCGGTAGAGAGGGTGGAGGTGGCAGGGCTGACTGACACCTGGGCCACATAACGTCTCAGCGCCTTTGTAAAATGGGGCTGCAGACAGGACCTTTCTCAACAGGGCCTGGTGTGCAGCTGGCACTCAATAAATGCAGCCTGAAACTCAGCTGCAATTAAAACCCTTTTAACACTGTTAACCAGCCTAACCCTTGCCTCATTTGACATTTGAGAAGCAGAGGTGACGAAGAAAGGTGAAGAGGTAACTGCCCAATCCCAAGGGTGGGGGAACACCACGAGGCTCAAGCAATGCCATGAGCACAGAGGAGCACCAACTGTGTACCAAACCCTGATCCAGATACCATTCCATCTGCCCAGTGGCCGAGAGAAGAGAAGACATTTTTCCCAGATGAAACCCACACGCCACCAGGCACATGCAGCCACCATCTGACCATGTGGGGCTGGGATGTCTGGATGCGATGCTGCCCACCCCCACCCCCACGCAGGCACTTCAGTTCCTCCATCTTTGGGAGGCTGGGGGGTGGGGCTTGGGAGCAAAGCGGTGGCCCCCTCCTTTCCCCTTTCTCTGGGCACTGGCCCTTTAAGCCAGCAGGCTGCCAGGGCTTGTCCTGGAGTGACCCCAAGGGGCGGGTGTGGTCAGGAACAAGGGGCCCATTCAATTGCTGTTGCCGCCTCCGGGCAGCCCACAGGCTGGCCTGGGGTGGTGAGGGGAGGAGACTGGCCAAGACTGGGGGAGAGAGACCGGGGGTTGAGACAGACAAAGAGACAGAGACCCAGACAGGGAGACTTTGGGCCTCGGCTGCATCTCTTGCCTCCCTGGTTCCACCACATCAAGGGTTTGAGGCCGGCCTACTCCCAGCCAGGCTGCAGCCCCAACTTGATCTAGCTGAGCCTGGCACCTGCTCACCAGCACCCAAACTCTCTAGGCCCAAAGGAGGGATCCTAGGACATTCTAAGAGAGGTCCCTGACATACCCCAAACAGCCCCTTCCTAGGGGACTCCTGTATTCCCTCAGATCTGCCAGTGAAAGTGAAAAGTGAAAGTGTTAGTCACTTAGTCATAACCAACTCTTTTCGACCACCTGTGGACTGTAGCCTGCCAGGCTCCTCTGTCCATGGGATTCTCCAGGCAAGAATACTGGGTTGCCATGCCCTTTTCCAGGGGATCTTCCCGATCCAGAGAGTGAACCCAGGTCTCCTGCACTGCAGGCAGATTCTTTACCACCTGCGTTCGAATCCTGACTCTACCATTTAGCTGTGTGGCCTCAGGTTGTTGTCTTAACCTCCCTGGGCCTCAATTTTCCCATGTGTGAAATGTGGTTCATGATAATCCCTACCTTTGTGGGATTAAGGTGAAACAAAATGGTGTGAATAATCCCTGATATGTACTGAGGATTTACTTCTTAGTAAACCCTCAGTATGCCTGCAGTTCCCCCCCATAATGCACCCCGACATCCCAGACACATACAGACAACCCCTTCCTCCTGCCAGAGGTCACCAGGGTCAATTAGAGCTGCTGCCTTCCATCGAGGACCTACTATGTGCTCTGTTCCCCCACAGCCTCTGGAAACACCCCGGGTTCCGTGTCCCTACATGTGATAAACAACAGACTTTTATTGCGGATTAAACAAAATCCTGACTTATTCCTGGGCCCCTTAGTCCCAGCTTCTCACAGTCCTGCTACCAAACCTTTCCCCACCAAGGGGCCCCCATTCAAGCAGGCAGCCCCTGCCTCAGCAAGTCTGGAAAAAGCCTTAAAAAATCTCCCAAATCTACCTCTGTCTCCCTCTGTAAGGGTTTTTTCTAGAATACTCTGCTCAGTCACTAGACGTCTGAGGACAGGCTTATTCAACTCTGACCTGAACGTTCTGTATCCCTGCCAGAAAGAGAATTCTAGAACTTGCCCTGGATGTTCTAGAACCCAAGTTGAGAAATTTCAGAGCCCGTCCTTGGACATGAGAAAATCCCACAGGTGGAATTCTGGAAATTCTGGAATTCTGACCATGTGGCTCTGGGAGAATTCTAGAATTGTCAAATGAAGATCCCAGCGTTGTTTGTTTGTTTGTTTTAATATTTATTTGGCTGCATCGAGTCTTAGTTTGCAGCATGAGATCTAGTTCCCTGACCCGGGATCAAACCTGAGTCCCCTATGTTGGGAGCATGGCGTCTTAGCCACTGGACCACCAGGGAAGTCCTAAGATCCTAGCTGTGAAGGGTCTAAAACAGGCCTTGGGAACTCCAAAACTTGTCCTGTGGAGGATCTAGAACAGACCCCCTGCCTCTCTTGAAACCTCTTTCCCACTTGCAAGCCATTTACCCTGAGGTACCAGTGGTATTTGCTTAGTCATGACCAACTCTTTGCAATCCCAAGGACTCTAGCCCACCAGGCTCCTCTGTCCATGGGGATTCTCCAGGCAAGAATACTGGAGTGGGTAGCCATTCCCTTCTCCAGGGAATCTTCCTAACCCAGGGATCGAGCACAGATCTCCTGCAGAGCCCCCCTTGTCCCCCTATCCTGACGCCCACACAAGACAGCCTGGGACAGAAGGCGGGATAGAATGGACCTGAGGAAGGACCCTCTCTGGGCCTCAGTTTCCTGATGTGGACAAGAAACGCAGTGTTCCCACATGCCCCCTCCCTTGTCCCTCAGTGACTCTGACCATCTGTGACTTCCTGCCCACACCCAGCTGGAGAGAGAGGGGCTGGACTGGCAGCTGTCTGCGGAGGTGGGGGGTGCCCGGAGATGTCCCTAGCTGCCCTCAGTCCCCCCTGGCTGGCTGGGCACAGGGCCAGAGTGGCAACTGCAGCCCTGCCACACTGGGGTGGCCGCCACAGGTGCATCGAGATGCTTCCCGCTTTCTGCGGGCTCCACACCTCTCGGGTCCTCGGGAGCCTCAGCAGGTGTGGGCGCGCAAGCTGGGCACCCCAGCAGAGGTGCTCGGTCCATGGGGGAGGGGCGATCTACTCAGGAAAGTGTTACTCGCTCAGTCCTGTCCGACTCTTTGCAACCCCATGGACTGCTGCCCGCCAGGCTCCTTTGTTCATGGGTTTCTCCAGGCAAGAACACTGGAGTGGGTAGCCATTCCCTTCTCCAGGAAAGAACTTAAAATTTCTGAGCACTTATGCTGAGAGGTTCCTTTCTCAGAGACTATAACAACTTCAGTCTCTGAACACTGCCTCCACTCAGCCTGCAGATGAAGAAAGCAGAAGCCCAGAGATGGGCATTAACTTGCCCAAGGTTGCTCAGCTGGCCAGAGGGCAGAAATGGAGCTGGAAACACAGTAATGGTGATGATGATGATAAAGGTGGTGATGCTCAGTCGTGTCCAACACTTTTGTGACCCCGTGGACTGTAGCCTGTCGGGCTCCTCTGTCCGTGAGATTTTTCAGGCAAGAATACAGGAGTGGGTTGCCATTTCCTTCTCCAGGGTATTTTCCCCACCCAGGGATCAAACCTGGGTCTCTTGCATTGCAGGTAGATTTTTTACCAACTGAGCCATGAGGGAAGCCCTAATAGTATCTATGATTATATTACCATCACTGGTTTTGTTTTTATTACTTATCATTGCATAATAATAGAGGATGTATATCTTGCCTGGAAAATCCCATGGGTGGAGGAGCCTGGTAGGCTGCAGTTCATGGGGTCGCTAAGAGTTGGACACGACTGAGTGACTTCACTTTCACTTTTCACTTTCATGCATTGGAGAAGGAAATGGCAACCCACTCCAGTGTTCTTGCCTGGAGAATCCCAGGGACAGAGGAGCCTGGTCGGCTGCTGTCTCTGGGGTCACACAGAGTCGGACACGACTAAAGTGACGCAGCAGCAGCAGCAGCATTATTCATTATTACTATCATTTTTTAAAAATTTTGAAAATGAAGCCTAGTTGAGTTACAAATTATCACTAACAACAAAGAATTTTTTTAAATTGTGGTAGAATATCAATTGGAGAAGGTGATGGCACCCCATTCCAGTACTCTTGCCTGGAAAATCCCATGGGTGGAGGAACCTGGTGGGCTGCAGTCCATGGGGTTGCTAAGAGTCAGACACAACTGAGCGACTTCACTTTCACTTTTCACTTTCATGCATTGGAGAAGGAAATGGCAACTCACTCCAGTGTTCTTGCCTGGAGAATCCCAGGGACGGGGGAGCCTGGTGGGCTGCCATCTCTGGGTTCGCACAGAGTTGGACACGACTGAAGTGACTTAGCAGACTATCAATAGCATAAAATTCCCCTGGTGGCTCAGCAGTAAAGAATCTGCCTGCAATTCGAGAGACCCAGGTTTGATCCCAAGTTGAGAAGATCTCCTGGAGAAGGGAATGGCTACCCACTCCAGTATTCTAACCTGGAGAATCCCACGGACAGAGGAGCCTGGCGGGCTATAGTCCATAGGGTTGCAAAGAGTCGGACATGACTGAGCAACTAACACCACCACTTCCATTGTTATTTTATTTATTTTTTGGCATGTGGGATCTTAGTTTCCCAACCAGGGATTGAACTCATGCCCCTGGCATTGGAAGCACAGGGTCCTAACCATTGGAACCACCAGGGGAGTCCCCCAAATTCACCACCTTGGCCATTTCTAAGTGCACAGTTCAGTGGCACTGGATACCTTCACATTGCCTTGCAACCACCCCCACCATCATCTCCAGAACTGCCTCATTTTCCCAAAGGAAAACTGTCCCCATTAACTGCCCCCCCCCCCAGAGCCCCTGGCTCCACCATCTACTTCCTGTCTCTCTAGATCTGGCTCCTCTAAGACCTCCTGTGAGTGGAACCAGACAGTGTGTCCTTTTGTGTCTGCTTCTCTCATTGAGCATCATGTTCTCAGGGTCCATCCACAGTGTAACGTGGGTCAGGATCTCTTTCCTTTTTAAGGCACCAAATTATGTTTGAGCCTGGAGGAGGGCATGGCAATCCACTCCAGTATTCTTGCGTGGGGAATCCCATGGACAGAGGAGCCTGGTGGGCTACAGTCCACGGGGTTGCAAAGAGTCGGACACAAGTGAAGTGACTTAGCATGTATGTTTGAGCACCTACTGTATGCCAGGCCCTCTCCTAGCACTCTTCATGCATTATCTTACTTAACCCCATATAGCCCAGCGAAGCAGGCACCATCTGTTTCACGCCCTTTTCAGAGGGAAGGCAACTGAGGCCCAGAGCAGTGATGTCACCTGCCCAAGGCCACACGGCACATGAGCAGTGGGATCTCAACCTGGGCTGTCTGGCTACAGATGTCATCCCTACCTCTTCCTGACACGGGGCTCCCACCTGCTGCATTAGCAGCATCCTTGGCACCGCTAACCAGGAGCCCAGAGGCCTCCCACCACCACTATAAATACATCATCAGCTGGTGTCTGGACCTCACCCCTGGGCAGTCACCTCCCCTGCATGGACAGACAGCTGATCCACCTGGCTTCCCTGCCCTGGGGGAGTCCAGGCTGCGAGGAGCCCCTCACTCCTCCACCACCCAGACACCTGGCTTCCAGTGGGGGCCCATCCTCGGTTACAGGTACCCCGGCTGGTTCTCTAGATGCTCTGAGGTTCTTCCCCACTTTGCCTCCTGGGGCTGGGGAGAGGATCTGGGAAGGAATTGAGCATTTATTGAGCACCTGTTTTATGCTATCTAGGGGTCACTGACTCCAATTGTCAATGCAGTGGACACAGCACAGTTACTTTTTCCACTCTCCAGGTGGGAAAATGAAGGGTCAGAGAGAGGAGTACATCTCACATAGCCTGGAACAAGTGTGGACACAAATTGTGTCCATCATACAAGCAAATGCCCACCCTCACATGCTCTCCTGTCCACATCCATCCTGTCTCCCCCGGCACAGTGTCCTGGGCTGGAATGGAGATTAACAGAGGTTCGAAGAGATGAGGGACCCTCCCTCTGTCAAGGTCCAGCTTGCTTCTCTCTGTGGCCCCACAAGGCCCTACCTTCCTGGCTCAGCTCTCCTCCAACCTCAGAACAGAGAGGGCAGGGCTCTGCCCTAAGTCACATAGCAAACCCAGGCAGGGCTGAAGCCAACCCAGGCTCCTTCGATCCAGACCCTTTCTCCTGCCATCCGAGCCCAGGCTGCACTTTTTGAGGATCCTGGCCCCCAGGCTGGGGCACGGTAGGCACTTCAGGGAGGTTCACCAATATTCATTCATTTGTTCACTATGTATTCTGGGCCAGCTCTCTTCATCATCTGTACAACTGGGAGGGTGTGGTTCCATTCAGTAACCCCAAAAGCAGTTTTCCGTTTTTTCCTTTAGTGGTTTTGAGGACTCAGGATCTGTGGGTTCTAATTCTGCTCTACCTCTTAGGAGCCGTGTAACCCTAGACAAGTGATTGACCATCTCTGGGCCTGTTTTCTTACTGAAACACGGGAGTAGGTAATAGTTGCTGCCTCCCTGGGTGGTGAAAGTGAAAGTGTTAGTCGCTCAGTCGTGTTAACTCTTTGCAACTCCATGGAATGTAGCCCACCAGGCTCCTCTGTCCGTGGAATTCTCCAGGCAAGAATATTGGAATGGGTGGGCATGCTCTCCTCCAGGGGATCTTCCCGACCCACGGATCGAACCTGGGTCTCCTGCATTGCAGGCAGATTCTTTACCATCTGAGCCACCAGGATGGTCTCCCTGGGTGGTGGAGAGAATTAAACCAGATGTGGGGCAGGCTCAGCATCGGGTATGCAATACATGTCCGCTGTTACTATCATCTGTTGCTATGATTGCTTCCCAGGTTTATCCAAGAGGGGTGGGGACCCCTCCCCCCTCGATCCTTCTGCCTCCTTCCTGGGCACCCTGGGCAGCCCCTTGAGCAGCTGTGATCTTCCCAAGCAGGCCCCTGCCCACAGTGCCGTTCCAGGAGGTTGGCACCGAACAAGGCGGGAACAGGAGGCGGGAACGGGAGGCCAGCCCACAGCGGCGTCAGCAGATGGGCACCATCTGGGCTGGCGGCTCAGGGCGGGCTGGCAGCTGCTGGAGCGGGCGGGCCTGGCAGCCCCCCCCCCGCCTGCCCTGGCACGGTGCCCGCCCGCCTCAGGTTTCTTAGGCCGCCAGAGGGGGCGGGGAGGCCTGGCTGGGCTCTGGGGCTGGGCAGACAGCTTCTCTCTCTGGGCCCTGCTTCCTCCGGGCTCCTTCCCAAACGAGAGGCTGGGGAGGAGGCCCGGCCTTCCCACTGCCAGGCAGCGGTCCTCAGCCCCACCCTCCAGCCCTTGTGCTTGGGACCATTCCAGCCCCAGGGCCTTTGCACTGGCTCTGCTCCCCCAATGGCCTGACACACTCTCACTCAAATCTCCCTGTGGCCCAGCCAGAGTACCTGCCATGCCTCTCCACGCCCCTCCCTGTCCTTAGCTTTTTATTAATTTAACTGAGAATTGTCAGCTTCCCCATCTCCTGCTCAATGGCACATCCACCCACAAAGGGCAAGCAAGCAACAAGCAGCCCCACTGTCCCAAGGCAGAGCTCATGTCACTCCCCTCATCAGGGTCCCCCAGCTGTCCCCTAGGCCACCCTCAGGGCACACACGGAGTCCACTCCTGGAATCAGGGCCCCGTGTCTGCAACAATACCAGATGGATGCCCAAGGCAGCCAAGTTTGGCCCAAGGTGGTGCCCTGGGCTCTGAGGAGCCTGGCAGCCCCAGCGCCAAAGGGATCTTCTTCCAGCTCATCCCCACTCTTCGATCCTCCAAAATAAACCTGGGGAGGGAGGCCTGGGATTCCTCCTTGGGGTGGGGCCCCAGCAATCCATCTGACAGCCCCAGGGAGAAACAGAGGCTGTGGGGGTGGGGGGAGCCGAGCCTCATCCCCGGGTCTGGGGATAGGGGATG
>NW_011495051.1:2529602-2534458 GCF_000754665.1 Bison bison bison | reverse complement strand
GGCCGAGTGTGTGGGTCTCCGTGTGTCTCTTCCTGTCTCTGGGTCCCCCTGTGTCTCTGGGTCTCTCTCACTGTCATTCTGTTGGCCCCGAGGCCCCACATCTGACACCCGAGGTGGTACCTCCTTCCAGACGAATGGCAGGTACCCATCTCAACATCCTGCCTGTGACCTGTCCCAGAAGTCAAGCAAGGCCTGCTTTCCCCACTCCCCATCAACCCCATGGCCTCCCTGCAGGGCTGGTTTGAGTGGCCACTGCGCTCTGACCTTGGCCCAAACGCCCTGCAGCCCTGAGACCCACAAGGGGAGAGGAGAGAAGAGATGGCCAGTTCTCTCTGCCATCAGATGACTGCTTGGCTAAGAACAGAGATGTAACTCTGGTCCAGATGGGGATGGGGGTCCTGCGATGGAAGTCGGGGAGCTGGGGCTCAGCAGGGGGTTCTGGGTGGCAGCCTCACCTTGGGAATCCTGGAGGAAGCTCTGGTTAGTAGAAGCCTAGAACACAGACCCAGCCCAGAGGTGGCCAAGCCACATAGCCTGGACACCCACATCCTACACTGCAACTTGCTTCTATCCCCTTCTGCCACTGAGTATGGAGGGCTAGCAGGGGTACCAGCAACAGAAGCTGTGCTGTGCTTAGTCGCTCAGTCGTGTCCGACTCTTTGTGACCCCATGAACTGTACCCCACCAGGCTCCTCTGTCCATGGGAATTCTCCAGGCAAGAATACTGGAGTGGATTGCCATGCCCTCCTCCAGGGGATCTTCCTAGCCCAGGGATCGAATTCAGGTCTCCCGCATTTCAGGTGGATTTTTACCGTCTGAGCCACCAGGGAAGCCCAAGATTACTGGAGTGGGTAGCCTAACCCTTCTCCAGGGGATCTTCCCAACCCAGGAATCGAACCTGGGTCCCTTGCATTGCTTGCGAATTCTTTACCAGCTGAGCTACCAGGGAAGCTCCGGCAACAGAAGTTGCCCATGTCCAAACCCTAATTCTGCCCTTTTCTAACTGTGACCTTGGGCAGCGCAGGTAACATCTGTCAGGGTACTTTTTAGTTTCCTTCTTTTGAGGCTTCCGTTTCCTCATCTGTACAATGGATATGATTCCTGCCTCACAGGCTTGCCATGAGAATGGAAAATGATTGCTAAGTCCTCAGAAAAACTGCTTGACAGAAAGAAAGTGGCACTGGGAGTTGGGGTTTAGAAGCATAAGTAGGAGTCTTCCAGATGGGAATGACATCCACAGCAGAGGGAACCATATGGGCAAAGGCATGGAGGTGGGAAATTATAACCCTAGTAAGGATGATAATAATAATGGTCCAAGAAAAAAAATAAATAACCGTCCACAAAGTCTTATTCCTGTGTTGGGTACTTCTCTCCATGACCCCACAGGGGTTATTTGTCGAACACTTTTATCATAAGAATCAAACATTCCTACAGCTATTTTTGATTGTCTCATTTTAAAGACAAGGAAAGCAGGCACAGAGAGATTCAGTGACTTGTTTTGGGTAACCCAGCCTCCAGGCAGTCAGGCAGGAGGCTGAGCTGGGGTTGGGCTCCCTGCCCAGCCCTCGAACCCGACCCTCACTCCGGGTCAGCTGGGGCGTGTTTGAGTGACGGTCCCCTGGGATGATGGAGCTGGCTGGAAGCAGGAGAGGGTTCAGCCTTGACCTTCCCCAGCCCTCATGAGAGGAGGTTGACCAGATCGGCTAGCAAAAGCATGGCCGACAGACATGAAGGTGTCTGTGGAGGCCTGGAGGCCCCGCCTGCCTGCTGAGCTGAGTGGGGGAGGGGGTCGATGGGGGAGGGGAGGCGCCCGGAGATTGTGCTGACGCCGGCAGAAAACTTGCTTCAAAATTTTATCAGCTCAGCGCGGAGGAGGTGGGGGTGGGGCTGGGCGCGGAGGATGGATGTGGTGGGAGAGACCGGGACCTGCATGGTAATGAACGCTGCAGCCCCCAGGCTGCAGCCCCCAGGCTTCCCCCATCACAACGACCTCAACAGTCACCTTGTCTACCCCTCTGCTTCTGGCCCCATCGAATTCCGGAGAGGGGTGAGGGATGGGGCAGATGGGGTCAAGGTCAAGGAATCAAGGTCAAGACTGGGAACTCTGGCCTGGCTTTACCCCCTACACACCATGGTGACCAGGAGACCTCATGGAAGGCTCACAGCACCGCTGGGAGTTGGCCTGGTTGTTCCTCCCACTGTACAGAGGAGGAAACTGAGTTACAGTCCAGAGTCACACAGCCGGCACAGGACACAGGGCAGGGCTGTGATCAGAAGCTCGGCGGTCATGCCTGGAGTCCCCACTTCTTCTCTTTGCCCCACCCCCGCTCCTCCCAAGCCCTCCCCAATCATTTCTGGTTGTCTGATCAAGTGGGTGCCTGTGGGGCTACCGGTGGTGGGACTGGGTCTCCAAACCGAATGCACCCACCTGACACGCTCAGGCAGCCCGGGTGTGTGCAGGTTCACACCCACAAGGGTACCAGGCTCAGCTTGGGTGGGAATAGCAGGGCACGGGACTTGTGCTAGTTAGGTTCTCCAGGGCACACCTGATTCCATCCGCATGAAGACAGTCACAGCTGCCACCCGCCACACAGTAGACCAGAGCTCAACACGCGACACACACCATCTCCAAGAATCTCCCCAGGCCCAATCCAGGTAGGAACTTGGATAACCTCCATGTGACAGCTCCACTGGGCACACCACCAGGAAGCAGTGGGTCAGTGAAGCCCACTGCCTGCACAACCAGGCCCTGCCCACGACCACCAGGACCTGTTGACGTTCAGGACTGGGCCACCCGTCCAGCCTCTGCACCTCTGCCCAGGCTGCTGACCCCCTGGGAGAGCCCCATGCTCATCACTGCCCAGTCATCCTGCAGAGCTCAGCTCAGGGGAGCCTCTTTCTCCAGGAAGCTGTCTTGGATTTCTCCATCCTCACAAACCCCACTGGTCTCCATGTGGACCATTTGACCACAGAGCCAGCAAACACCAGAAACACCCAGCTAGAAGGGCGGGAGTAGGGAACCCCAACAACCAGAGAGATTGATGACACAGCTCAAGTCACACAGTGCCCCAGCTTTCCACTTGGCATCAACATGACACCTGTCAGGACTCTGGGGAAGGTCTGAGTCAATCAACCAGCATTCAGTGGGCCACCCAGCACCCTTCCAGCTTTCCCAGGAAGGATAAGGCTGCCCCTCTCCCACCTGTCAGTGGCCCATCCTCACCCCTGTTGCCAACAGACCTTCTGGGACAGCATCTCATTTCCTGTGGCCTGCCACCCCGCTTGGACCCCCAGGACACACCTGCCCCCTACCTCACTCTCCCCATGAACCGGATCTCTTTCCCTTACACTTCACATGGCACGTGCCTACTCCATCTGACTTTCCCAGCACCTGCCTCCTCCCTTTGACTTGAAGAAGGCCCGCCTCCTTGCTCAAACCTTGCGAGACACGCCTCCCTCCTTGGACATCTCACAGGTCAGCCTCCTCCACCCCCACCAACCCCCGCGCAGGCCACTGGACCTGCCTCCTCGCTCAGACCTGCGAGCCTGGTTCATGCCCCTGAGACAGGCGCATCCCCAGCTCTCTCCACCTCCAGCCCCGTGCATGCGCACGCCCTTACTCACCTCGCTCCCGCACGAAGTAGGCCAGGTAGAGGTCGAGCTCCTTGACCGCCACGCCGATGTGGTGCGGCTGCACGCAGAGCACCGGGTGGCCGCACTGCGCAGCCTTGACCAGGCGCTCGCCGTCGGTGCTCTCCAGGGGGATGCCCTTGAAGAGGATGACCATGACCAGGTCCAGCCGCCACACCTTGTCGGCCTGACGCAGGCAGTCGATGCGGCGCATCTTGCCCTTCTGGTCAGGGTTGGAGAGCACACAGCCCGGCGCCTTCTTGCCGGTGATGGCCAGCACGAAGTCCTCGCGGCACTCGGGCCGGATGTCCTTGCGCAGCTTGGCCAGCAGCCGCGATGCCCACTTCTGCTTGACTTCGGCCTTCTCACCCAGCAGCTCGTCCTTCACCGCCCGCTCCTCATCCTTCGACATCCGCTTCTCATGCTTCTTGAAGTACTTGCGCTTCCGCGCCTGCAGGTTGAACCAGGTGTAGGCGAAGGCTCGGACGTGAGGCAGCAGCGCCTCGATGAAAGGGTGGAACTCATCCTGCGGGGCGGGAGAGGCCAGAGATCAGGAGGCGCTGGGGCCCGTGGACCCACTGCCCGGCCCAGAAGACTGAGGCTGCAGAGGCCCCAGGCAGACACATTGGAGGGATGGTGGAGCAGAGGTGTGCAGAGGTCCTCTGCACATACCTCCAAACTCCCAGGGAAAAAACAGGGCCAGAGGGGTCCAGCAGAAGTTCACTGGATCATCTGAGAACCCATTGCCCCGATGGGGAAACTGAGGCTCTGATCATGGTGGAAGGCACAGGCCAAGGAAGCCAGTCATGGAGGGCTGTCTTGAACTCCAATGCTCAAGGCAGGACAAGCTGAGGGTCCAAGGTGGAAATTGATGGGGACCCACTGAACAGATGGGGAAAACTGAGGTTGATAGAATAGTAGTGGCATGGATCCATTCTCTGCCTTCTAGAACTGGGGTCAGCAAACTTTAAAAGTACCATAAAGAACTGGTAGTGAGTATTTTAGTCTCTGTTGCAAGACACCACAGAGATGTGACCACATGGCAGTGTTTCTGTAAAACTTTATTTATGAACACAGAGAGTGGGCCTTGGGCCCTGGGACTGTACTTTGCAAAGCACTGAACTAGAGCGTGAGCTCAAATGTCCAAAGCAGGGCTGAGCACACACCGGACACTGACAATTCAGGAGCAGACAGGCTCATAGCGTCACTTGTCTGCCAGACCCACT
>NW_011495051.1:2521156-2529469 GCF_000754665.1 Bison bison bison | reverse complement strand
CTGCTCGGCAGAGGAAGCTGACATGAGACGGAGGTTCAATGGCTGCCTCTACTGGCTCTTGGCAGTGATGAAAAAATGAGGACAAGATATCTTTTCTATAGCCCAGAGATACAGACAGAACCAGCTGAGGTCCACAGGCCAAGAGGTCCACAGGTCCACTGGGGCCTACTGTATGTCAGGGGCTAATGAAAGGGTGGGGTGGGGTGGGGGGGTTCCTATATAGACCCATTGCAGGGGCAGGGAGAGCTGAGGCCCAAGGAGGCAAGATCAGAATGCAGCAGAGAAAGGGGAGCTCAGGCATGGAGATTCAGAGCTGGAGAGAGGGGTTCCCGGGGGCCAGTTCACCCTAGCCTGCCCCCCACAGACCCATTCCACAGATGGAAAAACTGAGGCCCGAGGAGGGCCAGAAACCTGCCCAGAGCTGTGATTTCAACACCCCCGCCCCCACTGCCTGAGTGGGGCTACTGAGCAGTCACGACACCCATTTTACGGATGAAGAAACTGAGACCCCAAGAAGAGACTCAGTCACAAGGAGCAGAGCTGGGACAGGAAGCCACACCTAACCAACTTCTCCATGGAAACAACAGCAGCCCTCCCCACTGTTGGGCCCCTAGGAGAATAATGGGGCCATGGGAGGCCCCTTTCCTCTTCTCTGGGGGTGGGAGGAGGCTGTCTCATTCTTGCCATTTTCAACAAGGGAAACTGAGTCTGCAGAACATCCCTGGGATGTTCTCAAGGGGTGAGAATTTCTCAAGGGGTGAGAAATTCAAGGAGAAAGGAAGACAGAGAAGAGAAATTTCAATCCCTACTCTTGCCTGGGGGCTGCACTGGGCTTCTTGAATGGAGGTTACGTCTCTCCCTGGCATGTGAATCTCATTATCTGCCCAGCTCTCCAAAGCCTGCATTATGCTATTATTATTATTGTTATTATTGTTGTCGCCGTAACGATTAGTTGCTTACAATCTTCTAGCGGCAGGAAAAGGCCCGAGGCTCCACTATGCCTTGCATGACGGGGAGGCTAAGCTCAGAAACAGGCAGAGACCTGACTGAGGTCCCGGAGGCAATCAGGGTCTGTGTGAGGACACGAACCAAGACCCAGTCTGTCCCTTTCTCGGAACAGCCTGCTCTCCATGAGGCAGGGGTCTCTCAGGAAGATGGTGACACAATTGCTCTGGGCTACCAGCTGGTTTCCAGGTGGACGTGGCCAGGCTCGGTCCCACCTCCAAGCCTGGATGCACATGGTACTCCCCGCCCCAGGTGCCCCCTCTCTGTCCTGTACCCCAACTCCCCTGGGCCACCTGTACCATGGGTGCTGGGGGTGGGAAACGACCTCAGATCTCCTCTATTACTGAGGGTCTGAAAATAGCCTTCTGTCCTCATGGGGTGGGGCAGGATGGGGTACTGTTTGTGCCAGCCCAGCCCCCTCTATGCCAATGTCCCCCGACATGTGAGTCACCGTAACAGCTGTGGCAGAGACTGGACCTTACAGCCCCTTTCCCCCACCCTACCCTGCCCCGGCTGACCTGCTGAGGGGCTGTCTCCTGCCAGGTCCCCTCCAACCTCAGAGGCGCTTTTCCTGTGTCACCATGTCACCCAACATGCCAGCCCCAGGGGTGGGGAGCGGCTCGCCCCGGGGCACACAGCTGATCTGCAGACCTGGGTCCAGAGCCTGGGAGTCTGGCCAGAGAATCGGGGCAGAGAATACATGGAGGCATGGGGCACTGTCCCCCATGGAGGGAACACCATGGTAGAAGGAGGCCTGTCATCTGAGGCCTGGAGCTTATTGGGGGAGTGATCAGAGGGAGCTGGGAAGGGGCAGTTGAGGTGTCAGCCAGCTGAATGGGGGTGCTATCTCCTTCTAGCATAGGAACCCCCTTATCTGCCCGGCTCTCAAAAGCCTGAATTATGCTATTATTATTGTTGTTGTTGCTAGGATTATTTTGGGCCCAGACCCTACCTCTCCCTGAACCCCTGTGCCTCTGAGCCCCCTCCCGTTTGATGAGTTCTCTCCTTTTCCTTCTCCTCCCCTCTCCAAGCCCCCTCACCCCTGCCGATGCCTACCCCCTCCTCCCTGGGCCCTCTCTGGGGAAAGATGCCAGGGAGGTGGGCAGGGGCGGGAGCCCACGTCACTGGTGACCCCAGCTGGTTCTGGAGGAAGGAAGACAAACAGCCTGTAACTGGGTCATGGACCTGCTGCCTGAGCCTCCACGTCCTCCCAGGGAGGTCAACCCAGGCGAGAGGCAGGCCTGTCGCTCTCTTTGTCCCACAAGACCTGTGACAACCAAGGCCTCTTCCCCAGACACTTCCCAATGCCCCCACTGGTTGACAGGGCAAGGGAGACAGCCAAGGAAAGCTAGAAGCCAAGAATCCTCCTGAACTCCTACACATCCCTCAAACCCCATCTCCAATGTTCCTTCCTTCAGGCAGCCTTTCCTGCTTTCCTCAGGGTTCTCCCAGACCTAGCCTGGACCACACAGCTGGGCATTTTCAAGTCCAGCTCAGTCGGTCTCCCCTAACCCTGAGGCCCAGGGTTGAGGCACCTGCTGCCAGGCAGACTGGAGGGAACAAGCTTGGGTGACAATAGCCTCCATTTTCACCTTCTGTATGATCCAGGAACAGATCGCTGCCATACCTTGGGCATCAGTTTCTCATCCTGTACAATGGGCAAAAAGGGACCTGGCACCCTGCTGGGGATCAGTGGGGAGCTTATTCACTGCTCTGGTAATCACAGATGCAAGGTTAAGGAAGACAGCAAGAAACTCCAGAAACCTTACTTGGCCCACTGGGACTTCACAAGCTAAAAAGTGTAATAAAATGTCAAGCTGGACTTCCTTGGTGGTCCAGTGGTTAAGACTCTGTGCTTTGACTGCAGGGGACATGGGTTTGATTCCTGGTTGGGGGACTAAGAATTCCAAAAACCTTACTTGGCCAAAGAAGACAGCAGCAGCTGGCAGGCAGACACTTGGGTCCAAGCCCTCGCTGGGCACTATGGACTGGCCAACTGTGCTCTGGGCTGTGTCCCTTACTGGGCCTCCCCGTGGCTCACCCACTCTGAGAGTCCAGGACAGCAAACCAGGATGTCAAGCTCCAATTTCCAAACCAAAAGTTTTCCACAAAGCATTTCTCTCCTCAGTGACTCAACGAATGTTACTGAGGATCTCTTGTCCACCTCCTGGGTGCTCATCTCAAACTCCTGTGCATCCTTCAAAACTCAGGTTCCAATGTCCCTCCCTCCAGGTAAGCCCACTGTTAAGTGTCGAACAGCAGAACTCATATTTGAATGCAGGCCCATTTGGTGCCAGACTAAGTGTTCTTGCTAGTGATTCCTCCTTCCAAGTTCAGAGCATCATAGCTTATGAACAGCTCTTATCCAATGAGGGAAAAATACATTTGATGTTCCAACAAGTATCTCTTGAGTGCCAGCTCCATGCATGATGCTGGGGCCCAGCAGAGCCCTGGGCTCAGCCCTCACCTGGATCCTGATTTGGACAGGGATGGATATTAAACAAGCTAGGAAATGTAATAAAATGTCAGGTTGGACTTCCCTGGTTGTCCAGTGGTTAAGACTTTGCACTTCAACTGCAGGGGGCATGGGTTCAATCCCTGGTTGGGGGACTAAGATCCCACAAGCTGCAGCCAATAAATAAATAAAACAGGGAATTCCCTGGTGATCCACCTCCACACTCTCAATGCTGAGGGTCTGGGTTTCACCCCTGGTTGGGGGACTAAGATCCCACAAGCTTGGAGGTGTGGCTAAAAAAATAAATAAATGAAAGACAGAAAGCAAAAGAAAGGAAGGATGGAACAAAAAAGAAAATGTCAGGTTGAACAATGTGCTCTACAGAAATTTAAAGGAGTTTGTGGGGGGCGGTCCAAGGAGTCCCCTGGGGATGGTTCTTTTTAGCTGGAGGTGGTCAGGGAGGGTCTCTCATAGGAGAGGACACTTGAACAAAGACCTAAAAGATGAGCATCCATGGTAGGAGCTTTCCAAGTGGAGAACACAGCACATGCAAAGGTCCTGAGGCAGGATCATGCCTTATGTTTGGAGAGAACAGGCGGGGAGGACAGTGAGGCTGGAGCAGAGTGAGTGAGAGGGAGAGGAAAAGAGGGCAGGCAGGGAGGGGATGGGCAGGTCAGGCAGGGCCTTTGAGGACCTCCCGGGAAGACTTTGGGTAAACCAAGTCCAGGGAGTAGAAAACCTGGCAAAGTGACCAGTGAGTCTGAGCCCTGAATCTCCTGACTTTACTCTCTGTGCCCTGGGGTCCTGGGTGGATGCTGAGCCAGAAGGTTCGGGTGTGAGGGAGAGAGACGGGGAGCAAGGCTGAACATTTACTGAGCTCTCAACTCTACAAAATGGGAAAAATTGTTGTACCCACTGTCCAGAGGGAAAGACTGAGGCACAGAGCCTTGAAGCCACTGGCCCACAGCCACAGAGCCAGGAAGGAGCTGAGCTGGGACTTGAACCTGGGTCCCATGACCTTGAACTTCCCGATCCTTGGCCCCACTGCCAGCTCCCCCAACCCCCCGAGCTCAGGGTCTGGTCATTCCTCAGGGCTTCCTGTTCTGTACCCCACCTGCTTTCTCTGAATCCCATGTGGCCCCCTTCTGCTGCTCAGCCCTGGATCACATGCCACCTCCTCCTCGGGACACCAAAGCAGCAGCCAGGTCCTGCCATCCCCTCACTACACTGCAGCCCCTCGAGGGCGTGGCTTTGATCTGTTTCTTCACTGCTGCTTCAATGGCATCCAGATTAGAAAGCACCAACTTCATCTTCTGCTTGTTCCCAAGGCACACACCCCAGTTGACGAAGGAAGCCGGTTCCCATGTGGGTCTGGTCAAACTCAGGGAGACCCTGTACAGGGCTAGGCAGGTAGGGGAGGAAAGACCAAGAGAAAAACCCTGGTGGTGGTGGTGGTGGTTAGGGCTCAAGGTTCTGGGGAGTCACTGTTGCCCCTGGCTCCCAGCTCACCCTGAGCAGATAGTGACAGAAGGCAAGGAGGACGAGCCGGAAAATGCCTATGGGGTGTTTAATCCAGTTATCAGTTTCTGTGCTAAGTCACTTCAGTCGTGTCTGACTCTTTGCCACCCCATGGACTATAGCCCACCAGGCTCCTCTGTTCATGGGATTCTCTAGGCAAGGATACTGGAGTGGGTTGCTATGCCCTCTGCCAGAGGATCTTCCTGATCTAGAGATCGAACCTGTGTCTCTTGCATCTCCTGCCTTGGCAAGCAGGTTCTTTACCACTAGTGCCACCTGGGAAGCTGCAGTTCTTAGTTTAGTGACAACCATCATCACAGCCAAGCTTATTTGGCACCGACTGTATACCAGGCCCCAAGCTAAGGTTGAAGCATGCAAGGAAGGACTAGATCACCTGCCTAGAGATACACAGCCACTTAGGCAGGATCTACATGCATATCCAAGGTCAACCTGGGTTCCTGCCTCTTGATCCCAGGCAGGGCACATACGTGTGCACATCTGTGTGCCTACACGTGTGGGAGTGTGAGCTTTGGGGACGGCACACCCAGGGTTCACTCGCACCCAGGCCACGAGCCAGTACACGTGTGTGCGGTCACTGCGAACCCGCCTGCTCATGGGACAGGAAGCCCCAGGACATTTGGTGGGTCCCATCCGTTAGGTGGGAGACAGGAAGGTAGGTCAGCTCAGGCAGAGAGCGAGCGAGGAGGGGAGGAAGGGAGAGAACGCTGACTCGGCCAGAAGCCCAGTGTCGTGATTTACAAGGCACCCGACCCTGACGCGTTGAAGCACCTCCGCTGCAGAGGAGGGAGGGGAAGAGGCACAGACGTAGACTCAGAGAGAGACAGAGAGAGGGAGAGAAACATGGGGCGAGGTCATGCCTTGGACAGGAGCCAATCGGAGACCACCAGACCACAGGTCGTGGGGGGTAACCTCAGGGAGTACCCACCTGCCCAGGCCTGACCAATCAGGTGGGCAGTGGCTCCAGTTCCAGACTCACCAGCCATGCTGTGCCACCCGGGGGCAGGCCCTAGCCCTCTCTGGTCTTGGCCCCTCTCCCAGTCCTGAAATGCTGGGAGACCCAGCCCCCAAATTCCAGCAGAGCCTCCATGAACTCATACTAGGCTGGCACTTCATGCCTTCTGTGCCCTGCCACAAGCCGCCGCCACATACATCTGGCCCATAGGAGGCGCTTAATGAAGATCTATCATATTCAATCAAGACAGAGTGCGGGACCCTCTCCTAGCCTCAGTCTCCCCACTGGAGAAACAGTGATTTTTTAAAAAAGAGTGTTGCCCCACCAGGCAATGGGGTGAAGCAATGAAGGGAAGAATGAATGAATGAGGGGGGCCCTGGCAGCCGGCGCTGCTGTGGCCACGGCCCAGGCCCAGCCTCAGCCCCGGGGAATCCTGGGCACTGCAGCCAAGAGGGATTTGGCCCCAAACCCGGAATAACTAACGTGGCGGTAGAGGCGGGCGGGAGGGAGGCAGGGAGGGAGGCCCAGAGCGGGGCAAGCGTGGGGAGGCCGGCCTTCCCGCCGGCAGGATTTATGGAAGTAACGGCTGCTCCACACAGTTCCTCTTAAGAGTAAAAGTGAAAAGCGTTTGAGTCACCATTGAAACAAGGACGGCGCTCCCAGAATCCTCCAGGGCCGCCTGGGCCGTGGCCGCACTACCCCCACCCCAGGTGGGCAGGACCTTGGGGGCACAGGGCGGGCTGGCACCGGAGCAGCCCGGCTCCCTCCCTTCACACACCCCCATCCAGTCTCGGATCTGAGAAGATCCGGGTCGGATCAGCTAAAAGGGAGCTATTTTCGGATGGGCTCAGGTCGTAAAATTAGTCAGTAGAGGAGGGGAGACAGAGGCCCAGAGATGGAGAGGGAGAGAGACAGGGAGAGATGCAGGCAGTCAGAGAGAGGTGGGTAGGGCGAGATTAAGATGCAGCCAGGAGTGGGGGTCCTCCGTGAACAGTCTTTCCAGATCCCCCAGATGGAAAGCCCAGACCAGACTGAGCCTGCATGCAGCTTTTGAGATTACACCGAGGCTGTGCTGAAGGGGGTCCCAGGCATCCCTCCAGGGTGAGGGGCACCCGTGGGAGAATAAGCAGAGGAGAGGGATCCCCTTGCCTCTGGGTCACCCCATCCCCACCCTGGCCTGGGAGCTCCCAGGTCCTCTCTCCACCGGACTGTCTCCCGGTCGCCCTGTCCTTTGCACACAGAACCTCAGGTATTTTTCATTACCATGTTTCCACCGAGAGCCTGCCTGGCTGATCCTTGCCCTGTGCCCGGGGAAAGCCAGGCCCAGGGAGCAGAGGAAGGCCAGCTCTGCTTCTCACTGCCACCCCCCACCCCCAGGCAACGTGGACCAAGGCCTGTCTCCCAAGGAGTCCTGATGGGGGAATTCCAGGGCGCAGTGACAATAGGCTGCCGTCCAATCTCCTCGCCTGGAATAGCCTCCCTGGGCTCAGCCCCCCTGGGCGGTTCCCAGAGGGAGGGAGCCAGCAAGCGCGGGAAGGACGGAGGGGGCGGGGGCACCTCGGGGCCACCCAGGCCACCCCTTGAGGCCCAAGGTCACCCAGCAACCCTGACTAGGACCCTTATGGTACTTGGTGAGCTTTAGGGCAACAAGCGGCAGAGGGGAGCCAGCGATGACGGCTTTGGGGAACACCAAAAATTGCTCTGAAGGGGAAGGGAGGTCTGGAGAGGGGCAGGGACATCCCCAAGGTCACTCGGAGGATACGGGGTAAGACAGGCCCTGAGACCCCCTTGGCATGGGCCCTCACATTCCCTGTGGGGAGCCAGAAACTGCGGGGGCTGGAGGGGGCCTGTGAGAAAGAGCTTGCTATGCGGGAGGGGCACCCCAGGATCGTGAATGGTGGCGGGGGACGCCCAGCAGAGACTAGCATCCACGTGCTCCCCACACAGTAGTTGGTCCTCAGGATAGTCGGTGGCCCGCTGGATGCCCAGCTTCTGCGGCTCCGCACTTGACACTGCCTTTGCCTCCAGAAACTGCCTCCGCAGCCACTTGTCACTTTGAGGGAAACTGAGGCCGGACCCCCATGTGTTAAAGACATCCAAGGACGTGGGGTGGGGGCGGAGCTGGAGAGTGGAACCAGCAGATCTGGGAGGGTCCCCCTGGAGGAAGCTGGGGGAGAGAAGGGGTCCCCTGGGGCAACCCCGGGCACAGCCGCCCCCTCCCCACACACCCCCTGGGTCATTGCACAAGGGCCGAGCCCGGGTAGCCTGGGAGCGCGGCCAGGGGTGAGAGGCTACACGAGGGGGCAGGGGCAGGTGCCGGGCTGGCGAGGGCGTCTGCAGCGCCGCAGTGCCCGGGCCAGAC
>NW_011495051.1:2517316-2520277 GCF_000754665.1 Bison bison bison | reverse complement strand
CGCCGCCTCCTCCCTCGGTCTGCCTCCCTCCCTCCTCCCGCGCTCTCCCTCTCTCCTGCGCCCGACTCCCTCTCTCTCTCCCTCTGTCTGTCTCTCTCTCTTCCTTTCCAGCACCCCCCCGTCTCTGTCTCTCTCTGTGTCTCTGTCTCTCCTCCCTCCGACAACCACCTCCCTCCCTCCCCCAATTTCTCTCCCCTCCCACCCCGAACCTCCCACTTCTCAATATCCAACTTTCAAGAAACAGGGGGGTAAAAAAAGAGCGCGAGCGAGAAAGGAAAGCCGCCCCCACCCCGCGCTCCCCATGCCTCCTGAACCCCCATCATTGCTTATGATTACGAATTTCGAGCCGCCCTGTGCCGGGGCACCGGACGGGAACCAACGGGCTTGCGCACACCCCAACCGCAGCGGGTCCCCCTGGATCGCCCGCCCGAGTCGAGTGGGTAGGGGTTGGTGGCTCTTGCGGGACATTTGGGGGCCGAAGGTGGATTTTGAAGGCCCCCCCCCACAACCCGCCCCAAGCTGGCCGGGAAGTTGGAGAAAGGAGCCAAGGTGGGGGGAGGGAAAGAATGAAGAAGTGACGTGTGCAGAGGCCCGGCGCGAGCGCGCTTTTCCCCTTAAAGATGTACAACCCGGGGTGCATGGCGGGAGAAGGGGGTCTTATGGTATCCTCTCCCCCTGATAGCCCCGGGAAGCCAGACCGGGACTGCAGTTCCCAGGCAGAGGGACTTGGCTACAACTGCCCTTCCGTAGCCAGAAGGGCCCCAACCAACAGGGGAGCCTCCAGAACTCTGCTCTTGCTTCCTCAGCCAGCACCAAAGGAGAACTGGGAGCTGGGTGGGTGGGGTTTGGGCCTCCCCTATATGTTTCCCCAGTACCCCAGGAGGAAGGTGTCCAGGAAGAACCTCAGGCTGGCCAGATAAACCCTTGCAGCCTCTTCCTGGGTGTCCAGTGATTCTTACTGACTCCCACCCACAGTGGACCCATTTGACTGGATCCAGAAACTGAGGCACTGGAGTGGCTTGGAGCCCAGTTACCTGGCCCCTGAGCCCACATGGCAGGCTCTGCTGTTCCCCCTCTGGAGAACAGACCTGCCCTCCTCCAGTCTGAGCCCCCAGGGAGCCTGAGGACCTGGCCTCACCCCTCCCTGTGTTCATCCTGCACACCCTCCCAGCCTCTCTCAGGCACTTCTGCCACCTCAAAGAGCAGGATGCTCCCCCCTTGGCATCCTCCCCTGTGAAGTGCATGAACAGTGCCCACCCCCTGGTGTTGGTCAGCAGAAGAACAGCACTTAGAAGTGCCTTGACCTTCTGTTAAATATGCAGTGAGATGCTCTTAGAAAGCTTGGCCATTCTGACCCATCTCCAAGGACAAATGATAACCCCTTGCCAACTTGGGGCAGCTGCCCCATGCCCAGAAAGAATGCTTTTCCCCCATGTTATAGGGGAGGAACCCGAGGCCCGAGGTAAGGATGCTACTGACCTGGGGCCCTGGGGCTAGGCCAGAAGGAAGCAGGATTCACACAGACACGTACGTCCTCCGTCCTGCCGGCTCCCCCTGCTGTGAGTGACAGTCACTCAAATGGCACTTCACTAATGTTTTGTTTTTCTAAATTCCCACTGTGCAACCATGGGGGGCATTTAAACCTCAGGATGAAAGAGAGAGACAGGTGTCTAGGAATCCAAATGCCAACATAACAGAAAGCAATATTTTATTATTTTGAAAACCATTGTGAACACCTGGAGGGCAGAATCCCCAATTCACAGACATTTTCAAGTTCAAGTTGCCTTAGGAGCTTTCTCCCAGGTGGCTGCGACTGCCAGACTGTTCCCAACACCCACTCGGCATGCAGCCTTCACCAGGTAGTTTGGGTTACTCTGGAACGCAGTTTGGAGAGCACAGACTCTCTCTGTCTCTGTCTAAACCTCAGTTTCCACATCTGTAAAATGGTTACAATAGATGCAACTCTCACATTTTGGGAGGTTGGGCAGATCAGAGTCCTTGAGATAAGGTGTGGAAAGACAGTATTAATACATTAGTGGTGGCGGGTGCAAGTTCACAATTGAGAGTGAAGAGTTCTATCTGTCTGTCTATCTATATCTATCTAGGCTTCCCAGGTGGTGCTAGCTGTAAAAAACCCACCTCCCAATGCAGGAGACATAAGAGATTAAGGTTTGATCCCTGGGTTGGGAAGATCTCCTGGAGAAGGAAATGGCAACCCAGTCCAGTATTCTTGCCTGTAGAATCCCATGGACAGAGGAGCCTGGCAGGCTACAGTCCATGGGGTCGCAACGAGTCAGACATGACTGAAGCGACTTAGCAATGCATTTGTCTGTATCTATCCATCTATATCATCGAGTTCAGCAGGAAGGGGTCCCTACACTGTAAACAATAGGTCCACAGCAGGGCAGTTTTAGTGCAGGGTTACAGCCTTGGGTGTACGTCTCCTTTAGCCAGGAGCCCAAAGTGCCTGTGCCTCAGCTTCCCGTTCTGAGAAATGGGGTGATAAAAGTTTCTACCCCTCTGGCCTGTTGTGGGTAAACCTGCCAATGTTTGGAATGCACATAGTGTTTTTGAAACAAAACAATTGCTGGATTGGACCTATGTGTGAAACATCTGGGGAGGGGGGCACTGCATGACTTTAGCTCCTGGCGCTTTGGAACATAAGTTAACTCATCTGTTTAAAAATGCTCTCCCCATCACTCACTCTTAGGCTCCTCTGTAACTGTCCCAGCTATAGATGCAGGAGGGTGTTGACTGTCACCCTATAACACTAATGCCAACAATCTGGAACCAGCTACTGTGTCCGTCCTCGTGGGGACCAGTTCAGCAGTGCCACCCAGAAATACTACACAGCTCCACAAAAGAACAAGGGACTTCTACCTGGAGGCGCCTCCAAGAAATACCCTGCAGCCCAGGGCTCCTCCCATCAGCACTTCAGACCATCCTCTCTGATTGGGCTGT
>NW_011495051.1:2515783-2517216 GCF_000754665.1 Bison bison bison | reverse complement strand
CCCGTGGTTGTCACACTGGGGGGGTGGGGGTGGACAACAGGAGCCCCGCCCCCCAGTGTGACAACCACGGGTGTCCCCAGACCTCACTCAGTGTGCCCTGGGGAGAACCTCTGCTGTAGACTCAGCAAACAGACTCAAGATTGCATTTGGGAATTTTTTTTTAAAGAATATACATATATCCTTTATGAGAATGTGTATCTGTTACATGTGTAGCTGCTCAGACAAAGCTGGGTGAAAATAGGGCTTTTCTGGAGTAGGGAGTCCCACAGGGTGGGGGTGACAAGGAAGGTTTGATTTTTACTCTGGGCACTTCTACATCCTCTTAAGATGTTCATGAGTGGCTTGTGTTATTAAAAGGCAAACTTTTAAAATGTGAGTGGAATCCACAGCAAAATTTTAAAAAGCAAGAGCAGCTCAGGGAGGAAAGATAAGAGCTGGAGCCGCCTGGGAACCCCCCAGCTGCCATACGCAGCAAACTGAGCTCCAGCCAGGGGGGCAGGACCATTCCTCCTACCTTGCAGGGCATCCTGTGTCCCCATTTTACAGATGAGAAATTGAACCTCCAGAGGGGGATGTTAAGGTCCTCAGCCTTGAGAAGTGATGGTGGGATGACATTGAGGCTGACACAGACATACAACACAGAGGCACACAAACACACCCAGCATGTCACGAGAGATACACAGATGTACAGAAACACCTCATACGGAGACACACAGATTCTCGCATGTCACACAGACTCTGACAGATACCCAGACCCAAGGGGACACACACACAGACTCACATAGACTCACAGAGAGACACAAAGACCCATACGAGGGCATGCACAACCCCAAATACAACACAAGTGCAACCAGCCAGAATCACAAACTCAGACCACAACACAGCCATACATGCTTAGGAGCACACGCACCCATAGGCAGAACGCCTCCCAGGATTATACACCAGCGCGCACACACACACACACATTCACTCAGAGGCTTCCCTGGTGGCTCAGACGGTAAAGAATCCACCTGCAATTCGGGATCCCTGAGTTGGGAAGATCTCCTGAAGAAGTAAATGGCAACCCGCTCCAGTATTCTTGCCTGGAGAATCCCACGGACAGAGGGAGCCTGGGAAGCTATAGTCCACGGGGTCGCCAAGAGTTGGACACCTATCACACACGCACACAATACATGCACAGTGACACACAACACATTGCATTCCTGCTCCTCCCTCATGGCTGCCCCCCCCCAAGTTACCCCCACAGATGGAGTCTTTGCTCTCCAGATCTTCAGGGACCCTGGCTTGTACATGGAGCTGGGGGAGGGCGGGATGGGCTTGGCTCCTCCCCCTCCCACAAATGCAGGTGCCTGTTTGTGTGTCTGCTGCCTGCCTGTGTGTGACTGTGTGTGCGCCTGTGTAGGGGCAGAATTCTATACATGTGTGGCTGTGAA
>NW_011495051.1:2514113-2515683 GCF_000754665.1 Bison bison bison | reverse complement strand
GGTGTACGGGGTGGGGAGCACAGGCTGTGGAGGGGCCTGAGGGTGGGGGAGCTCACATGAGCTGAGGACCCGAGTACTGGGTGTGGATGATTCCGTGTCACTGTGGGACCCCTTTTTTTCCCCTTCCCAAACAACACCCCCAAAAGGGATGCAGGTTCAAAGTAAGACCCAAAGACTCGCGCCTAGTCTTGGGGCTTTTATATTTAGAAAATTATATAAAGCGCCCTGGGGTGGGGCGTGGGGGCGCGGTGGGGATTCCCCTGGAGGGGAGAAAACAACACTGCGTGCCCATGCGTCTGGCCCGTCCCAGACAAGTGCTGGAGGCAGGGCTCGCAGCGCGGCTCCCTGTCCATCCAGCCCAGAGGGTCTCCTTGGCCACTTCCCTGGTCCAGACCTAACCCACGCGAGCTTGGGTAACCACCCATCCCTCCGGACCTCCTCAGAGGAGGAGTGGGGACCCCCGCTGCCCCGCCCCTCTCTGGGCCAGGTCCCCGCGCACGCGCAGCCCCTGGCGGGAGACGTCGCCGCCGAGTGATCGCGTCCCGGCGCCACCTCGCGCCCAAACCTCAAGCTGGGACCACCTGGGGACGCGCGGATGGGGGACCTCGAGGCAGGGGGAGTTGGAAGGAACTGGGTGGGGAGTGAGAGGAAGGGACAGAGCTTTGGCAAAGTGAAGGAAGCCACTGTCCCCACCTGGTAGCTCGGGTTAGGGGGAAAAAAGGGACTGGGGGGAGTGGGGGAGAAAGCGTAGACCCATCCTCAGAATAGTCACTCAGCGCCAGTCAAACGCACACAGTGACACCGAAATGTCCCCTGAGACGCAGTCACACGACACAGCTCCCCACTCAGTGGCAACCCCCTAACCCCCCCTCCCACTCACACGGGGACACCCCCACGGTCATCCAGGGACATCACATTCCCCGGGGACACACAACCCAGACACGCTGCTTCACAACACCGCCCCACAGGGACGCATGGCACAGTCGCCCAGTTACCCCAACACGTACACACTGTCCCATAGTTGCACAATGCTCTAACAACACGCAACACAACACACACAGCCACGTGGATGCGCAGATACACAGATTCGTAAAGGAGAGGACCCCACGCCTGGGGACCCACGGACAGGGATGGGACCACCTAGCCGCACAGACCCTCGAATGCACCCCCAGGGACCCGTGTTGACCCGTTGCAGAGCACAGGGGCCCCAAACGCAGCCCTCGAGTGCGGATGCCACCGACACCGGCGGACCGGACACCGGAACCTTCAAGTGCAGCTACCGGCGCTTGCGGGCCTGGGGCGCGCCCGACCTAGACCCTGTGACCCCTCTCGGCTGGGACCCGTCGCGCGACGCGGCAGGGCCGGGGTCGTCCCGGGGGCGGGGCTCAGGCAGCGCTAGGGCCAGCCGGGTGGCTGCCCCTGCGCGGCGCCGAGCGCGGCCGCCCGCCCGGCTCCAAGTTCAAGGCGCCCGGCGGCGGCCGCTGCGCGCTCTCCGCCCCTCTCCGCAGCGGCCATTTTCCGCTAGCTGGCGCGCCGCGCTCGCCCGGGCCGGGGCAGCCCGCTGGGGCCG
>NW_011495051.1:2512460-2513082 GCF_000754665.1 Bison bison bison | reverse complement strand
GATCCACCTTTACGGCGCGCGCGCGCTCACACACACACACACACACACACACACACACAGGCAACTGGGGACACTCGCGGCCCGGGCCTCCTCGACTCCGACACCGACACAGAAAGCACAGCGACGCGCCTGAGACGTGTTACAGACACACACAGCCTGCGGGTGTCACCTAGATACCCCGGGGCCCACGCTCGGTTCGGTTCTCGGACGCACACCTTCTGCAGGATGCCACCAACACAGACACACTCACAACCTGCGGGTGTCACCCAGATACAAGGGGACCCACATGCTCACAGTCTGCAGGGTGTCGCCTAGACACCCACAGCCTCCACGCTGTCACATACACAAATTCACAGCTTGCGGGGTGTCACTCAGACAGCCACACAGACAATCGCAGGAAGACACTTCAGACCTCGGTCTGAGCCCCATGCCGACCCCACGACCCCTCCCTCCCAGCCATCGCCGCAGCCACCCTTGCCCCCAAGTGCAGGTGTCCCGGATACACAGACACAAACACGCACAGCGGGGAGACGGGACAGATGGGGACACAGACAGACTCGGACAGCGAGGGTGACAGACCTGGGGGGCAGGGGTTCCCTGGGGATCCCGCAGGGGCTCCAGG
>NW_011495051.1:2502794-2512360 GCF_000754665.1 Bison bison bison | reverse complement strand
CCTGGGTCGGGATTAATGGCGAAGCCTCCGCAGCGGGGGAAGGGCCGGACCGGGGAGGGTCAGCGCCCCCGCCCCTGCCGCGCGGGCCGCTGCGGGCTGGGAAGCCGTGCCGCAGCGCCCCCCCACCCCCACCCCACCCCACTGAGCGCTCTCCCGCAGTCCCCCTCCTCGGGCAGCCGCAGAATAGGCACCGCCCCCTTCTCCCCGCCTCCTCCCTGGCTCTGCGTCTGGCGCAACCCCGGGACGATGCGAGGGGGTCTTGCTGAGACCTGGTGGGGTGGAGGCGATTCTGTGGCCGTCCTTCCGTCTGGGTTCCCCCCTCCCGCCTGCGACCTCACTTCCCCCAGCTGGGGCTCGGGGATTCAGGGATCCCTTTGGGGAAATGATTCCCAGCTCCCACAGGGAGAGCGCCAGGGCTTCGAGTCGGCGCAGGCAGCACTCCGGGAGCAGAATCAGGCCCTGACTGCCCTTCTAGAGCCCTAGCTGACTCTGGGGGCTTCTGGAAGTTCATTCTGTGTCTTGCTGGGCAAACCGGGGGCCGGCCAAAAAATCTCAGGCAAGAGGTGGTAACAACAGCCCTGCCAACATAGTATATGTTCAGTGGTACGGAAGTAGCCTATATCTCAGGGGTCCAGGGAGCGTTCGCTCTGGGACGCTGAAGTTTTCTTCTCTCTTCTGCGCATTCCTCTCCCCACTTGAAAAAAAAATTTTTGGCCGCACCCAGCGGCATGTGGGATCCTTGTTCCCAGACCAGGGATCGAACCCCTGCGTCCAGCATTGGAAGGCAGAGTCTTAACCACTGGATTGCTGGGGAAGTCCCCCTTGCCGGATTTTTAAGAAGAGAGGGAAACTCAACAACCAGCATATCAGAAACCCAAGGGTCCTGATCCTGACGTTTCTAACCGGGTGCTTCGCAGGTCGGAATGGGGAGGTTCTGGAGGGGGCCTTCCGTCTTACACACGTGGAGCCAAAGAAAGTAGGGCGCATACCCCAGCTCTGGCTCTGGAGAGGAAAGGGTGAGGAGGACAGAGACCCACTGCTCCCAGCTCCTCTCTAATCGGCCTCTGTTAATCCCCAGCTTCAACACTCCACTCCTTCCTTGCCTCAGGGAATTAGGTACCTGGGAGGAGAATAGGGGAAAGGAGACGAGGGAAGGGGTGGGTTAATGTCAGCCAGACAGAGATTCGGGTCTTGAGGGCTATCATAGAGGCCCGAAAGCTGCCCCCGTACCCGTCATTTTGCCCACAAGGCCATCCTTGGGTCTGCGGGCATAGAGTTAAATGCTTTACACAGGACTACCTACTCATTTACTCTTACAGCAGCCCTAGGAGGTGGGTGCTATTACCTCTATATCCCCATTTCACAGATGAGGAAACTGAGGCTCAGACCAGGTTTTAAACTCTTGCCCAGTTTCATCCAACCTGTAAGTGATAATGGTCCAGAGGACGCTTTCCTGACAATGTATCTCCTAATTTTGGCTTCTTTGGCGATCTGCATAAACTGAGATTCTCCCAAATCATCAAGTCTTAGTTCCTCTTTGCTTAACAGTGCTTCTCTCCATCTATCTCTTTCCTCTCACATTTTGCTATAAGCAGCAAGGAGAAACTGATCTGCACCTTCGACAATTGGAAATTCCCCTCTGCTAAATATCCAAGTTCATCACTTACAAGTTCTGCTTTCTGGATAACTGTAGGACACTACTCTGTTAAGTTACCACCACTGTATATAAAAGATCTCCTTTCTCCCAGATGTGTTGACTTATGTTTCTTCCACCCTAGAACATTCCCAAAAGACAGACTGATTAGCAAACATATTTAAAATGTCCAGCCTTATAGAGACCAAAGAAAGTATAACAATAAGAACTTCCCATGTTTTGGCACTCATCAAGATCAGTAAAGATTTCTGAATTGATAAAACCCAGTGCTGGTGAGGATGTGGTAAAACAGGCATTTTCATAAATTACTTGGAGGTAAAAGTATATATGAACTGGGAAAGCAGTTTGGCACACATGGTAGAGGACTAAGACAAGTTCAGACCTTATGGTTCAATTTCTGGGGGTCTATCCTGAACTTGGGCAAAGGTATGCCCAATGATGTTTATTGGCACAGACTTGGGCAAATTGCTATAAATCAATGTTTCTCAGCCTTTTTTTCATTATCCCTCCCTGGTTGTTTTAGACAGTTTTTCCTAATCACCTCTTATGAAATTTTAATACCACAAATATACCGAATATTTGTTTATATAGTATATGTATAGCTATGTTTTCTACCTGAAAAGCGTAAGATTTTTTTCACTCCCCAAGAACTGATTTTTGCCTGTGCTGAGAATGCATGCTATAAAGAATGGTATAGCCTTCTGATGGAGTGGTACAGTTCTTTAAAAAAGAAGTTTCAATATGAAAAAGGCAGCCACCCCCAAAAGACAATGAGGAAAGCAAGCAAATGATGACACATGGGTGGCCAGAAAGTGCATGAAGTTTGAGGAGATGTCTGACCTCTTTAGGGATCAAGAAAATGCATGACAAAGCCACATCAAGGTCCAATTTCATCCCTGTATCATCGTTCCAAATTTAAAATGTCCAACAATATCAAATGTTGGAGAGGCTGTGGGTACACAGGACTCCTCCACACTGCAACCATTTTGGAAAGCAGACTGATATTAATCACAACACTGAACATTCATGTGCCACATAACCTAGCCATTCCTCACCCAGATAAATACCGCAAGAAACCCTGACTTTTTGCCCCAGGAAATATGCCCCCAAATGTTCAGTACTGCACTGTGAAGAAGGCAGACACCCAGAAACAACCCAAATTCTCATCTCTAAAAAAACAGAGAAATGCATCCTGGGAAATTCACCCAATGGCATAGTAATCAGCTAGAGTGGTGTTCTCAGCCACAGGCAAACAGTAGGGATGGACTTAGCAATATTACATGGAGTGTAACAAAAACTCCCCAATATTAGGCACAGCATGAGTCCCTCTATGAATTTCAGTTCGGTTGTTCAGTTATGTCTGACTCTGCAACTCCATAGACTGCAGCACACCAGGCTTCCCTGTCTATCACCAACTCCCAGAGTTTGCCCAAACTCATATCCATTGCGGAGAAGGCAATAGCAACCCACTCCAGTACTCTTGCCTGGCAAATCCCATGGACGGAGGAGCCTGGTAGGCTGCAGTCCATGGGGTTACTAGGAGTTGGACACGACTAAGCGACTTCACTTTCACTTTCCACTTTCATGCATTGGAGAAGGCAATGGCAACCCACTCCAGTGTTCTTGCCTGGAGAATCCCAGGGATGGGGGAGCCTGGTGGGCTGCCGTCTCTGGGGTCGGACACGACTGAAGCGACTTAGCAGCAGCAGCAGCATGTCCATTGAGTTGGTGATGCCATCCAACCATCTCATCCTCTATTGTCTGGTTCTCCTCCTGCCTTCAATCTTTCCCAGCCTCAGGGTCTTTATGAATTTAAGATAACTAAAATGAGACAACATTTTTGGGGAATACATATTTGAGGTACAGTTATTTTCAAGCAAAGAAAGGAAACATTCCAGATTAAGAAGCGTAATTAACTCTGGGGAGAGGAGCCCAAAAAGTAGGATGGGGGAGAAACATTTCTGAGGTGGGAGTTGTTGTGAAAGTTCTGTTTATCCTAGTGGTATTTATTTTGAGGATTTAGGATATTTATTCTATTAACAAACATTTAAATTTACTAATAAATGGAACAATGATAAGTGCAAGTCGTGAGTCAGGCTGGGATTAAACTCATGCCAGCATCTAAAGCCCAAATAAACAGCAAAATCACGAACCCAAAATTAGGATGTGCTGAGAAGAGACTGTCAGCTCCATGTTGGGAGAGGGGAGGGTGTCTGCTTGGTTCACAGCTGTGTTCCTGATGCTGAGAACAGTGCCTGGCACACAGTGGGGGCTCAGTACATATTTGCTGAATAAGTGAAAGTCTCAGGGGGTAATGCCTGTTTAAAATCCCATTTTTAAAAATAATCACATGTGTGTATCTTAAGTCTTATATATTAAAAAAATGTATCATATAAAATGTATATGTACTAAACATATAAACACATGCATAGGAGCCAAAAGACCCTGATGCTGGGAAAGACTGAGGGCAGGAGGAGAAGGGGGTGACAGAGAATGAGATGGTTGGATGGCATCACTGACTCAATGGACATGAGTTTGAGCAAGCTCCAGAAGATAGTGAAGAACAGGAAAGCCTGGTGTACTGCAGTCTATGGGGTCTCAAAGAGCCGGAGATGACTGAAAAACTGAACAACAACAACATGTATAATTATTATTAATTATATAATTTATATTTATACATTATAGAATATGTGTATGTATTAAATGTATATTTAAAAGATTCATACACACACACACTAGGGTTCCTCAACCACAGCACTGATAATGAACTTATCTCCAAGATTTTTTGTTAGGCAGAGGGAGAATAAAAAGAAAACCCAAATTGCTGAATGTTAAAAACATGTGTTCAACACTTACATAAGAACATGAAGAAAGCCACACAGTCCCAAAGCTGCAGATACCCATCCCTGTGTGCAGGTGATAGACTTAGCCCCATTTTACAGATGGGGGAACAGAGGCCCAGAGAGTTACTTCCTAACTACTCTAAATCACTGATCACTCAGCTCTGCCTCTGGCACAAAAGCAGACCCAGACAGTAAGTAAACGAATGGGTGTGGCCAAGTGTCAATAACATTCTTTGTGTCTGGCTTCTTTCACTGGGCATAATTATTTTGAGGCTTATCCTCATTGTCCCTTGTACCAACAGCTCATGCCTTTCTATCCTGGGCTAGTGTTCCGCTGTCTGGATATGTTACACAGTGTCTGTCCGTTCACCTGCTGATGGACATCTGAGTTGTTTCCAGTTCTGGACTCTTACAAATGAAGCTGCTATGAACCTCTGGGCGCTAGCCTTCCTATGAACATTTGCTTTCACTCCTTGTGGTGGTAAAGGTCTGGGAGTAGAATGGTCATAGCCAAGTGCATTTATATCAAAGTCTTCCATGGCCATAAGCTTTCATTCCTCTTGGGCAAAGATCTCACAGCCAAAGATTGGATGCCACGGTGGTAGGTGTGTTTTTGACTTTATAAGAACCTGCCAAACTATTTGCCAAAGTGGTTGCACCATGGGACACACCCTCCAGAGGCAATTTCAGTTGCTCTACACCCAGTGGCCAAGACTGAACAAACATAGGAGCAGATGCATCATTGCAGACCTGGTGAATGATGGGGAGAGTGCCAGTCAGATGGCAGCAGGGGTGGGGGAGCAGGCAAGGTGAGCCATAAATCCAAGGCTTGCTGGATTCTGCAGAGCCCTGCTGCCCCCAGCCCCATCAGGTCCAAGTGCAAAGCAGCTACTGATTTGGACCCCTAAATCCATTGGAAGGACTGATGCTGAAGCTGAAGCTCCAATACTTTGGCCACCTGACATGAAGAGCTCATTGGAAAAGACCCTGATGCTGGGAAAGATTGAGGGCGGGAGGAGAAGGGGGTGACAGGGGATCAGATGGTTGGATGGCATCACTGACTCAATGGGCCTGAGTTTGAGCAAGCTCTGGGTGATAGTGAAGGACAGGGAAGCTGGGGTGCTGCAGCCCATGGGGCCACAAAGAGTCGGATATGACTGAATGACTGAACAACAACCTAAATCCATAACAGGATTGTACCCAGTGGTTGTCACTTTCCTGTCTTGGCAGTGATGACCAGTTCTCCTGGAGAATCTCAGAGTTCAGGGCCTGCCTTTGGGAGGCCATAGGTGGGAGTGAAACATCAAAGAGTTGGCCCTAAGTGATCTTCAGATGTACCTGGTGGGGACAGTTTGCCAGTGAACCAGAGAGGCTTTGAATCCTTGCTTCTTTTGCTACAAGGACTACAGCTTCTGGATCTCTACCTCAAGGCACAGACAGGAGCTGCCTAGCCTGGGTTCAGATCGCTGTAGCGTGACCCTGGGCAAGTCAACTCAACTTGCTGAGCCTCAGTTTGCCCATCTGTAAAATGGGGGAGGGGAACACAGTAGTCGTTGTTCAGTCGCTCAGTTGTGTCCAACTCTTTGCAACTCCATGGACTGCAGCAAGCCAGACTTCTCTATCCTTCACCATCTCCATGAGTTTGCTCAAACTCACGTCCATTGAGTCAGTGATGCCATTTAACCATCTCATCCTCTGTCATCTGCTTCTCCTCCTGCCTTCAATCTTTCCTAGCATCAGGGTCATGCTGAGGATTAAATAATTTGTTATTTGCCAAGTGCTTAGAATGGGAGAAAGCAATGGCAACCCACTCCAGTGCTCTTGCCTGGAAAATCCCATGGGCGGAGGAGCCTGGTGGGCTGCAGTCCAGGGGGTCACTAAGAGTCAGAGACGACTGAGCGACTTCACTTTCACTTTTCACTTTCATGCATTGGAGAAGGAAACGGCAACCCACTCCAGTGTTCTTGCCTGGAGAATCCCAGGGACGGGGGAGCCTGGTGGGCTGCCGTCTATGGGGTCGCACAGAGTCGGACACGACTGAAGCGACTTAGCAGCAGCAGAATGGGACCTAACACCCAATGAATGATGGAAGGTGTTTGTTTGTAGCAACAAACCAGCTGAGACACAAGTCTGTCCTCTGCAGATTTGCCTTAGCAACTGGGAACAAACTAAGTGTCAAGCCATTGGCAATTGTGGAGGAGATGGCATAGGATGAGGCAGTAAGGCAGGCTCTCAAGAATCCTCAGTGGTGTGAGGGAAATGCTGGCTGTTTGAAGTTAACAGAGGTGGGGTTGGGCCAGATTTAATAACAGTAGCAAACACACCTGGGTCAGGCTCATTTTGTGCCTACCACAGTTCAAAGGAACCCAGGGCTTGCAAACTTTTCCAGCCAAGAGCCAGAGAATGACTATGTTCAGCCTTTCAGGCCAGAGGATCTCTGTTGCACCCACTCGCTCTGTCCTTGTAGTTTAAAAGCTGCTGTGGACAACCTGTCAATCCATGGGTGTGGCTGGGTGCCAACAAAACTTTATTGACAAACACCAAAACGTGAATTTCACATCATTTTCATGTGCTATGAAATAGTATTCTTATGATTTCCTTCAACAATTTAAACATGCTTAGGGACTTCTCTGGTAGTCCAGTGGCTAAGACTTCAACCTCCTAATGCAGGGGGCCCGGGTTCGATTTAGTTGGGGAACTAAATCCCATACTGCAACGAAGATTCTGCATACCACAAATAAAACCCAGTGCAGCCAAATAATTAATTAATTTTAAAAATAATTATTACAAAAAAGCTTTAGGTCAACGGCTGAACAGAAAAATCTAGCCCTTGAGACGTAGTTTGCTGATCTCTGCCTTAACTCGTTGTCATGGCTCCGAGTGGAAGGTACTGTTATCATTCCCATAGTACAGATAAGGAAACTGAAGCACAGAGAAGTTGAGGGAGTTGTCCAAGGTCACACAGCCAGTAAGCTTTTCAATGTTTCTGCAGGAGGTGTTACTTTGATGGTGGGGCGGGGGTCCAGTCTTCCAAACAGAAACCACCATCCCTACTTTCCCAGCCTTCACACAGTTCCCCCACAAAGCACCATCCTTCCCCTTTGAATCCTCTGGGTCCCTGGGAGGTTAACTGTAGCAGGTATCATTACCCCCATTTTATAGATGAGTAAATTGAGGCCCACGGGTGGCCTTGAAGCCCTAATAACAGCTTTACATTGTGTAAGCAGCCATTTCCGGCTATTAAGCCATTTCATCCACAAAGAGCCCTCAAGGAGGGGGAGGGAAACCCTTATTAGCTTGTGTGAAAGAAGAAACATCACTAAGGCCCAAGGAAGGAAATTATTTGCCCAGGGTCACACAGCGGCTGAGCTATATGTGCAATGTTGGGGCTCCTCCATCACTGCTGGTGCCTGAGGCTCTCACTGGTTCAGCATCTGCCTCCAGTGATAGGAACTAGATGCCTGACCTTTGCATTCATTCATTCATTTGGCTGCACCAAGTCTTAGTTGAAACGTGTGGGGTCTTTAGTTGTGGCATTTGGTCTCTTATTTGAAACATGTGGGATCTTAGTTCCCTGATCAGGGATCACATGGGGGGACCCTACACTGGGAGCATGACGTCTGAGCCACTGAACCACCAGGGAAGCCCCATGACCTTTGTATTCTTTGTCTTGTCTCCATCCTCAGGCCTTGATTTCAGCCTGGCACAAACTAGATCCCCAGGGCTGCAATGTGGGTGAGGCCAATGTGGCACTTATCGAGGGGTGTGATATCTAAGATGGCACCAAAAGCTCAGTCATCAAGATAAATAAGCTTTTAAAGTATCTTCAGAAAATCTAGGAGCAACAAAATGTCGCAATTAAATAAAGTCAGGATTGGTATTACTGAATTTTTTTTTTGACCTCAGGCTCCAACCTCAGGCCTGTAGGTAGGCAGGGATGGAAGATCAGAGTCGAGGAAGACCAGATTCAAGGCGGCTTGGGGAGACCCTGAGATGGATGCAAAGGGCACCCCAGGCCAAAGGAACGGCCTAAGCAAAAATGGGGGGAGACAGGGCAGCAGCCAGGCATGGACCTTAAAGGCCAGGTCTGCTGTCCTTTGAGGCGGCTACCCCCGATTCTGAAAAGGGGGTGCAGGCAGAGGATGAAGAGCACAATCCTCCCCACTACCTGCCCCCCCTTTCCAGCTGCCGAGAGTGCAAGGCCAGGAGTATGATTCAGAGTGGCCCGGCCTAGGCTTAGCTCCAATCCCTTCCTCCTGCCAACAGCTCCCTCTCCTCCTTTGGATTCTGTTGGAAAAAAAACAAAAAAACAAAAAAACCTCTCCCTCCCCACCCCACCCCCCACCGCTGCCGGGAGGAATTTGACATGGCAGCAGGCCCAGGCCTCCGCCCTCCCCCAGGCAGTCCTCTGCCAAGCACGACGTGGCCACACCGGGGAGGACCCTATGAGGATGGCACTCTCCCCACCTTGGACACAGAGGAACTCCTGACTCTGGTGAGCCCTCTAGGGGGCCCACCCTGCCCCTCCAGGGCTCAGCCTGGCACTTCACTCCCTGCCAGGCTGGAGACCATCTGTTCATCATTGAAATCTCAGCACTGGGTTTGGTTGGCAGAGATTTCTGGAGTTCCAGGGCAGGGACCCTGGGCCCTGAAGGAGCAGAGGGCTTGCCCAGGTCTTGGCCCCCTAAGATGGGCCATGCTGGGCTTCTGTGCTGGGTGGGGTTTGAGACCCCTCCATACATCTGCACACACACACACACACACACACACGGTTCCGTTTCCTCGGTCCCCCCAATTCCGGGAATAGGGCCAGAACTGAGTCCCAGCCAGTCACCTAGCAAGACCTCACCAGGCTGCCAGGCCATGAAGCCTTCCCACAAACACAAATACACCCACCCCGATTACTCCCCCTCCTCTAATTCAGAAAGCAAATCCCAGGTGAGAGCCAATGTGGCTGATGGCTGCTGGAGGTTGTTGCCCAATTGCCAAAGTATGGGGGGGCTCTGTCCAGACTCTGGAGCCCTGGGTTCTTCTTACCACATCTGCTTTTCCCTCTCTCAGCCCAGGGA
>NW_011495051.1:2497884-2502692 GCF_000754665.1 Bison bison bison | reverse complement strand
CAGAGCTGGGGGGTGGGGTGGGGCAGGGGTGGGGCAGAGGGGATACTGGAAGGGGCTGGGGGCTGAACTGGAACATATGCAGAGGGGTTAAAGATAGTCTTCTTTCATTAATTCATCTATCAACATTCATCCAGCACCTTCTGTGTGCCAGGCACTGTTCTGGGCACTGAGGATGCGGTAGGGGACCAAAAAAAGGGCAAAATTCTTGCCCTCATGGAGCTGATGGTGCAAAAGGGGAGATAGGTGGGGAGCAAGATGTGGAAGGGGAATGTACAGTGTTGGGTGGTGATGAGTAAGTTGGAGAAAAAACAATGAGAGAGATGGGGACGGGAAATGGGCAGGTCAGGCTTGGGGGTGCAATTTAATAAGCTAAAGGAGGTGGAGAAGAAGCCATGTGGGTGTCTAGAGGGAGAGGGGTTCAGAAGGCATAGCACCTGCAAAGGCCCTGGGGCAGGTCCACAACTGGTGTATTGAAGGAACAGAAAGGAGGTCCCTGTGGATGGAGCAGAGTGAGCGAGGGAGGAAGGGAGGGCAGGAAGAGGGTGCGACAGGTCGAGCTGGGCCTCCCGGCCTCAGAGAGGACTTGTACTGTTATTCCAGGTACATGGGAGCCCTGGAGCACGCGGAGCAGAGGAGGGGGCGGGGCCTGACTCAGGTTCTCTCGGGCGCCCTCTAGCTGCTGCGGGGAGCACAGACCGAGGGCACAGGTGGCAGTCGGGGCCTAGGATGAGCGATGAGCTGGGTCCAGGTGGGTGGTAATGGGGGCTGGGCTGGATCAGGTGAAGGTTGTATACCTACTATGTAAAACTAGCTATTTGCTGGGATGTTCATTAGCTCCACAGGTACGTATTGTGTGTGTGCGTGCTAAGTGGCTTCAGTTGTGTCAGACTCTGCGACCCAATGGACAGTAGCTTGCCAGGCTCCTCTGTCCATGGGATTCTCCAGGCAAGAATATTGGGGTGGGTTGCCATTTTCTCCTCCAAGGGATTTCCCCAATTCAAGGATTGAACTCCGAAGTCTCTTACGTCTCCTGCATTGACAGGCAGGTTCTTTACCACTAGCGCCACTGGGAGGCCCAGAGAAAGGCAGAACTGCACCCCAAATCCCAGTGTTTAAGTGGCACAGCATATCTTATCAGTGTCTAAAGCCCTCCAGGGCTCCCTGTTGCCCTCAAGATGAATAAGTCTTCCCCGCGGCCCATGAGGCCCTGCATGACCTGCCCCTTCTCCCTCTCTCCCCTTCACTCACTCTGTTCCAGACACACAGGCCTCCGGGCTATTCCTCCAACACACCCGGTCAGGTCCCGCTCCCGGGCCTTTGCACGTGCCATGACTGCTGCCCTGACTCCTCTCCTTCCAATGTGGCTTTTCCTCTGCATCTTCACTTCCTTAGTGCCCAGCACATGGCAATTGCTCAACAAGTATTTAGTGAATGACTTACTGAACGTTTAAGTATAATTCCGGCTTTGTTAAGGCGATAACAGCCCAAGAGCACACATCTGAGCAAAGATCTCCCTCAAACCAACTCTGAGGCCCACAGCTTAGGAAGCACCAGCAGAAGGATGTCTCTAAGGGACCAAGAGGGGTAGATTTGGCGGCCTAAAGGGACCCACTCCGAAACCCTTTGCTGGGCCAATGGGCTTCACCTGGAGATGGGGCGTGACTTGTTGGAGCATTGTCATTGGCCAGCATGTACCCAGGCATGTTCTGATAGGCCGCGCAGTCAGGCGCAGGCTGATTGGCTACTTCCTCTCCACCCACCATACCCAGGCCCGGGATTCCACTGTTTGTGCTGGTGCCCAGTTCTGAGTTGCATTTTCTATCCTGATGGTGCCCTCAGGGCCAAGGCAGTGGCACTGCCCAGGCATGCCGCCCTCAGATTTTGCAACTGTAGCATGCCTTGGGCTCCTTCTACCAGTTCCTGGAACCCTGGCATGGCCGATCGCATTGACTGCCCAACCCTCCCCAGGTGGGACTAGTGTCCTGAGCAATGGGTTGCCCGGGGAGACTGTAGAGCCTGGTTGCACCCTGATGTGCTGTGCACTCTCTCTGAGCCTGAATTCTCTCCTCTGCTAAAGGACCTCTCTGAACGTGAGGGTGCTAACAAGGCTGTAGGGTTCTCAGCGGGGCGGTTCTGTCCTCCAGAGGACACTGGGCTGTGTCTGGGGACATCTGTGGTTGTCATGATGGGGGTGGGGGGTGGAAAGGATGCTGCTCCTTACTCACAGTGCCCAAGACAGCCCCACAGAGAATGACCCCCCTCCCCAAATATCCTCAGTGTCCACGGGGGAGAAACTCTGCAAAAGAGGGCTAGGTGTTTTGGAAACTGGAAAACATTGTGTGCAAGAAAGTCTGCCTGATGGTCACGATTTACTCAACAAGCATATATCCTCCTGCCGCGGGCCAGACCTTTACAGAATGGGCTTCACTTATCTTCCTGACAGCTAAGGGACGTGAGGACAATGAAAGCAGGACAGTTTTGTTGTGCACCTACTGTGTGCCAGGTACCTCCCATGCCTCTTCTACACGTGACCATCTCACATTCTGCCCCTGCCACCGATGCTTCCATTACTCAGCCCATTTCATCGATGCACAGATTGAGGCACCTGCCCACAGTCACCACAGGTAGCATCTTTGCCTCTGGTGCCTGTGATGTAGACAGACTCACTCACTTGTGTCATAATAAGAACATCAATAGCCAATGGGGCCCGACTTTGTGCTAACTCTTTTACAGACTCAATGCAGTAATTCTCAAAGCTGCCCTCTCAGGGGTGTAGGACTGTTGCCTCCATTTTATAGATGGGGAAATTGAGGCCCAGAGACAAGAGGTCTGTTCCAGGGTTCTGTGCAACATACAGCTAGCTTCCCAGGTCATTTGTACTCATACCCCCGTTTCTGCTAAGCTAGGTCTGCTCCCCGGCCTTTCACCCTAATCTTCCCGGAAGGTGGGAGGCACTGCTGTTGACCCACTCAGGGTGCAGTTCCTCCAGCCCCCCAGCTTCTCTGGGCTCATCCCTGCAGCCATCCAAACAGGAGGCAAGGGAAGCAAAGCAGCAAGAGAGACTGGGGTTAGACACCTAGTGGCACTTCCTGGGTTTGGAGACTGGTAGAGCAGGAAATGTACCTGAAATATTCCCCCTACTGGAAACATTTCATACCCTTGGAGCAGAGCAAAGAGCAAGTGAGTGACGACCCTTCTGGACAAGACAGGGAGACTGCAGTTCCAGGAGGCATGACCATTTCCCCATGGGCAGGGGATGCCCAGCAGCTGGGAAACTGTATCCCTGAGGGCTTTGATATTGTCCAGATGCCTTGGCTCTAGAGTCAGGCTGAACTGGGTTGGAATCCTGGTTTGGTCATTAGTTTGCCTGGTGACTTTGTGGGGGAGCTTGCCATTGCTGGGGACATTGAGAATGCCATGGAGGGTGGTAGCCGGAGTCAAGTCCAGACTTCCACAGAGGCCATTGGAGAAGGCCTCCACCCAGCACCTTTGCCAGAGGGCCTGGCACAGGCACCTGGGTGTGGACTCGGGCACCGCCTGGCACTCTGGAGCCTGCCCACACATGCCGACCTGGGCACAGCCTCCAGAGTCCCACTCTTGTGTCTCTGGCATCTCTCCTTCGAATGGAGAAACTGAGGCTGGGACCTCGTGAGGTGGGAGCTACTGACCAATTCAGGATGGCCGTGGGGACACAGCCTACCTGGCCCCCATGACCGCCCAGCTCAGGGCTCCCCAGGCTGCTTGTCTCCCGCTGTCGCATGGGAACTCAGACAAGTTGCTGTTTTCTGGTCCTCGGTTTCCCCATTGGTCTGAGAGGAACTCACTGACGTGCCTGGGGGCGCTGCTGCAAGTAACAGATACCATGCACTTCCGTGCAGCAACAGGGGCAGGAGTGACACTGTGATTTCCGGTCCCACAGGGCCCAGGAGGCCTCTTCCCCTGAATCCCACCTGCCAGGCCCCAGCAGTCAGGCCACTGAAGGCTCAGACCCCAGCTCTGCTGCTCGAAGATGGTGAGGCCTCGAGCAGGAGGCATCCTCGTCTCAGTTTCCCCATCTGTAAAATGGGCTCATCCACATGATGATCACAGTTGCCACTCTTTGCAGGCTGCCTTGCTGGCTAGAGGAGGGCCCCAGAGACAGACCTCCCACATCCCCTGAGTAGGGTTGGGGGTCTCCTCTTCCCACCATGGGGGCTCTTTCCCACCTCCTGCCAGCTGCTCGTAAAAGTCCTGCCAAATGGGAGGTTTCTTTGCCTTCTAAAAATTAGGGGGCAACTCCTGCTCCTCTCAGTCTTAAAAGGGAGCTCCTTGGCCTTCACCCTTTGCCCTCCGACCTCCAGCAGCCAGGTAGGGGGAACCCAACAAGTAGGGAGAGCAAGTCAGAAAGGTAGTAGGAGCCTGGTAATTGGGCCCCAGGTCACACCCAGGTAGATGTGCCACTTAGGGGGGCGTTTCTTGGGAGTGGGAGCCTCAGGTGAGGACTGAAGTCCTAGCACTGCAGCCTAGGCTGGGGGGCGGGGAGCGGGTGGCTGGCACCCAAGGTGGGTCATAACGGCAGGAAGTCGGTTACAGAGGGAGAGAGTCGTTGGCACTGTGATTTCCGGCTGTGCTGCTGGGTTATGTAAAGGGCAGAGCCGCGGGGTGGGGAGGGCGGGCACCTCAACATTGTTGCCCACCTGGCCTGGCTGACAATGGAGGGACAGAGTTTCAGAGCAGGGGTTGGCACTAATTTGAATCGGACCATGGGGACTGATGCCCTCAGCTCATTTCTCCACCTCCTCAGCCTCCCATCCACTGGGCACCATCAG
>NW_011495051.1:2496812-2497784 GCF_000754665.1 Bison bison bison | reverse complement strand
ATCAGGTGGAGGGGTGGGAGGCAGCCCTCTGGGTTTCTCAACTCTCCCGGCCCTGCCCCAGAGGCAGGGGACCCCAGTCTTGGTTTGCCGGTCTGTGCAATAGGCCTGGCTTGCATATTTATTTACTTTTGTTGTTGTTCTTTCTTCTTCTTTTTTTTTTTTCTCAAGGATAAGAGACTTTTTAATTTATTTTAATTTTTTTTTTTTGATGACTACTATATGTTTGGGCTTCCCAGGTAGCTCAGTTGTAAAGAATCCTCCAGCAATGCAGGAGATGTGGGTTCAATCCCTGGGTTAGGAAGATGCCCTGGAGAAAGAAATGGCAACCCACTCCAGTATTCTTGCCTGGAGAATCCCATGGAAAGAGGAGCATGGCGGGCTACAGTCCATGGGGTGGCAAAGAGTCAGACAAGACTTAGTGACTAAACCACCACCATCGTAACCACCATCACCACCACCGTACATTTATCCATCATATCATGTAGATACAAAGTTAAAGAAATAGAAAAAAAAATTTTTTCCTTGTGTTGAGAACTCTCTGAACAGACTGGGCTGAGGGGAGGTGGCCTCTCCACTTCACAAAGGAACACAGTGAGTCTTGGTGAGGACCACCACAGTCATGAGGCCTCACGTCCAGTCCCAAGCTGTCCTGGCCCCAGTGTGGATCCCACCTCTTGGTTCATCAGCCCGCATTAACTGAGCACCTGCTATGCATTCACTCCTTCTGGGGCTTTCTTCACAACCTGGAGGTCAGGACCCCCACTTTCTGGAAGAGGAAACTGAGGGGACAAATCTGGGGTCAGAGAGGGGCCAGAGCCTGACTTGGGTGTCCTCACTTTAGGCCCTATGATTACATCCTTGGTAGCTCAGTTGGTAAAGAATCTGCCTGCAGTGCAGGAGACCCGGGTTCCATCCCTGGGTTGGGAAGATTCCCTGGAGGAGGAAATGGCAACCCACTCCAATATTCTTGCC
>NW_011495051.1:2485262-2496608 GCF_000754665.1 Bison bison bison | reverse complement strand
ACTCCCATCCCTCAGACACGCGCTGCACCCACCACGCCCAGCCCACCACCCCTGTGCCCCTTCCACCACCTAGACCTGGACTTGGGGGTGGGCAGAGGCCACTGAACCTTCACGGAGTGGGGGTGGGGCGGTGGCTAAGGTCAGGCTACAGACCCCGCCCCCTTCTGGGAGGGGCCTGGCCAAGAGCTCCGTTAACAGGGCAATTAAAGAATGACAGATGCGGGGGAAAGCCTGAAAGAATTAAGCCAGCGCTTGGAGAGGTTGGTTTATATAATCTCGGGTACGACGTGTCCTCTGGAGCCAGGATTAGGTGCTGCCGTTTCCCAGGCAGCCTTGGGGGAGGTAGCATTCCGCTCCTGCTCTGCCCTGCTCCACTGGGGCTACCCCCTCCCCAACCCAGCCCTCCTGGACACCTGCTGGGGGAAGCTTGGGGGCTGCAGGGGCCGGTTCCCCTGGGAGGGCGCCAGCTCTGCCCGAGGAGGGGGAGACGGGTCTAGGAAGTGTGCCACCTGGCAGATCCACTCCTAGGTTCTGCCTTGCACAACCGGCTCCTGACCCTGGACAAACCCGAGGCCTCACGTTCTCTTCTGGAGAATGGGTTTTGCAGGTTTAAACATTTGGAGCATGGTGTACAGTTGGTGCTGAATAATCCTAGACCTTGGGAGGCCTTGGAAGCTGAAACGTGGGCTAGCCACATTGTCCATTGGCTATCAACATTGCTGATGGACTTCCCTGGTGGCCCAGTGGTTAAGAATTCACCTGCCAATGCAGGGGACATGGGTTTGATCCCTGGTCTAGGAGGATTCCACATGCTGCTTGGTAACTAAGGCTGAGGGCCACAACTACTGAGCCTGTGCTCTAGAGCCTGCCAGCCACTGCAGTGAGAAGCCCTCACACCACAACTAGAGAGCAGCCCCACACCCACGGCGGCTAGAGAAAGCCCGCACACAGCAGTGAAGACCCAGTGCAGCCAAAAATAAAAAATATTTTAAAAACGAATGCTGACTGCAATAATAATAAAGTCTAACAATCATTTCAGTTTTCCTTATGCCATTCAGTGTCCCTTGATAGTATGTGTTGTTTTTCCTCTGTAGTCTGTCTCTCTCCCTGGAATGCCAGCTCCACAGGCACCCAGGAAGCACCCTGCATACAACTGCGGCGCTGTTCATGTGTACTGCACAGCCACTCGGGAACATGCTCTGTGCTGGGACGCTCACATGGGAACCCCTTGGCAACCTCACAAAACCAGGAAGGGGTGTTTTATGGCTCCTATTTCCCAGAGGCAGAAACTGATGCTCAGAAGGGGAGGCTCACCTGCTCAAGGTCATCCTGCAAAGAAGTGACGGAGCTGAGGTTCTCATCCAGCTCCCTTTGCCGTCCGAGGCTCCCGGCCAAGTTGCTGCCTGGCTCCTCCTGGACTCATACGCTTGCAGGACTAAAGCGCAAGGAAACATGGGGACCTGGACCTTTGTGTCCACCCATCAGGCCTTGTGGGGAGCTACAAGGGGGGTCAGCAGTGTCACTTTTTTGGAGGGCCTGTGTTGGGGGACTGTGGGCGCAATAGGGGATAGACAGTGCAGGAGGAGGGGAAGAGGAAACTTGTTCCCATCACACATCACAGCCATGGTACCCTGGCCTCCAACAACCAGGCCGGGGATCCAGAGTGACTCCCACCCCCAAGGAGGATGCGCTGCAACCACTCAGCGGGCTGACTTCTTTTTCCGGTAACTATTACTCAGCTCCGGGATCTGGGAGAAAGGTCAGGGATGTGGCCAGCAGCAGTAACTGGACTGGATGAGGGAGAAGGTGGAATTCCCACTCCTCCCAACTCCCAGGCTGGCTTCCTGCTGCCTCCTTGCAGGTGTTGGATGTCCCCAGAGGCAGGGAGGGGGCAGGAGAGACTCCCCGATCTCTATATGGCCCAGACAGTCATACAGGGCAGACTCCATGCTGGTCCAGCCCATGATCCACTTCCTCCCATGCTGGCCACCTGTCGCCAGCCTTCGGGACACACACTCACCACTGTAACTGAATCTACCAGGCAGCTCTGTGGATCCCCCCACCCTGTGACTGGCGCAGACTCAGGGAGAGTGAGATGGGAGGGGGCAGGAGGGGCAGAGCAGGAGTTGGCAAGCAGGGCCAGGCTTCAGTCCTTCATCCTCTGCTCTCTCCCTCCTCCTGCTCTTCCATCTTCCAGATGGGCAGTTACCTAATTTCCTCCACTGCTCATAGCCTGTAACATCCCTGTGGGTCCACTGTGCGTGGGGCACTGACCGGGCACACGTGGTTTCTAACTGCTCAGGATAGACCCCCGATCTGCCTCTGACTTTACAACCTGTGGGTATGAACATTCCATGCGCTCTTGCTTTGCTGTGGGGTTAAGTGGATTTCATGGGTCCCATTTTACAGATGGGGAAACTGAGAATCTGAGAGGTGAAGAAATTTGCCCAGTGGGGGCTGATTCAGATCCTCTCTGGTTTCCTGGATTTCACTCCTGCCTCCACCCAATCCCATCTGAAAAATGTCCCCCAATTTCTCCATGGCTCCTCATCGCCCTAAGAATAAAATCCACGGTCATCTTCACAGCCCAAGGCCCTGCATGACCTGCCCCGTCCCCTGCCTCCCCTCACCTCCTCCCGCTCTCCCCTTCACTCACTCTGCATGCGCCTCATGGGCCTCCTTCCTGTTCCTCCAATACACCAGGACCAGTCCTTTGCCCAGACCTTTGCACAGACGGTGCTTTCTGCCAGGGACACATTCCCCCAATGTCTTAAAGCTGGCTTCTCATCTTTCAGGACACTTTCTCTATAAGGCCTTCCCTCCCTTCACCCCTTCCACTTGCCACCCACCTTTCGTCCTAGTTTTTTTTGTTTGTTTGTTTCATAGCCTCAGCATTGTTAGATGCTGTGTCTGTGTACACCTGTCTTGGTCACTGCTGTATCTCCAGTGCCTGGAACAGGGCTCAACACCCAGTAGGAGTCTGATAAACATTTAGGCCAGTGATCAGCAGGCTATGGCCCAGGGACCACATCCAGCCCACTGCTTGTTTTTATAAATAAAGTTTTATTGGCACAGACCGATCCCATTTAGGTACATGTCATATATGCTGCTTTTATGGTACAACTGCAGGATTGAGTAACCGCGACAGAGGCTGAATGGTCCACAAAGCTAAAAATATCGACTATCTACCTTTTAATAGAAAAACTTGTGACCCCGTCCCCCTCCCCCTGCTTTACAACTAACAGACGTACCAGAACCAAAGAAAACAACCTGCCCAGCTTCCGGTCCTGACTCTCCCCTCGGCCTCTGACAGTATGACTTTAGGAACTGTCTTTCCTCCCCCTGAGTCTCAGTTTCCCCCACTGTCAAATAGAGTAAGCTTTCACATCTCACCAATTGCAGCCAGTGGGTAAAGATGTTTAAAATAATCAAATGATGGGACTTCCCTGGTGGTCCAGGGCTTTAGAATCTGCCTTCCGATGCAGGGGATGTGGGATCGATCCCTGTTCTGAGAAGACTCCACTGCCCTGCAGGGCAACTAAGCCTATGTGCCACAACTACTGAAGCCCGTGTGCCCTAGAGCTCCTGCTCTGTGACAAGAGAAAGGCCATCACAACGAGAAGCCTGCGCCCCACAACTAGGGAGTAGACCCCACTCATCACAACTGGAGAAAGCCCGGCCACAGCAACAAAAACCCAGGACAGCCAAAAAATTAACAGTAATTATACTAAAATACTCAAACAGACTCATCAGAGACATTTGAGAGCCTAGAGGTGTGTCCTCGGACATCTGCAGACGTGACATCACAAGCCAACAAGGAAAAGACTAGGGCGGCTGGACAAATGGTCTTGGGGAAAACTGACTTGCTCCATGAGAAAACTCAAACTGTCCCCCTGGCTGATGTCACCTACAGATGGATGCCTCCCTGGATTAAAGACCTAAATGTGAAAAAAAAGAATGGGACCATTGGCAGAAGAAGATGTAGGAGAAGAACTTTAGGACCTGGGGGTGGGAAACGACTTTGTAAACAGAACCTCTGAAGCACAAGCTAGAAGGCAAAGAAAGAAAGATAGCGCTAAGCTGTGTGCAACTCTTGCGATCCCGTGAACTGTAGCCTGCCAGGCTCCTCTGTCCATGGTTTGCTCCAGGCAAGAATATTGGAGTGGGTTGCCATTTCCTTCTCCAGGGGATCTTCCTGACCTAGGAATTGAACCCAGGTCTCCCACATTGCAGGCATATGCTTTACCAACTGAGTTACATGAGACAGCAAAGGATGTGTAAGTTCTAGGACATTAAAATGAAAGGTTTCTGTTCCTAGGACACTAGGAACAGAGAGAATAGAGAGATGATGGGACAGGAGGAGAAATGGCAGGACCAACAGCTGGAGTGTACAGGAACTCCTAATCAGGGCTGCTGTATCGCATGTGGCAGGGGGAGTCATTCTCACTCTAGTCTAATTGAGTTCCAAGAAAATGTTTGCCCTGGAGGTGTACAATATGGTGGCCCTGCTCCTCAAAACCATTTCAAAAAGATGGTACCCCTAGAGCAGAGTGGACAATGTGTATGAACCAGCAGCTTTCAGAGGAGAGGAGAAATGGTCCGCCATAAGCAGGGCAGAGTAGCACAGTTGTATCACTTTACACCTGTCAGGGAGGCAAAAATGAGAAAGAGGGGTGATGCTGAGGGTTGCTGAGAGCCTGTGTGTGTGTGAGGGTGTGTGTGTGTGTGGACTATGGCAGCCCCTCTGGAAAGCAGCCACTTACTACCAGTTGACATAGGTAGATATATACAGCAGTGCAGCATCCCGCAAGAAGACATGCATAGGAATAGCCATAGCAGCTTCGCTCATTAAAAACCCCAAACTGGAAACAACCAAACGTCTAATCAGTCGAAGGATCCAACTGCAAATGCTGAGGTTTCCTGGTGAAAGGAGGAATCCTGCCACAAAACTGTCACACAGAAGTCCTGCCTGTCTTCAGCCTGCCCAGCTTGCAGATTTCAGACTCAAGGATGCAACATCACTTCTTAACTGAATTTCCAGCATGCTGGCCTGCCCTACAGATTCCAGACTGGCCAGATCCCACAGTACATGAGGCAATTTCTTAAAATAAATGTATTTATCTACTTATACCTATGTCTGTTTATGTCTACACACCCACACACCCCTGTTGGTTCTACTTTTCTGGAGAACCTTGACGAATATGTAGCCCAGCCCCGCCTTTTATAAATAAAGTTTTATTGGCACACAGCCACACCATTCACTTTTGCATGATTTTCCCAGGCTTGTTAGCTCCCCTGGTGGCTCAGACAGTAAAGAATCCACCTGTAATGCAGGAAACCCAGGTTCGATCCCTGCATTGGGAATATTCCCTGAAGGGAATGGCAACCCACTCCAGTATTCTTTCCTGGAAAATCCCATCGACCTAGGAGCCTGGGGGGTTACAGTCCATGGGGTTGCAAAGTCAGACATGAGTGAGCCACTAACACTTTCACTATTCACTTTCACTTCCAGGCCTATTACCTATATGTGCAGCCTAACAAAATACATTTTCAAGGACACACAGACGTAAAGAAGATACACATTGACACTTAAGACATTTGCCTATGGAGGGACGGGGTTAGGAAAAAAGGACAGAAATCCAGAGGTAAATAAAACAAAGATAGGAAACAGAAAGGAAACCTTCGATAACGTGGGAATACGGATCAAAGGGTTAGGGCAGGTCTCCCGGTCACGTGCTGCCCTCTTGTGGGATCCATAAGCATTGCGGCCTCTATCACTTGGTTTGTCCTAACAGACGGATTCTACCAGGGCTCAAGCAGTAAAAATCTGTCTGCAATGCAGGAGATGCAAGAAACGCAGGTTCGATCTCTGGGTCGGGAAGATGCCCTGGAGGGGGAAATGGCAACCCACTCCAGTACTCTTGCCTGGAAAATCCCATGGGCAGAAGAGCCTGGTGGGTTACAGTCCACGGGGTCGCAGAGAGTTGGACACACCTGACGTGCAAGCAAGAGATGGTTACCGATCAATAACCAAAGCAACTTGTTAAGCATGAAGTCCACTGCATGCTGCTGCTGCTAAGTCGCTTCAGTCGTGTCCGACTCTGTGTGACCGCATAGACGGCAGCCCACCAGGTTCCCCCATCCATGGGATTCTCCAGGCAAGAACACTGGAGTGGGTTGCCATTTCCTTCTCCAATGCATGAAAGTGAAAAGCGAAAGTGAAGTCGCTCAGTCGTGTCCGACTCTTCACGACCCCATGGACTGCAGCCCACCAGGCTCCTCCGTCCATGGGGTTTTCCAGGCCAGAGTACTAGAGTGGGGTGCCATCGCTTTCTCCGACTGCATGGACGCACCTTAAAAAATTGTGGTAAAATACATAGAACATAAAATTTACCATATTAATAATTTTTAAGCACACAGCTCAGTGGCATTAAGCACATTCATATTGTCATGCAAACCATCCCTGCCATCATCTCCAGAACTTTCTCATCTTCCCAAACTGAAACTCTATCCTCATTAAAAACTGACTCCCCGTCTCCTCCCCCAGCCTCTGGCCCCACCGCCTACTTTCACACCTGGAGAGAGTGTGAAGAAAAAGAAACTCTTCTACACTGTCTGTGGGAATGTAAATTCATACAACCACTATGAAGAGGAGCATGGAGGTTCCTTAAAAAACTAAATAAGAGTTACCATATGATCCAGCAATCCCACTCCTGGATATATATCCAGAGAAAACCCTAATTCAAAAGATACATGACAAACTTCTCTGGGGGTCCAGTGATTAAGAATCCACCTTGCAATGCTCGGTATGAGCATTTGATTCCTGGTCGGGGAACTAATGCAACTAAGTGTTTCAGAGCAACTAAGCCCATGTTCCTACTGTACATGTACCTACTGTAACTACTGAAGCCCACGTGCTCTGGAGTCCACACGCAACAACTAAAGACTGTGTGCCACACTGAAAGATGCCTCAGGACACAAGGAAGATCCTGCGTGCCACAATTAAGACCTTTGTCATTGTTCAGTCGCTCAGTTGTGTCCGACTCTTTGCAACCCCATGGACTGCTGCACGCCAGGCTCCCCAGTCCTTCGTTATTTCCCATAGCTTGCTCAAACTCATGTCCATCGAGTTGGTGATGGCCATCCAGCCATCTCATCCTCTGTTGTCCCCTTCTCCTCCTGCCTTCGATCTTTCCCAGCATCAGGGTCTTTTCCAAAGAGTCAGCTCTTTGCGTCAGGTGGCCAAAGGATTGAAGCTTCTGCTGCAGCATCAGTCCTTCCAATGAATATTCAGGGTTGATTTCCTTTAGGATTGACTGGTTTGATCTCTTTGCAGTCCAAGGGATTCTCAAGAGTCTTCTCCAGCACGCCAGTTTGAAAGCTTCAATTCTCCGGTGCTCAGCGTTCCTTATGGTCCAAATTTCACATCTGTACATGACTACTGGAAAAACCACAGCTTTGACTATATGGACCTTTATCAGCAAAGTGATGTCAGCCAGCAGAGGGGGAATAAAGATGCTTGAGCTTGGAGAGACGGGAGTGCGTGACCACTTTGTCAGCCACATTATTTGCATGATATTTATTAATATTCCTTTATTCATTTTTCAATACATAATTTCAGCGCCTCCTGTGTGTCATGCCTTATTCAGAACACTGGGAACCCAGAGAAGGCCAGGGCAGAAATCCCCGCTCCCACTTGTGGCACAGTAGGGATTACAGAATTACACAGAATATAATTGCAATGTGTGCTTGCTGCATTCAGGAGAATGGGGAAGGAGTAAGGACAGGACAAAAGTTGGGAAGTGGGGCTTTCTGAGGGCCATTTGAGCTGAAAACAGAGGAATGAAACTAAGCCAGCTTGGCAAAGGGGATATGAAACAGCATCTAGGGCGGAGGGCACGGTCCGTGCAAAGGCCCTGGGGCAGGGCTGTGACAGGTTCATTGGTGGAAGAGAGAGGGGCACTGTGTGGCTGGAGCAGAGTGAGCGAGGGGGAGAGGGAGGAAGGAAGGGCAGGCAGGCGGTGGGGCAGGTTATGCAGGACCTTGCGGTCCACAGGGAGGACTTGGGTTTCCCCCCAGGGAGTTAGAAGCCCTGGAAGTGTCGGGAACAGGGAGGGGCCGTGGTGGAGGTGTAATCTGACTCGGATGCTCACTGCCTCCCTCTGGTGGCCACTATGGGGATAACAGACTGTGGAGACCAGGATGGGAGCTGGGGAATCAGGACTGAATGACACAATGATGGTATCAGGTCAGTTTATCCAACTGTCAGTGACCCCCCCCCACCGCCCCAAATGGCACTGCCCAGCATTTAGTACGTGTTCAGTAATTACCAGTTTGCCCTGAATAGCTCACTGAATCCTCCCAATAGCTCTATGAGGAAGGAGTTATTCTCATCCCTGTTTTACAGATGAGGAAAAGGAGGCGCCGAGAGGGAAAGTGACTTACTCAAGGACACACAGCTGACGAGTGGCAAAGTGAAGTGCTTGCTCTTAACTCCCTTGCATAAGAACCAGGGGGCTAAGATTATACACACGGGTGGGCAGGGCAGATGTTTCTAAGAGTGAATGACGGGAGTAGTTGATCTGGTCTGGGAGGACTGTCTGGAGGTGGTGGACCTGAGACTTAAAAGATGAGCTGAAACTACCAGGCACCTTTGCAGGAGGCACTGCAGGGCAGAGGTCCCAAGGGAAGCCCCACCAGGATGTGCAGCCCAGGTGGGTCCATACCTAGCATCCAGAGCCATCTTTTCCATGATATGGCCCTTCCCCTCTCCCTGACAGCGCTGCTTCCAGGGACCACCCCCTCCCTCTCCCTTTCAGATTGGGTGGCTTGGTGCTGACGCCCCCCCCCCCCGCCCCCGCCACCAGCCACCTCCAGCTGGTAACAATCCCCAGAAAGGGGTCATTAAGTGGCCCAGCTGAGGCCTCCGATAACCAGCACACAGGCACTAGTTTAATTTTCCACTGATTTGTGTGCGGTGGGCCCCCCAGAGCTGAGCCATGTGTGTGTGTGGAGAGGAGCATCCAGCCCCACAGCCATCTACAAGGAGGGACGGCAGAGGAGAGGGCCTGGGGGGCCTCACTGAGAGACAGTTAGGGGGCAACTAACATGATTTATGCCCCCCCAAACCTCACCAGCCTGGCCCTGCAGTGGGGATTTCCCGGGTTGTACTGGGTCCTCTGTCCTTCACACTCTGACAGCCACTTCTGTCTTCAACCTCCACCCACCCATCCGTCCATTCAGCCATCCAGTTGTCCATATGTCCATCCATCCATCCATCCATCATCCACAATCTATCCATCCACTTATTTCCATCCATCATCCATCCATCCACCCACAGTCTATCCATCCATCCACTCATTCATCCATCTACCCACCCACTCAATCATTCATCCACCCACTGTCTATCCATCTACCCACCCACTCACTCATCCATCCATCCACCCACTTGTCCACCCCTCCATCCCTCTATCGCTCCCTCCCTGACCCCTTGTCCCTCCCTGCCATGGATAAGCAGTTACTGATCACATAACATGAACCAGGCACTACTTTGGGCCCCAGTGGTTTTCTCCACACCTTACCTAGGATCCCTCCCAGACCATCCCTTAGGGTCGCTAGACTCAACATCTCCCTCCACGGTCCTGCCTGCCCACTATGCTCCCATCTCAGGAACAATTCCACCCTTGCTTTCCGTCCCTGAAGCTGGGATCCCAGCATTAGCCTCACATCCTCCCCCATCTCCCACTCCACAGCTTGTGGCCCCCCCCCCACATTCTTCCCATTCACCCCCTTGGGGCTCTCTCCCACCCATGCCCAGTTTTCATTTTCTGCCATGTGTATCACCACGTCCATCTCCCCCTGGCCTCATTCCAAATCTCACACCTGCCTGAAATCTGGTCACACCCCTCCATGTTCAAACACCCTCTATGGCTCCCTGCTACCCCAGAAGGAAGGCTTTGCTCTGCATCCCGGCAGGCTAGGCCCACCAGGGTCTGGCTTCACACTTCCCTCTCGCCTCCCTCTGCCACCTCATTTCCTCCCCACCTTAGCTCAGTCACACCCAGCACATCCCCACCGCCACACCTGCTTCTGCATGGCTCCTTCTGCCAGGAATGCCCTCCTTATCATCTCTCTGAGCTGAAAGCCTTGGCATCCCCCCGCCCAGGCTTGGCTCACATGCCACTTTCTCCAGGGAGCCCTCCTGAACAGAGCCTGTTCCCTGGGTTTCCATCTAAGGACCAGCCTCTTCCACCCTGCCTTCGGCTCTGCCCCTCAGGTTTTCAGAGCCTCACAAGGCCACCAGGTGTAGAGGTGGACCAGAGCACCGTGTCAGCAGCTGGTGTGGGGCCAGGGTGTGACACTCACCACCTGGGTGACTTGACCTCCCGTAATAGCAGCCACTCATGGATGACAGAGACAGAGGCTGCTTCAGAAGCCAAGCCCTGCTCCACTATGTCGCCCTGGCACATCTCTGCATCCTCATACAGCTACTGCCCCTCTCTGAGCCTGTATCCCCATCTGCAATGTGGGGAACAAGCCTCCTTCGTGGGCTTGTTGGGAAGACTCCAGTTGGTTATTATCTTGAGCTGTCGGCTCAGTATTGTGAAGTTATGGCAATTTGCTGTGTGACCTTGGGAAAAGTGCTGTCCCTTTCTGGGCCACTCTGTCCCTTCTCTTGACTTCTAGAATGAGCAGCAGCCAGCTCTACCCTGCTCCTGGAGGGGGAGCCTCAGGAGCCCCCAGGGGATGGTCTTCACACCCCACATTTGCCAGCCCAGGAGAAGAAAGGATGGAAGAGAGGAAGGAGTCCTAGAAGGTAGGAAAGTGCTGGAATTTGGAGCCAGGGTGGAGGTGGGGGGGTTCATGCATGTGGTCAGGGACTAGTTGTCTCGGGCTGAAGTGAGAGGCGGGGCTGGCAGTGTCAGCTGCCTTCATTCACTCACTTATGAGACCATTCATTCATTCTTTCTTTCTTTCATTCATTCACAAAATATCACACTGACTTCTTTAGCGGTTAAGCCCCCAGGCTCTGCAGCCGGGTGGTCTGGGTTCGAATCCTTATGCTGCTTCAACCCTAGCTCTATGGACAAATCCATTTACCATCCCGTGCCTCAGTTTCCCCCTCTGTAAAGTGGAGGGTGGCATACTGTGACCCCTTCTGCCCTCTGTGCTGTCCAGGTCTGCACTGCCCAACCCCCCGCCCCGGCCCTGCTCTCTGTGTCTCCCCAACTCTCTTCTCCGGGGCTCCCCGCCCTTCCCCTCCTCACCGCCGACATTCCCGGCCCGGGCGCTCCGGGAAACATTCCGTGGTTTGCAGCAGACTGTCCGGCTCCTCAGTCCCTCAGA
>NW_011495051.1:2482729-2485033 GCF_000754665.1 Bison bison bison | reverse complement strand
GCAGAGAGACCTCCTCGGCAGACGGGGAGGCCCTCCGCTACTCACAGCCCTCCCAGGGCTCGCTGGTGTCCCTTGCATAAAACCCCAAGTCCTCCCCACAAGCCCACAAGGCCCTGCACGACCTGCCCCGTCCCCTCCTCCCTCTCTCCCCCTTGCTCGCTCTGCTCCAGCCAAAGGGGCCTCCTCGCTGTTCCTCCAACACACCAGGCACAGTCCTGCCCCAGGGCTTTTGCATGCATTGTGCTCACTACCTCCAGATCTTTAGTCCCTGAGATCACTCAGGTTGCAACTCAAAGAGACCTTCCTTGCGCACCCGGCTTCCTGGTCAGGTCCGATGCTCTCTTTGCTTAGGTCTTTACAGCTTCCCTGTCAATTTGAAATTATCTCCTGTGCTTATTCATTTTCTCTCTTACTCCCCACCCCCACCCCAAGCTGGACCATGAGCCTAGAAAGGGCAGGGCTGGGTCAGCCTGGTTCACTGCTCACACGTAGTAGGCACCCACTGAATAGATGGAGTGAGCAGCCATGGAAGTCCTCCTAGACTCTAACCACAATCTCTCCTGCTTTAGCTGTGTGAGTATCACACAGTTCCTGACTTGGGCACAGCCCTTAACAGCTTGCCAGACACCTCCACCGTCATAAGCTCATTGGATTTCCCACAAAGACCCTGTAGGAGAGAGGCCTTATCATTCATGCTCCCCTCCCCCATTTTACAGGTGAGGAAATTGAGGCTCAGAAATGTTAGCTAATTTGCTCTCTGAATGAATGAACAGAGAGTGAACAAACAGAGCTGCATTATGACTTTTGAGGGCCCAGTGCATTTTGCCTTCCTCCCTAAAAATAAAATTATTAACAATTATGCTTCCTGGCTGCGTTGGTAAACACATAAACATAATCTGGGCTAGATTCATTGCTATATGTTCATTATTATCATATTCAGTGTTCTTCTGATTACTAAAAGAAAAAAAAAGTTAAAATATTTCTGAGGACACTGGCAGTCCCACGGACCCCGGTCACTGTAGGAGACGTAGAGTCTGCCTGGGCCTGGGGACTGAGACTGAAATCTCGGACACCTCCCCACACTCCCCTGTCCAGACCCACATTTTGAATGCTGCCTGGTTCCTTCACCCACCTTGCGATCTTTGAAGCTCTGAGCGTAAAGGGACCTTTTTAGACTCGCTTGGTCCTCTCCACTTAAGAGGATGCAGTTCCCACCAGGTGGGGCTTGGATGCCTCCTGTGATGGACGCCTTATTACCTTTCAGCCTCCTTCCTAAGGATGAGCTGACCCTTGCAGAGGCTGAACCCTGCCCTCTGGCGTTACGCAGACCTCAACCCCCTCCCCCACAACCTCCTCGGCTCCCAGTGCCCAAGGGCAGCCTCACCTGGGGAGATTTAAGACCTATCTTGGGTCTCACTGTTTCAGCTCTTGTGTTGGGAGCTCCATGTGGGTGGGGCCGGGGCAGATCTTCTGTGTGGGGCCCAGGTAACCAAGCTTGAGACTTGAGTCCAGAACAAGATGGTGAATTTGACCAAATTTGCCCAGGCTTTTTAGGGCTGAGGTCCCAAGTCTCAGTCTTTGCCTGCAGGCTGTTGAACCCCATTCTCTTTCCTCTTCCGGATATATCCTGGTTTGATACCTGTCCTTAGCTGATCCGTGAAAGTGAAAGTTGTTCAGTTGTGTCCCATAGACTATACAGTCCATGGAATTCTCAAGGCCAGAATGAGTGGATAGCCTTTCCCTTTTCCAGGGGATCTTCCCAATCCAGGGATCGAACCCAGGTCTCTCGCATTGCAGGCAGATTCTTTACAAGCTGAGCCACAAGGGAAGCCCAATAGCTGATCCATAACCTCCCCTGTATTGGGGCTTCTACCTCTATTGATAAGACCTCAAGTTTGCACAGAACCATTTTTCTTGTCACAAACTGCCAGTTGTGCTTGACTTTCCCAAGTTCCTGGCGGTAGGTGATGGGGAATTGCCCCCTCACTTCTGACTTTCAGCCCCAGCTCTCTCCTCCAGTTTCCAGCTCTGCCTGCCACTTCCTGGGTGACTTTAAGCAAATTACGCCATTATCTGAGCTTCCAATCTAATCACCAGGTTCTCGCTTTTCTTCATCTGCAACCCACCCACTTCCCTCCACCCTCCAGGCGCCCATCATATCTTCCCGGCCTCCCCTTGGTACCAGCTGCCACGTCAGTCTCAGACAATCCCTTCTCCCCACAGAAGTCCAAGGGAACTTTAAAGAATGTAAAACAGGCCCCATCCCTCCTTTGTCCATAGCCCTTCAGGGCTCCGACCTCCCTC
>NW_011495051.1:2480959-2482629 GCF_000754665.1 Bison bison bison | reverse complement strand
CCTTCCTCCCTCTCTACCCTTTGCTCAGTCTGCTCCACAGGGCCTCCTTATGTTCCTCCAGTACACCAGGCACAGTCCTGCCCCAGGGTCTTTACATGGGCTGTGCCTGCAGCTAGGGCCACTCTTCCCCTTTTCTCGTCTAATGAATTCTGTCATCTGCCTGGTCTCAGATGATATGTCATCTCCTCAGTGAAGCCCTCCTAGACTGGCCAGCCTAACTCAAAGCCTCCAGCTCCTTAGAACCCCTTCCACAATCATAACTAAGTCTGATTTTGCACACTGATTTTGCTTTTTTCCCTTATTGCAACATCAGCCCCAAGAGGAAAGGGATCTTTGTCTGGGTCACTGGTGTGTCCTCAGCAGCAGAACAGGGCTAGAGGCACAGTAAGTGTTTAATCAGTGTTGGCTAGATGAGGAATGAAAAGTGAAAGTAGTGCACAACACTTCTCAGGAATGTGGGGACACCTCTGAACTGGTGGACCCCAAAACCTTCATACTCCAAGGTCAACCAGCTCCTCCTGCCCCCAACCAACTTGAGTCATCTCAACTCCAGGGGGCCTGTAATGAGGGATCAAAGGAGATCTCCCATCTAAGGCTCAGTTCTCCTTGGAGAACACTGGCTGCCAAGCCTGAGATGTCCAGGCCCCAAACCGTTTTCCTGATGGACCTGATGAAACCTGAAGACCAGAGAGGGCAAGTCACTGGCCCAAGGTCACACAGCACGCCCAGGTTCAGACCTAGAACCGTATAGGTAGGTAGAGGGTTTCACAATTCCACTTCGGGTGGTGAGCCAGCTGCTGGAGGGACAGATGGATAGATGGACAGTGGGGCAGACAATGGTGCACTGGCTTATGGCCTCATGCTGGTCAGAGAACCTCAGCAAATGTCCAGCCCCCAGCCCCCAGGTGCCACAGCCTACCCTAGAATGTCTCCTCTCCCATCGGCTGGAACCTGAATGTGGCCATCTACCTCGAAGCTTCCAGAAGGGTGCCCAGTCTTAGGAGCAGATACTATGGGGTGCCCATACCCTCTCTTAGGTCTGGGAGGACAGAAACGGGCAGAGGTGAGGCTGGGGTCCCACAGTGGCTCAGATCACAAGGCTCCCGCCTTCTGTCTGTTGATCTGGCCCCCAGAGCCCCCAGACCCCATACTTTCCTGCACTCAGAACTTCCCATCGTAGGCCCTGAGGGCAACTGAGTCTCGGCCTCTGCAAGGTTTCAGGTCCAGTCAACTCGCTGAAAACCTTCTCAGAGGATGGCCTCTCTCGGCACCCTTGGCCACTCTGGACACAGTCGAATCTGGACTCTCAGCTGCCTCTGGGCAACCCGGCCATGCTTCCAAGTGGAATGACTTTCTCTCCATCGTCTGGCCTTGGTTTCCCCGCTTCTGATCACCTTTCCCCATTTTCCAAACACTCAGGGACGGGTCACCGCCAACCGTTAACCATGCCTGAATTCCCTTCACCAACGTCCAAGTGTCCCCAAATCCGAGAGGCTGGAAAATGAGGCGAGAAGCGCCTGTCTGCCCGCCGTCCCCTCCTGCCCCCCGAGACGGCGTTCTGAGCCCCTGCCCAAGCCCCTGCCCGAGCCCCTGCCCGGCAATGGCGGGCACCTCCTCACTCACCATCCACCACATCTTGGCCGTCATGTCGTAGCAGAGCTGCCATTTGA
>NW_011495051.1:2478703-2480859 GCF_000754665.1 Bison bison bison | reverse complement strand
GAGGTCTCGCCCGGCTTGCTGGACACGAGGGGCCCGGGCACCTCCATGCTCGGACGGAGGGGAGGGCGGCCCGAGCCGCCTCACTCAGTCAGAAGCGCAGGCTGGGCCAGCCGCCAGGGGTGCAAGTCCGGGGTCCGGGCTTCCATAGCCCCCGGGGCGAGGGGCTTTCTCTGAGGGACACTCAGAGCTGGAGATCACAGGCTTGAGGGGGAGAGGGAGGGGCGCGGATGCACTGGTCTGAAACACACCAGGCCAGTCTCTTGCAAGTGGCCACCCACACCCCGAGGAGGCCGTCGCAGGCCCTGTGTGTGTGTGAGTGTGTGTGTGTGAGTGTGTGTGTGTGTGTTCATGTGTGTGTGTGAGCAGTCAGCACTGTCATACCAACCAAGGATTTGTGAATGAGCCTCTGATTGGGAATCCCCCTCCCACCCCCGGAAGGAGCGTGGCTTGTCTCCCCCCTCCCCTGCCTACCAGCCACCCATCAGCTCTATCAGGGAAGAAAGGCTGGACTGGGAGGGAGCTGGCGTATGTGCAGTGGGGGGCGTCAACCCCCCTGCCCTCCCACACACCCACCACCCTGTGCTGGATGCTGGCTGGGGTGGTGCTGGAGCCCCAAGCCTCATTAAGTCCAGGTGGGGCCCTGAAGCCAGGGACAGCAGATGGTACCTTTAGAGAGCTGGGGAGAGAGAGGCACTCCCGGTGCACAAACAAGGTGACATCCGAGGCTGGCTGTGTGATCCCAGACCGGTTCCTGGGCCTCTCTGGGCTTCACTCTCCTTGTCTTCAAGATGTCAGATGACGTCACTGAGGACAATGGTGGGGTGGGAGGCGGTGATGGGACAAAACACAGAAGCCCTTAGAAGGGGGTGCGATCGCCACTGGTTGACTTTTTCCCTTTCTTCTCCCAACTTCTGAGCAGAAGTGAGCCACGGGGATCCCTTTGATCTCATCATCTAATCATCGCTGTGCATTTATGGAGCACCGAGTGTGTGCCTAAACTCCATGAGAAGCGGCCAGTCGATTCTCTGTGTGAGTCAATGTCCTAGCCTCACTCTGGCAGCAGGAGAGACTGGCAAGACTTCCCAACCCAGCTAGGGGCTGCCAGGAGCTCTGAAGGGGCAGAGGTGAGGTCCAGCCGGAGAGCACAGGGCCGCTAGGTTTCTGCTGGCTCTTAGGGCTTCCAATTAGGAGTGGATGAGGGAGGGGGAGGCGGCAGTGGGACTGGGTGCAGCCGGCACCGGAGCTGGCCCCCATGACACTGTGAGCAAGCAGAGGGGCACGCTGGGAGTGTGGCTGTCCCAGGCCCGCCTCTTCTGCCCTGTCTCCCACCAGCCTGGAGGATTCTGACTAAAACATGGCTCTCATGGGTTCTCTTTCCTGCCTGCCGCCCTCCATGCTCCCCAGTGTCCCCACGTTAAGTCTCCCCCGCCGGGAATGGGACTGACTTCCCCCTGGCCTCTCTGCCTGACACACTCTTCCTCTTTGCATTACCTGTGGACTCCTATGCATCCTTCAAAACCCAGCCCAATATTTCCCACCTCATCCTGAGGGTGAAAGTTATACAGAGACAAAAAAGAAACAGAGATTCTCAGGGAGAGACAGAGTGAGTGAGAGAGACAGAGAGAGACCCAGCCATGCCCAGTACACTGTCTGGACTACACACTCTTACCACCCACCCTAAGAGGCTTGGACAATCAGCCACTTTTTTCTTGATGGAAAGACACTGTATGACACATACCTGCTGGCCCCAGGTTCCAACCCCCAAGCACACAGGACTGAGTTTCTGGGTCTGGCTTGGGGGCTCCCAGAAGACAGCACCTGGGTCCAAGCCCTCACTGGGACTCCAGTGAGGCACGCAGCAGGAACCGAAGATCGCTGACCAAGTGCAAGGGTGTAGATTAGACTAGATGATTCCAATCACTGCTATTGACACAAACTGCAGGCCAGGAGCCATGCAAGGTCAGTACAGACAGGAAAATGGAGGCTCAGAAAAGTTAAGTCAGGAGCCTCGGGACACACAGCAAGTAGGGCTCACTTCTGCGATTTCAGGGGGGATGCTGGACACCTACCCAGCTTCCACCTTCGCTTCCTCAAGTCTCAGCTTAGATGACACCTCTGAGGAGCCCACCCAGCACCCGCCCACATCCGCCATTTAA
>NW_011495051.1:2476354-2478603 GCF_000754665.1 Bison bison bison | reverse complement strand
TACTCCCCACAGGACATCTCTGGTGGTCCAGAGGCTAGACTCTGAGGTCCCAATGCAGGGAACCTGGGTTCAATCCCCAGCCAGGGAACTAGATACCACATGCCACAACTAAGAGTTTGCATGACGCCACTAACACCCAGAGTAGCCAAATAAATAAATAATAAGACAAATATTTTTAAAAATTATTTAAAAAGTGCCCCTACTGTTCATGAGCATCCCCCCTCCCAATTTTAGTTTTCCTTTATCATTTTACTTATTGCTCATCTGTGGCCATCCCCTGGGCATGGGGGGAGGTGGGGAAGTCAGCTTTTGTCTGTCTTCTTCACAGCTTTGGCCTCAGTGCCTGGAACATCGCCTGGCACCGAGTAGGCGCCCGGTAATCTATTTGTTGAATGAATGAATGAATGAAAAACCGGTCAGGGTTTTGCAAACACTGGCATTTCCTGCTGACTCTCCCCAAAGGCATTTTCCTCTTGGCGCAAAAGCTGCAGGTCTGGCAAGGGGGTGGGGGTGGGGAGGGACGAGGGGCTGGGCCTGGCTGCTGCCAGGGCCCGAACAAACCAAAGGAACAAACGGGGCCACGCCTTGGCCAGCTAGCCCAGCTGAGGCCAGCAGGGCCCAGCCCAGCGGACGCGGGTTCGCCCACATGGAGGCCCCCGCCCCGTAACTATAATTTGCCTCAGTACCTTGTGGTCGTAGGAGACAATTACCCCACAGATGTGTGGTTGGAGTGAGGCATTCAGACGGCGGGTCAGAGCCCGGGCCTTGGCGGAAGACAGATGTGGGAGGCGGCTTTCAAATGGGAAGGGAGAGAGGGCAACTTCACAGAGAGAGAGAGAGACAGGGAGAGTGAGACAAAGAGAGACAAACTGAGCAAAAGACACACACACACAAACAGAACAAGGAAGACCTAGAGACCCAGCCAGGCTTCCCTGGTGGCTCAGATGGTAAAGAAACCCCCTGCAATGCAAGAGGCCCAGTTTTATCTCTGGGTCAGGAAGATTCCCTGGAGAAGGGAATGGCAAGCCACTCCAGTATTCTTGCCTGGAGAATCCCGTGGACAGAGGAGCCTGGTCGGCTGCAGTCCATGGGGTCACGAAGAGTCGGCAGGACTGAGTGACTAACTCCTTCGCTTCACTTTTCAGAGACTCATCCACTCCCTGTTCATCAGGGTAGATGGTTGGGCTGCTGGGTCACCTACACACCAATCGAGGGGTCTGGTTTATCAGCTGAGCTTCCACCCAGGGAAACTGAGACCCCTGAGGGTCAGGGGATGCCCAAGCCTTCGGCACCAGCTGAGCTGGACTAGAACCCAGTGAGGGCCTCCCAGCACCTCCCCTGATTTCCCATGCCCTGATCCCGAGGGCAGAGGGCCAGCGTTGCTCTGATCCTGTTTCCCTAGGTGCAAAAGAAGGAGCTTAGGGGGCTTCCCTGGTGGTCCAGTGGCTAAGACTCCAAGCTCCCAATGCAGGGGGCCCAGGTTCTATCCCTGGTCAGGGAACTAGGTCCCACATGCCGCAACTGAGAATTCACGTGCTGCAACTAAAGATTCCACAAGCAAAAACTAAGACCCTGGCATAGCCAAATAAATAAATAAGTAAATGTGGTGACCCAAGGATGAAAGAGCAGATAAAGCCAAGGAGGGTCTTGGAATGCAGGAATGGAAAACCCAGACCCTTATCATCCTTCCCTCCAGCATATCGTAACTATTAACGGATTTCAGGTCCTCCTGAGCAGTACAACCTGTCTCCCCTCCTACCCTATAGGGAGAAGGTATTTGGCTTACTCTTCCCCACAGCCAGTATATGTGCCTCACCCAATCAGCAAATGACCCACAAGACCCCTATCCCACTCCTTGTACCCTGGCTATGGACTAAGAAAAAAAAAGTGGAGTAAGGACCCCTGTTCAATATTGGTTTTCTCTTGAGCTGGCCCACTGTTCTAGCAGCGCCTCCCACTCTAATAAACTTTATTTCCCTCTCACTCTGTCTCATGTGCGGAAATTCTTTTTCCAACCCCGCGCCTGGACCATGACATTTTTGGTGGCCCGTACGTGGACCTTGCGGTCTCTTTCCCCACCTCCTCACTTCTTTTTCATAGGGACCCTCTGCGAACAGGCAAGTGCTGTGGAAGCAACTGAGGAACTCTGGCCAGGGTTACCCTCTGGTGTGTTCCAAATGCCCCACTGCTCAATGCGCCCCAGTAGCTGCTGCCCGAATGGGAGAGGGTCTCTCCTTTTTCTTCTCTCC
>NW_011495051.1:2463384-2476254 GCF_000754665.1 Bison bison bison | reverse complement strand
CCAATAGCTGTTGGCCAAATGGGTAAGGGTCTTTCCTTTTTCTTCTGTCCAACTGAGGACTAGGCCAACCGATAATGCGTGGGCACGGGTCAGGCACTTAAAAGCCATTAGGGAGCCTGCCACATGAAGACTCCCGTGTAAAGATAACAGGGACACAGAACGGATCAGGCCACAAGGGCATCCGCCCCCAGCAGGACAACTTCCGTGCACAGTGTCAGGCACACAGTGGTTGAAGCAAAACAGAGACAATTGTCTCCTGACCACCATCTCCCCGATAAGCTTGTAAGGCGGATTCCTCAGCCTTCTTCCCTGTCACTTTCATTTCTTTCCCTTTCGGTCCAGATTGATTTACAGGAGCCGAGGTGTTGCCTCTGAGCCATCCCAAGAGTGCCTTCCACGTTTCAGGGAATCGCCAGTGAGTCACCCGGCTGCTCCCAGGGAGCTCTGTCTTTCTCTGCCCGGGTCACATGGTGCGAGTACGTCTCGGGAGCCTCTCTCATTGACTACATTCTCAGAAACTGGGAAATTTGGACCCTTCAAAAGGCCTGGCCCCAATACAAACTGGGGGACCCAAAAAATAGCCTCTGAAAGGTACACTAGCTTTTGTCAAAAGCAGGGAAAGGACTCAGAATTTCCTTTCGTCCAGTCCTTCATGGCCCTCAGTCAGAATCCAGATTTGAGGGACTCACGCCACATGTGTCTTTCTGTTGCCTTCCTATCTCCTGTTCCCTTTGTCTCTCTCCATCAGATTTCCTAGACAACCCGTACTCGACCTTTCATATCCCCATGATCCCTAGGAAAGGATTCTGAGGTTCCCTTTGGTCCAGGTCTTTCTCCTCTATTCAAAAGCCTGAAGGATCAAAAACTCTCCTAACATTCTAACTAGCTTATCTCTCAGGTGGGGAGGGAACCAACCTTCCCCCATTCCTGAACATCCTACAGAATTCCCTTCTAACTACTCCTGTTTCTCAGGGTGGGGAAGGACCAAGCCTCCCCAACTCTTGCAGATTTCCTTAACCCTTTAGATTCTTCTGATGGGACGAAGACCTCATTTCCCACCAGAGAGACAATCCAAGACTTTATCAGCTGATCTGCCTCTGATATCAGAGTCAATTTCAGTACTATTTGGTCTATATTTTAGCTATAAAACTAACATGAATTTTTTTTCTTGGAAATGGCAAAACTGGTTCTTTTTGGATATGAAATTAAAAACAACTAGGTTGTTAAAAGGCCTGCCTAGAAAAAAAACTTGAAGTTAACTCCGTCCATGTCCTTGAAATACACAGCCAACTTTGAGACCTCAACTTGAGGAAAGTAGAACTTCAAGCCAAAAAAGTGGGTGGGGGGGTGCTGTTAAAGAGACATTTTAAATTTCAAGCGGAAAACTATGAGATCTCTGTCTGCCTGTCTATCTGGATTTATCTATGTCACAGTGTGTGTCCTTTGTTTTTTTTTTTAAAAGTATTGCTGAAGTTGTAAATGAGTTCTAATTTAATTGGCCTAACGTGCTGCAATTCATGGGGTCGCAAAGAGTCAGACACGACTGAGCAACTGAACTGAACTGAACTGAGAGAAAAGTAAGAGCTTACAAATCAGACAATTCTAAAAACAAGAGAAATTAACCTAAATGAATTTCAGATTCACATGAATGAACTTGGAAATACAATACTAAATATCTAGTATAAATGTTTGCTTGCAAATCTAATATAGACATGTCTAAGAATCGAGTCCCTTGGACTGCAAGGAGATCCAACCAGTCCATTCTGAAGGAGATCAGCTCTAGGATTTCTTTGGAAGGAATGATGCTAAAGCTGAAACTCCAGTACTTTGGCCACCTCATGCGAAGAGTTGACTCATTGGAAAAGACTCTGATGCTGGGAGGGATTGGGGGCAGGAGGAGAAGGGGACAACAGAAGATGAGATGGCTGGATGGCATCACTGACTCGATGGATGTGAGTCTGAGTGAACTCCAGGAGTTGGTGATGGACAGGGAGGCCTGGCATGCTGCGATTCATGGGGTCGCAAAGAGTCGGACACGACTGAGCAACTAAACTGACTGACTGAAGAGTCATTAATCTTAAGTATAATATTTTCATTGTGCCTAGGTTTATTATAAGTTAAATACTGTTATATTGTTAAGTATTATTATATCTGTTACAAGTTTGTCAGCCAAGAAGGTACCTCCAGTGAAGAAACTTCAAAAAAAATGTAAATGAGATACGAGGTTTTAGATAAACTCTATTAAGATTAAAAATGTCTGTCTAAAACAGTCTCTCTAGATTTTGGTAACCTGAATTTCTAGGGTTGTGCTAAACTAAGTGACAGAAGTTTATTGAATAGTTATGCTATGCTATGCTATGCTAAGTCACTTCAGTCGTGTCCGACTCTGTGCGACCCCATAGACGGCAGCCCACCAGGCTTCCCCGTCCCTGGGATTCTCCAGGCAAGAACACTGGAGTGGGTTGCCATTTCCTTCTCCAATGCATGAAAGTGAAAAGAGAAAGTGAAGTCGCTCAGTCGTGTCCAACTCTTAGCGACCCCAAGGACTGCAGCCTACCAGGCTCCTCCATCCATGGGATTTTCCAGGCAAGAGTACTGGAGTGGGGTGCCATTGCCTTCTCCGATTGAATAGCTAGGTCATTTCCAAATAAGGTAAGATTCTGAAACATTCATTACTAAACACTAACTTCCTCTTACAGAGAAACTAAAGATTTTGGGCTATTAATGAATAATGTTTGATGCTATCCTGAGATGTTCTCTATCAGAAAGCAAAAAAAAAAAAAAAAATTTTTTTTAAGGAATTATCACTGGTTATTTGTGTTCACCAATCTATAGAATGCTAATATAAAAGTCAGTTCTTGGTTGCTTAAGGAAAGCAGGGTGTGTGTTTCCAGTAAAGAAGGTATGAGGAATGAAATTACATTTTATGAAGGGAAAGGGAAGTAGGTCTGACTTACAGGTAGCTGTTTCAGGATGGGAGAACAAAGTAATGGGTACAGAAAGTGATAAGAAGTTTTATGGAAAGTGGGCCCCAAGGGAAGAGTTTTGTGCGTAAATACAAGTTTTCTTGAGATGTTGAACTGCCTTTGATAGTGGATTTTAAGTTTCTTTACCTCTGAAGTGATCTGTTCTATGTTTACCTTTGAAACCTTTGTTACTTTGGCTAAATGAATATATTGTTTTACAGTGTCCTATATGATCCTATCTGACTGAGTATTATAAACCCTTTCGATATTTATTGAAAACACTTCCTAAATCATTTGACTTCTAGCTAACTTTGGGATGCTTCAGAGATCCCCTGAAACATCCCAAAGAGAGATATTAAACTACCTGAGTTCATTTGACGTGTTAAATTACACGGGAAGTATTGTTGCAGGAGTGATGACTCTTCTCAGGTTATATTTTATGGTTGATGTTACTAATATAGATATCCTAGAAATTATGTGAAATTCATGAAAATACGATATGTCCTGGTAAAATGTTGTCAGTTATAATTCTAGTTATCATATTAAAGTGTTACATTTCACAGCAATGACCAGGCTACTTTGTCAATTGCAATTTCATCCGGTTTTAAGCATGCCTTCTATGGTTCCACTCTGATGCCTTTGCAAGAATACTGCCACTTCAAGATTTATGGAAAAGACTTCTAAGATTAAGCAAAAAACAAATTTTGATTGTTTGTTATCTGGTAAACTTACTGTCTATGTTAAGAGAACAAAGTTTTCTTAGAATGAAGCTTTTGATAACAGATTATGAATTTCTTTGCCTTTAAGTGATTTATATTTGTTTTTAAAATCTTTTGTTACTTTGGTAAAGTAAATAAACATTATTTAAGATTATGGTACATGTAGACAAAGCTTATTCTGCTTCTACAAAAAAATAACCCCTCGCGGTTAGACTTTTGCTATCCTGATGTCCTTAAAACATGGCTACAGTCTACTCCTAAATCAGGGAATTAAAAATGGGTGGACAATAACTATAAATCAAAGAGTCAGGGCTATGGGAAATCCAAGACGGCTCCTTGGATTTTCCTGGCTCCCTGACAAACCTCATTTTTATTTGATGGGTTAAAACCTTCCCTGGCTACAGGGTTAATGCCCTCACAATGACAAAAAAATTATATTTCACTTAATGTTAAGCTCTAGTTTTGTTAATTAAGCTCTGTGTTTACTACAATTCTCTCTTGAGATAGTTCCTTGTTGCTATGTTATATTGCTAAAAGGTTTAATTAATTATTAAAAAGGCCACTCTAAGTTTGTTTCTAAAACAAATTTCAATAACCAATCTTTGGATAAAGGTCAGATGCTCCATGAAGTACAACCAGGAGATTCACACCTGGCTATAATCATTTAACTAAGTCAGATGACCTGGGGAATACTAGGGTATACCTAATGAAATTTCTTGACTTAAATTCTTGCTTGTGACCTTACTAATAACTGAGAGCTATATTATTTGGAAGGAATGATGTTAAAGCTGAAACTCCAGTACTTTGGCCACCTCATGCGAAGAGTTGACTCATTGGAAAAGACTCTGATGCTGGGAGGGATTGGGGGCAAGAGGAGAAGGGGACGACAGAGGATGAGATGGCTGGATGGCAGCACTGACTCGATGGATGTGAGTCTCAGTGAACTCTGGGAGTTGGTGATGGACAGGGAGGCCTGGCGTGCTGCAATTCATGGGGTCGCAAAGAGTCGGACATGACTGAGCGACTGATCTGATCTGATATTATTTTCTGTGTCGCTTGTTTCAGAAGATTGTTTCTTACCTTACTCCATATGAGAGCAATGATTGTAATAATGTAACTCTAGATATTGGAAGAAGCAACAAGAGGGAATATTTTCCTGGACCAAGAGGCTAGTAAGACAGGTATGGTCCAGAGACTTCTGCTACTCGCAAGGCCTGGTCCAATAACAGCACACTGAGTGGCCTGTCAGTGGAATCTTCCCTAGACCTGGGAATGAGCCTTCCCAGCACTGCAGGGCACAATGGCCATGAAATGTCTACAAAGCATGGTCAAATATGTGGCTATGAAGGGACCCAGCTGACTGGAAGTTGGCATTTGCCAGCTGCCTCTACAAAGATTACATCATGACCACTGCAAGCTGATGAACTTCAACACCCCCTGAAAGGAGTTCAGGGTGGAGATTAGAAATAAGGCACTCTGTGCTCTGGGAAAAACCCAGAAGAACCGGCCTTCAGACAGTCAGATGTTTTCAGATAAAGATTTTATGAGCCCAAATTCTTGCATCTTTTTGTACCTAGTGAAACACTAATGTCATGACCAATGTCTGGGCCTGGCTCTCCTGGTAGCCCCTGAGCAGCTTTTCTACTTCTATTAATCTTTGGGCCACGTACCTTTAACTTTCTTGTTAAGTTTGTTTCTTCTAGAATACAACAAATCTCAAGTGGTAGTACGACAAGAATATTCCCTGACCAACAGCCAGACGATGCTGAAACAAGTCACCTTATCATTCCATGGCCTCTCCTCTCCCTCCGTAAATGCACCCTGACAGGAAGCATGCAGAGGGAACCCAGAGCCCCACGACACCCCTGTACAGCCTGAAGAAGTCAGAGCGGTCATTGCCCCCTTTCCTCTGACACTGGGTTCCCAAATGCCTGAGAAGGGAAAGAGGTAGATAGTTAGACATGAGCAGGGTATCAAAAGGGGCCAAAGAATTGGCCCTAAAAATAAAGAGAGGGGGGAATGTGGTGACCCAAGAACGAAAGAGCAGAGAAAACCAAGGAGGGTCTCAGAATGCAGGAACAGAAAAACCAGACCTTTATCATCCTTCCCTCCCCCATGTTGTAACTATTAATGGATTTCAGGTCCTCCTGAGCAGTATAACCTATATCCCCTCTGACCCCATAGGGAGAAGGTATTTGGCTTACTCTTTACCACAGCCAGTATACATGCCTCACCCAATCAGCAAATGACCCGCAAGACCCCATCCCACTCCTTGTACCCTGATTGTATAAGTGGACTAAAAAAAAAAAAAAGTGGAGTAAGGACCCCTGTTCAATGTCGGTTCTCCCTTGAGCTGGCCCACTGTTCTAACAGCGTCTCCCACTCTAATAAGCTTTATTTCCCTCTCATTCTGTCTCATGTCTGGAAATTCTTTTCCAACCCACGCCTGGACCATGACAATAAATAAATTTTAAAAATTTTAAAGGAGGAGGTTAAGTAGGGAAGCCCCCTTCAGCCTCCTGCTACTCAGACCACCCTCCATCTTTTGTCTGTATCCAAGTATGACTGAACAGTTTTCTTGCAATCCAACCACTTTCACCAAAAGACTTGGAGGTATTTAAAAATTACAGCTCACCACTACAGGCTGCCACCAGTCAAGGTCAGCTGAAAAGATAAATACCAAAAAAACCCCTCCTCAATCCTATCCAACTCCTAACCAGAGAACAAGCCTGAAGCTTGGTCTTGACATCAGTTTCAGGGCCCCGGAAGGCCACAGGACAAGATTAAATGATCTAATAGATGTGTGACTGGAATCCCAGAAGGATAAGGAAAAGCAGGCAGAAGACTATCTTAAGACAGAATGGCCAATAATTTCCCAAAATTAAAGATATGGAGTCACAGTTCCAAGAAGCTCAGAAGATACCAAATGGGACAAATATTCCCCCTAAAACAGACCGAGACACGTCACACTCAAAATGCATTAATTTTAAAACAAAGAGAAAATTCTTGAAGGCAGATGAGAAGACACACACATACAGAGGGCCAAAGACAAGAATGATCAGACTCAACCATGTAAGCAAAAAAAAAAAAAAAAGATATCTTTAAAGTGCTGATAGGAAAATACTGGCCAGCCAGAGGTTTATGCCCAGTGAACATACCATTTGAAAATGAAGGAGAAATAAAGGCTTATCCAGCAAACAAAAACAGAGGAAATTCATGATTAGCAAGACACCCACTTTAAATATAAAGACGTAGATAAAAGTAAAAGTATGCGGGAAATATACCAAGAAAATAAGCATTTAGAAAGTACTAGAAGGACTTCCCTGGTGGTCCAGTGGTTAAGAATCTGCCTGCCAATGCCGGGGACATGGGTTCAATCCCTGGTTTGGGAAGATTCCACATGCTTTGGGGCAACTAAGCCTGGGTGCTGCAACTATTGAGCCCATGTTCTAGAGCCCATGCCCTGCAACAAGAGAGGCCACCAAAACTAGAAGCCTGCACACTGCAATTAGAGAGTGGCCCCCACTCCCTGCAGCTAGAGAAAAGACCACACACGGCAAGAAGATGCAGTGCAGCCAAAAATCAATAAATCAAAAGGCACCAGAATACCACCCTATATAACACAGATTAACAGGGGACTTCCCTGGGGGCCCAGTGGTTAAGACTCTGAGTTCCCACTGCAGGGTACTCAGGTTTGATCCCTGGCTGGGGAACTAAGATCCCACATACACCAGGAGCTGCCAAAAGAGAGAAGAAAAAAAAAAGAAGCCCACAAAAGACAACTCAGTAAGAAAACAATATTTCCTACACTATTTAAAAAAAAAGAAAAGAAAATATAATACAAAAATCCATGATGAATAAAATACCAAGGTTTTTTTTTGTTTAAAAAAGTAGACTAACAACAAGGATTTGCTGCAGAGCATACTATATTCAATATCTTGTAATAAACAGAATCTGAAAAAGAATATATATAACTAAATAACCTTGCTGTACACCTGAAACTGAATGATACTGTAAATCAACCATTATAACACGTTTTAAACTTAAAAAAAATGCTAGAGTGGCTATATTAAAATCAGACAAAGCAGACATCTTAACAAGGGACATATATGAGAAAAGGGCCAATTCGCTGATCTCAAATGTGTATGCATCTTGCCACATACAACTAGCAAACAATCCAACAATACACAGTCAAGACAAGAAAAAAAGCTGATGATTCTGCAAGGAAAATGGACATATCCACATGTATACTTGGAGACTTCAAACTATGCTCCCAGCAGTTGATGGAAAACAGCAACGACATTGTCCAGCTCTTTGCAGCCCCAGGGACTGTAGCCCACTAGGCTTCCCTGTTCATGGGATTCTCCAGGCAAGAATCCTGAAGTAAGGTGTCATTTCCTACTCCAGGGGATCTTCCCAACCCAGGGATCGAGCCTGTGTCTCTTGCATCTCCTGCACTGGCAGGCAGGTTCTTTACCACCAATGCCACCTGGGAACCCCCATGGATAGAAAAAGTAGACAGAAAATCTGCAAAGATCTAGAAAACCTGAACAATACTATCAATCAACTTGAAATGGCATTTCTAGAATATTCCACCCAACAACAGCAGAAGACACATTATTTTCAAGTGAACATGGAACATACACCAAGACAGGCCATATTCTTTAATCATACTCATCAAGGTGGGTCATAAAACAAACCTTACATTTAAGAGAAGTCAAACCAAAGAAAATATGTAACAAAATTAAGCTAGATATCAGTAATAGCTATGCGGAAAAAAATCTCCAACTTTGAGATTAAACCACAAACTTCTTAATAACCTAGATGGAAGTGCCATGAGAAAACACTTAATTCAGTGAAAATGAAAATCAAGGTTTGTGAGATGCAGCTACTATAAATCAGGTGAATGTATTTAATGTCATTGGAGCTACACTCTGAAAATGGTTAAAATGGTAAATTTTATGTTACATATATTTATCTACAATCGGAAAAACCACAAGAGAAGGGGGAATGAGGCCATCACCTTGATATATCACTTTGTATATTCCATTGATTAGAACAGGTCACAAGCTTCGTCCACACTCAAGGGGTGGGGTGATGCCAGGGCTGTGGGTGGGACTGACACAGAAGCTCATCTCTGCAGAGACCTTCCCAGCTCAGGGCCTTCTCCCTGACCATCCAGGCTTGCCCATCAGATTTCCAACTGGCTTTCATCCTCCTTCCATCACACCACTTGACACTGGCTCATGCCTTTTCTATAGCCAAGAGTGCCCACCTCTGGCCCTTGACCTTCATCCTCATCCTTCTAGGCTCCACCTAAATGCCACCTGGCCTCTGGAAACCTTCCATGACCGCCAGAGGACTTGAGTCTTGAATCAGCCTGGGTTTGCTCAGGCAAATCCCTTCTTTTGTTTGAAACTCAATTTCCTCATCTGTATAATGGGTCCTACAATGTCCTCTTTGCAGCTTTGTTGTGAGAGTCAATCCAGTGTCAAATGTTTCCAAGCCAAGGTTCTGGGCATGGGATGTTCCTTCCTTCTTTCCTTTATCAGACCTTTGTTGAGCACCTGCTGTATGCCAGGTCCTGTACTGAGCTCTGGGGAACATAGCACAACCAAGGCAGACCCCAGATTCTGCTGAGGGGAGTTCTGGGGGGCCCTGACCTCATCTAAGCCACAGCACTGCCCACTTGGGAGCTGGAACAAGCCTCTTCTCTTTACACAGTCGCCCCTGCACTATGTTCTCCACACAGCAGCCAGAGGGAGACTAACCAATGCAGACGTGACTGCACACCTCACCTCTCCCTCCTATAAAACCCTTCATGGCTCCCTGTTGCCTTTGGGACAGAGACTGACATCCCCCACCAGGTCTCCAGGGCCCATGATGCCTGACAGTTAATCCCCTGCTAACTTATCCCACCCCCGCTCCCTCCATGCTAGTTCCTGTGAGAGGAAAGGAGGTGATTATCTAGGGAAAGTGGGTTCCAGGCAAAGGGTCAGCCAGTGCAGAGACTGCGAGCCATGGCTGGCATGATGGAGAAGCAGTGATGAGGCCTGTGTAGCTGGAGCAGAGTGAGCGAGGGGGAGAGAGGGAGGAGGAGAGGGCAGGGAGGGGACAAGGTAGGTCATGCAGGGCCGGGGGCAGGACTTGGATTTTACCCCCAGGAGGTCTGTAGGCAGAGGAGGGTTGGGGCCTGACTCAGGTGCTTGTGAGCACCCTCTGAGGAGTGTGCTTCAGGTAGGACAGATGGGTTGGGGGAGGGGGTCAGTGAAGATGAGCCAAGGACCTCGCTGGAGGGGACTGCACTGGTCCAGGCGGGAGATTCTAGGGCTGGGTTAAGTGGAGGCAGAGGAGCAGGGGAGAAGTGGGCAGATTTAGGATATTTGAAGGCAGAGGCGACAGACTTGCTAATAGATTGGTTATGGAAAGAGCAAGCAAAATGTCAAGGATAACGTCAACATACGTGGGCCCAGCACGTGGAAGGATGGCACTGCCATCTGTTGACATGGAGCCGACGTGGGAGTAGCAGGACTAAGGACCAGGAACAATTTTGACCTGAGGAACTTCCACTTGAAGATGTAGAGTGGACTCATGCATCTGGGCTCCTTTGAGGATTTCTATGGGGGTGAAGCAGACAGGCAGAGAGAGAGTAGGCCTTTGTTCCTGGGGGCTGGCTGAGGGCCTGGGACGCTCTTCCTGGACCTTGTCCCCAGAACCTTCTACACACGGGTACACCCACCCACTCAGGGCCCTCCATCTGGGCTCTGGAGCTGTCCGCGACCCCAGGTGCTGAAACTCCAGCTCCAGTGCCTGGCAGGGGGTGTGCGCTCCAAACGTATCCCTGACTTCGTGCACGACGGCAAAGCTCTTTCTTCGCTATTAGTATGCGCTGGTTTCCCAACCTGTATTGTACAGACTCCTAAAAAGAGGCAGGTATATGTGTTGCTGTAAGTCAGTTCCAAACTCCCTGCTCTTCAGGAGGTTACTGCGCCTTTAAGTATCGCTGACAGCGTCACTTCTGAGGTCACAACTACCGAGGCTCTAAAGACAGGCCTGAGTTTAGGCTGTGGATTGGCTGATGGGCTCATGAATATGTAGATAATCCCCACCTCCACCTCGTTCTGGTAGGCTCAGGAAAGAGAGGGGCGGAAATGAGGCGGGATTGTGGTGAGGGGCTGGGGGCGTGGTCAGGGCTGTGTGTATGTGTGTGTGTGTGTGTGTGTGCATTCTGTTCCCGGCTGTGTCTCCAGGACCTACCTACAGCAGCGCCTGGCACACGGCTGGAGCTCAATAAATGCCTGTTGATATTCGAATCCACAGTGTTCACTTTCCTGATTCAGGAGATCTTGTCTTGTCTATAAGTGTTGTATTATAATGACAACGGCTGTTATTCGTATGCATTAATCCTGATTGTCTCAACAATCCTGGATGATGCACAGTATTTTACAGATGAAGAAACTGAGGCTCGGAGAGAGAATGACAAATACTGAGGATCCAGACGTAAGCATACTGGTCTCTGTCCTCGTGGGCTTCACATCCTATGTCACCATGTTTAACCACCACGTGCCCTGCTTGCATCCTCCGTGTAGCTCTGAGGCCAACCAGGGTGAAGGGTTCCCTGTTCTGTCCCTAGGATCTAGACCATTGCCACCTCTCCACCTCGGCCAGTTGTGTTCCCTGTACTCGGAAGATTTCCTGTGCCCTCATCCCAAGCCAGCGTCTCAGAACTCCAGGGTGGGAGGGTTTCCGGGTGGAGGAAACCACAGATGGAGAGGCCTGGTAGCTGGAGAGATGAGGGGACAGAAGGGAGGTGGGACTGATGCCACAGGCTTTAAGGGACAGGCTAAGAAATTTGGGCAAGGTAGCTTTCACGTCCCAGGAGAGAGCCCAGGGATCTCCTTCACCCCCTCATCCAGCCCCCAGCACGCGTGCAACACGCATTTGCTGTTTAGTCTCTTAAGTCGTGTCTGACTCTTTTGTGACCCCATGGACTGTAGCCTGCCAGGCTTCTCTGTCTATGGGATTTCCCAGGCAAGAATACTGAAATGGGTTGCCATTTCCTTCTCCAGGAGATCTTCGCGACCCAAGAATCGAACCCGTTCCTCCTGTTTGGCAGGCGGATTCTTTACCACTGAGCAACCTGGGAAGCCTCGTTGGGTGCTCAATAAATGCTTGTTCCATTTCAAGTGAAGGCGCCACTATTTCTGAACGAAGGCGTGAGTCTCTATTGCCCCCTGCTGGTGGCCAGGAGCCAAGCCTCTGGAAAGTGAATTTTCTATGGGATTGATTTCTTTTCCACACTCCAGTGTTCTTGCTTGGAGAATCCCAGGGACGGGGGAGCCCTGGGGGTCGCACAGAGTCAGATACGACTGAAGCGACTTAGCAGCAGCAGTAGCACTTACTCTGGGCTTTATAGATATTAACTTACTAATTCACACAACGCTCAGAAGTGTGTGCCCATTAAGCCTCATATTCCAGCCGTGGGGGCGACTGAGCCTCAGAGAGATGAGCCACTGGCCTGACAAGTGTCATAATTGGGATTCAAACCCTGCGCAGCCTCTAGATTTAAGCTTAAGCTTCCAGATTTAAACGCTGTAATTTTAGGACAGTCAGTGAGCAGATACTATGTACTGGGATCCAGGGAACAGAAGAGCAAATAAAACAGGACAGGCACTGATGATGTACAACTTTAGTTACTATAGTTTTATAACATGTCTTTCTGTTCAGTAGAGCCGTGTGGATTCTTTATCACAGTTCAGTGGGCAGACTGTGGCCAGTCACCCAATCTCTCTGTATTCCCCATCTGTGAATGAGATCCCACCTCCTGGGGTGATAAATGAGTTAAACCTAATAGTGCACCGGGAATTGTGCCCGGCACATAGTATATGCTCAATAACAGCCATTCATCTCAGGACATTCCAGCCTTGCTTCCCTTACAATTCAAAGATCCACATGAATTTGAGAATTGGCCTACCCAGTTCCAAGCAAACTTTGTAGGGATCTGAATTGTGATGAAGTTCAATGTTCATCCAGGAGAGAACTGATCCCTTAAGATCATGAGTTGCCCCAGGTACCTCTGTTACCCAGCTCACCACTTTTCTGCTTTTCCATTTATGTTTTTCAGTAAGATCTTACCGAAAAACATAAATGGAAAAGCAGAAAAGTGGTGAGCTGGGTAACAGAGG
>NW_011495051.1:2458273-2463284 GCF_000754665.1 Bison bison bison | reverse complement strand
TTTTCAGTAAGATCTTACCGTTTTCTCTCTACAGGTTTTTCTGAAGTTTATTCCAGGTACTTAGTAGTCTCTGTCATAGTTGACGAGCTTTTGCTGATGTGTTATTTACCACTGCCGCACGATGAATTACCTTAAAACTTCATGGCTTAAACCATTTCCTAGTTTCAGAAATCTAAGGGTGCTTAGCTAGGTTCTCTGCTTTAGGGTCTCCCACAGGCTGCAATCAAGGTGTTGTGCTGGGGTGGTGTCTCATCTGAAAGCTTGACTGGGTCAGGATCCTCTTCCAAGCCCAAGTGGTTGCTGGTAGGGCTTCAGTTCCTTGCAGGCTGTTGGCTGGAAGCGGCCCCCACTCCCCACCCCATTCCTTGCCCTGAGGGCCTCTCTGAAGGACAGTGGAGCACTTGAGTTAAATGTAGGTATTTTCCCCCAAATAACTCTCATACCTGTCATTTCCATTCTTTTATCTTCAAAAAAAAAAAAAAAAAAGAATATTTGGGGACTTGCCTGGTAGTCCAGTGGTTAAGACTTCACCTTCTAAAGCAAGGGTTGTGGGTTCAATCCCTGGTCAGGGAGCTAGGATCCCACATACCTTGTGGCCAAAGGACCAAAACATAAAACAGAAGCAATGTTGTAACGAATTCAATAAAAGACTTTAAAGATGGTCCATATCAAAAAATCTTTTTTAAAGAACATTTAAAACTAATTCTTAATTTCCTAAATAATAATATATTCACCTTGTAAATATTGCAGCTGAGGTTCAACTCTGCTTAATCTTGGCCTCCAATTCTTCACTTCCCCAAAACCACCCCCATCATTATTTTGGTAAATATACTTCTAGCTTTTTCTTCTCATTCTTACAATCATATACATGTCCCCAGAATGTTTTAAATGCATATATTCTTTTTTCTCTTTCTAACTCTCTCTCTCCCCCATGTTGGATCATGCGATCTCTGGGAGAAGCCAGCTGCCATGTCATGAGCAGCCCTGTGGGCAGGTCCATGCAGTAAGGAACTGAGGCCTCCAGCCAACAGCCATGCGAGGGTGCCAGCTTGGACGCAGCTCCTCCAGCCTCAGTCGAGCCTCAGATGGTGTCTTAACTTTGACTTTGTGAGAGACCCTGAACCACAGCTCAGTTAAGTTACTCCTGGATTTCTGATCCATAGAAACTGGGTGAGATAATAAATGTGTGGGGTGTTTTAAGCAGCTAATTTGAAGATAGAATATTTGTTATGCAGCAACAGCTAACTGATACACCCTGGGTGTCACTTAGTCTACTTTCCCAGGATGAACACCCTACCTCACAACCAGGACTCAGCCATCCCAAGCACACCCCTAAGTCATTCTATGGAGATACTCAGGTACAATTGCTGTATTGTACAGGTGCACATTTTAATTGTTTAATGTCTTTGAGTTAAATTTAAAAGCTTATATTGGACTATCTCAAATAACAACTTGAACTAAGATCTAATACATCTCATTTCAGCCACTACACAGTACAGGGAAATGGGATAGCACAGTGGTTGAGACCAACCCGAGGTCCTGGGTTCACCTCCAGCTGTGCAGCCTCAGGCAGGTTAGTTAACCTCTCTGAGCTTCAGGCTACTGACTCATAAAGTGAGGCTATTGATAGGACGCACTCCACAAGGTTGTGGCAGGTTATGTTATGTACAGTGTTAAGACTGGTGTCGTCCGAGAAAACTCCAGAAGTGATGAACACGTGGCTCTTGAGCCCTTGAAATGTGGCTTAGTGGGACTGAGGAAATTATAGATTGATAAACTGATCTAGATGTAAATAGCCACAGGTGGCCAGTGGCTACAGTATTGGATGACAGGCTTGAAACAACACTTGGCAAAAGGTAAGTGCTTAATAAATGCTTGATAGAAATATTACCCTGCCCAGTTGTTCTCCAGAATGCCAATTTACACCTCAACAGCAGCACAGAGGTCACCTGAGGTGTCCTATCATGCCCCTCCCCTGCGCAAAATCCTCTGTGACTCCCTATTGACATCAAGATAATGTCCCAGGAAATTCCCTGGTGGTCCAGTAGTTAGGACTCCCCATCTCCACTGCAGGAGGCATGTGTTCGAGCTCTGGTTGGAGAACTAAGATCAAACATGCCGTGTGCCATTGCCAAAAGAAAAAAAAAAGGTAATGTCCCAGATTTGTTGGTTTCATTGTGATTACAACTTTTAGCACATTGCAAATTAGTTTTTCTTGTGGGGATGGAGTACTTTGATTTTTTTTTTTTTTTTGGTCCTATAAGTACTTTCTCCTCAGCTGCAACTTTGGAGGGCAGAGACAAGGTCCAGCACATGGTAGTGCTCAGTCACAAAAGAACCTCTGTAACCCATCACCTCTGCATCCATCTCTTCATCTAGTGCTGTGGTCTTAGCCAGTGGCCCAACTAAAAACCACATCCCAAGACTGAGCCTTTGCCCAGGCTGTTCCTTCCACCCAGAAAACTTTTCCAGGTGGACTCGGACTCACCTTTCCAACTCCCACCCGAGCTGGGCCTCTCTGCTGGAGCTGGACCAAGCATTTCCTGTCTCTGAGCCTCAGTTTCCTCAACTGTAAAATGGAGTCATTGATAAAGATTAAAAGACATAGTTTCTGCAAAGCCCCTGGCAGGACATGAGTAGCTCATTAAATCAAGTGCTTAGTATTCCTCCCATGAATTTGGAAAGGCTCAGCTTGGGTGTGGCCACCCCCCTCTACTCACATCCCCACTACAAGCTCTTACCCTAGAGCCCACTCTTCTGCATCCCAGGTCTCAGGATTTTCTTTTTTAGGACCTTTGAGGACTTCATTGGAATGGGGCAGGGTCTGCAGGCTGTCTTATATGTGCTTTTTCAGCCGAAGTCAATTCCTCTTTTGGATCTTACCTCCTTCAGGTCTCACCTCTTCAGGACACTTCTGGGTCCTTTACTACCTCAGCTCCAATGGGGGGATTTCTCCCTCCACATTCCAATTTGAATCTGTTGTGTAACAAGTATTGGTGAGGATGTGGAGACATGGGAACTCTCATGAGTTGCTGGTGGGAACACAGAGTGACCAGGACCCAGGAATTCTGCCCCTAGGTATGTGCCTTAGAGAACTGAGATGGGTGTTCAGACAGAAACTTACACATGAATAATTATAGTAGCATAATTCATAGTGACCAAAAAGCAGACCCAAATGTCCATCAATGGATGAATGGTCCATCCATAGATGGACCAGATTTTTAAAGGAGAGCACTGACACTCGTTACAATGTGGCTAGACCTTGAGAACACGATGACAATGCTCAGTGAGAGAAGCCAGACACAAGAGGACACACAGCCATGGGATTTATCTGGTGGTCCAGTGGCTCAGGCTCCGTGCTTTCAATGCAGGGAGGGGACCTGGGTTCTGCCCTTGGTTAGGGAACTAGATCCCATATGCCGAAATTAAGAGTTCAAATGGCGCAACTAAAGATCCCATGTGCTGCAACTAAGACCCAGCACAGCCAAAAAAATATATTTTTTAAAAAGGACACGAGGTCATTTTGCTATACACCTGAAACTAAAACAACACTGTAAATCAGCTCTACCCACAATAAAAAATTTTTAAAAGAAAAAGAGGATACACAGTGTGTGATTCCCTTGATGATAGGAAACGTCCAGAACAGGCAAATCCACAGATACTGGTTTCCTGGTTGTCAGGGGCTGGTGAGTGAGTGTTCATGGGGACAGGCTTCTTTTTGGGGTGATGAACTCTATCGTCTGGGACTAGATAGATGTGATGGTTGCACATTGTGAATGTACTTAATGACACTGAATTGTACACTTGAAAATGGTGAATTTTACCCCAATTACAAAAATATGTATTGTACAGTGTCTCCCCTGCCCCCACCCCTGGCTGCCTCCTTGAAGCCAGAGCCCAGAACCATCTGGTCACTGCTATGTCCCTGATGGCCAGCATGGGGTCAGTCATTCAGTTGTTGCTGTTTTAGTCATTGAGTGGTGTCAACTCCTTTGGAACCCCATGGACGGTAGCTCGCAAGGCTCCTCTGACCATGGCATTTCCCAGGCAAGAAAACTGGAGTAGGTTGCCACTCCCTTCTACAGGGGATCTTCCCTATCCAGGGATTGAACCCTCATCCCCTGTATTCACAGGTGGATTCTTTACCACTAAGCCACCAGGGAAGCCACAGTCACTCAGTTGGCATTCAATAAATAGTAGACATTTGTTGAATTAATGAATGAACGTGTGAATCAACAAACTTAGGCACCTGCTTTTCATGAGAAAAGAACGCTCCATTTCTTTAGCGTCTGGATGATTCTGTCAGAATTCAGCTGTGGGGACATCAAACCCTTCTCCCCACACACCCCTCACTCTAAATCCGGATTCATCTCTAGCCCAGGCACCCAACTTGACCGGAAGCACATGGTCTTTATCGAGGAGAGGAGGGCAAATGAGGGAGGGCCCAGTCCTTTAGCAAGTAAAACTTTTATTAAATAAACTTTCAGTTTCTCCAGACCAAAGAGAGGTGTTTTGGACATGAAGGTGATGACTGCAGCTTCTCACCTGAAACACGCCACAGTGACAAGGACCTCGAGATTCAAAGCAAGTCAACTCAAAGTTCCCTCCAAGTCTTTTTCTCCTCTTTGTGTGTGTGTGTGTGTGTGGCGGTTTGTCTCCAAAAGTCAGTTTTGCAAGTTGAAACTTCATGAAATTACTCGTAGCAGAAATAAAGTACATCGTACAAATCACGTCGGTCTTTGATGTGGAGTATAAAAATGGTATTTACAGCCAGTAAACATGGACCAAAGGACACACACCACTGCACGCCGGCACGCAGTCCCAAGCAGGCCTGGCGGGGGCCGGGTGGGGCAGGACATAGCCGAAGCCCCGCGACCCCTGAGCACACACACACGCAGACTCACAGAACACAGGCACACTAGAGAGGGTCTTGGAACAATTATCAAACTGGAATATCGAAACAGGTTTGTCAGAAGATTTTTTTTTCTTCTTTTTTTTTTTTTTTGCTATG
>NW_011495051.1:2455713-2458104 GCF_000754665.1 Bison bison bison | reverse complement strand
GCTTTTTTTTTTTCTGGGTCCGTCAACACATTTTGGTAGAAACAAAAGGGAATGCTTTTTTTTTTTTTTCCTTTTCAAAAATTTTTTTTCTCTTGAGCTTATGAAGTTCTCTGGTGCCTCGTCTGGCATGAGGCCCCACCGGATGTCCAATAAAAAAAAAAAAAAACTTGACTCTGTGCTTCAAGGGGGGTTTTCACGGTTTGAGTAGCTATACAGAGGCGCCCCACGGGATATCCCTCCCCGCCCCAACTAGGAAACAAAAAAATCCATTGTTGTTTGATTTTCCCCCCATTTCTTCTTTGTACCTGCTCAGAAAGACCAAAAAAAAGAAAATTCTTTGTAGAGGTATCTCCGGTGAAGGGGTGCTGGGCCAGCGCACACTGGGCTCCTCCGGTGCACGTGGCGATCTTGGTCATGACATTGTGAATTCCAGGCTGGTGATCCAAAGGCAGGGAGGGTGGCTGCCTGCCCTTGGGAGGGGGCTCGAGGGGTGGGGGGGGCTTCCCCCTGCCCAGTCTGCCCCCGACGGAAAGCTAAGGGCTATTGGCCACATGAGTAAGGCTATGACTGGGGGTGGGGGGAAGGGTCGGGGGAGGCCAAGGGGTCTCTTTTGTGCCTGCATCCGGAGAAGGCAGGGCCCTGGGACGCGGGGGCGGGGGCTCAGGAAGCTGCAGCTAGGACCAGGGACACTGAAGCCGGCTGAGCCCTCAGGCCCATGAGAATTATCGGTGGCGGGGGGGTCAAAAGTCCTGGAGGTATATCGCGTTCGTTGGCTGATTCCCAGTGCTTGACCGGCGCCCTGGTCTGACATGACAGTGGGAGGTGGGGGGACACTGGGCTGCCCCGCCAACCTCAGCCCTTCTGAGCGTCCCTGCTGGGTGACTGGCCCAGGGTCACCTTCTCTTGGATGGAAAGAAGTCGGAAAAGTTTGGTCCCATGATCTATACTCAAAAAATATATATACTGTCTATAGCTCTATATATATATGCATATATATATATAGGAAAAGTTGCGATTTCGTTTGGGGAAGCCATGAAGGTTGTGTGTGTAGGAAGCGGGTGGAAGCGAGGAAATCTCCGTGGAGGGGGTAGTGAATCCTTGGCCCCCACCTCAGGAGTCCCCCAAAGACCACGAAGCCCCTTCCCCACTCCATGGGGCCTTGGGTAGCGTTTCACATTTTGGGAAGGGGAGCAGGGGAGTAGGGAGGGGAGGGGAGGGGGCTGGTGTCCAAACTCTGTTGTAATTTACGGAAAAGTCCTGGATCAGTTGGAAGCGGGAAACCCTCCTGGGGTGGGAAGGCCCCTCACCTGGCGGAGAAGGGAGGGGCGTTAGGGCGCCGCGTGAAGAGAGGGGGAGGGTGGGCACGTAGGCCAACAAATCACCTCCCACCCGCTCCCCTGCCCTGGCCAGACTTGGATCTGGGATCCCCAAGGACCCCTATCTTTGCAGAAAGAGTCCATTTTGGGGTTTGGAGGTTGACACACACGGCTTGGAGGGGTCGCTAAGCCCCGTGTCCTCGTCTGGCCACCGGGCACAAATATTTGTTTCTGTCCGTCTCCTCTCCCCTGCTCCCTGTCGCTCCATGAAGCAGCATCCCGCCCCCATTTCTGTTCACTCGTGGCGCTGGAAACAGTGCCTGGTGCACAGTAGGTGCTTAGTAAAGACTCGCTGTCAGAGTTCAAAGCGCGCGGATCACAGATGTTGGCTTCAGGTGGCGAGTCTCCGAGCATGCCCCCAAAGACCCACAACCCTTGAATCTGTGGGTGCTGAACACCCTTGAATCTGTGGGTGCTGCCCTGGCAGAGGGTCTGGAAGCAGACCCTCACTGAACACCTACTTCACACCAGACCCCAAGGTGGGGAGCCTCTGTGATGACCGCGGCAATGGTGGGTTTAGTGGAGAAAAATCAAAATAAGTTATCAAGAGCTTTCCAGGTGGTGGGTCCTGGGCTCAGCTGGAAAAACACCGAGTGCCCCATGTGAATCCACCCCACAGCCCCTGGGGGAGGCGACGTGCATGAGCCCATTTCACAGATGAGGCTTGTCGAGGCTGGAGCACAGTTATAAGTTTCCCCACTGGCCCTGGAGGCTCAAGGTTCATGCCTCCAAAGAAGTGATGAGTTGACAGGGTCGTTCACTCTGATGGTGCAGACATTAGGGGATTTGTTCATTTGTTCAGGGGATTTCCGCCCCCACCCTCACCCCTGGCATGGCCTTGGGTGGGGCAAACATTTCACTCTCTCATCTACCCACTGGGTGTGAATTGTGCCAAAGGAAGGGCTCCCAAAGGGGCCTAGCTGGGAGAACTGATTCTTAGTACAGGACAAAAGCCCCTCCTCACGGCCCTCCTCACCCCAGACCATGCCCGCTTCTCAGGTGAACTTCTATTCAT
>NW_011495051.1:2445852-2455613 GCF_000754665.1 Bison bison bison | reverse complement strand
AGGGTAGGGGGTTGGGGGGACTGGGGGGGTGTCTTTGTCCAGCTCTGTCCCCGTCAACCAAACCTGGGGGCTCCTTGAAGCCTCTTGCATCGTCCCTCCAGCCTGGGGAGGGTTTGGAGAATGAGGAGAGGGTGCGGACAAGACAGGGTGGGGGTGGGGCAGGGGCAGGGCCGCCTAGCGGCTCACCTGGGCCAAGCCCGCAGCCTCTGGGTGGCTGTGGGCCCGGTCAGTAGGGGTGTCCCGGGTCTTTGGGCCGCTTCAGCTGCACTTTGAGCCTCTTCATGCCGATCTGAAAGCCATTCATGGCCTGGATGGCAGTCTGCGCACTGGCCGGGTTGTCAAAGCTCACGAAGCCTGCGGAGACCGGGGTGGACCCACGATGGTGGGCAACGCAGGGGTCCTCGGCTCGCTCCAGTGCTGCAGCCCTGGCTGCCCGGCTTGTGGGGTCCTGGGGGCGGGGGTGTGCGCTCGCAGGAGCAGATGACCCAGGGGAGGTAGGGAGGCTTCCCAGAACACACACAGCAGTCCTGATGTGGTTCTGACACCTTGGTGGCTTGCATGCCTCTGGGGATAGGGCACTCATTCCTTACCTGGGCTCTGCTCTGATGAGGCTTCCCAACTGATAGGGGGAGAGGGGGACAAGTGGGGCTTCTGGGGGTCCAGGGAACACCACGGTCTCCCTCCCCCACCCAGGCCCACCTCCTTCTAGGCTCTGGATCCCTACCTTTTGCCTCCTCTAAGCCCTCCATCCATTTGGGGTCTTGTCTGTCCATCTGACTCTTCCTGTCTGTCTCTGTGTCTATCTGTCCTTGTCTCTCTTCTTCTCTCCTTTTGTGTGTGTCTTTGTGTTTCTTGTCTATGTCTCTCCCTCCCTCTCTTCTCTCTTTTTGTGTCTGTCTCTCTCTTTGCCACCATCAGTCATTCCAGCCACAGATATCCCCCAACGTGGACCATCAGAAACACTCCAGCGCACCACCTCCTGACACACACACCTTAAACTTCCACCACATAATTCCCTCCACCCAGCCCTACTCCTACCCCTTACCTGTTGGTTCTCATAGACTTTCTGGGGGGCTCTGCAGAGGCTACAGGGGCTGGGGGCCACCCCAGGGGGAGGGGAACCACATGTGTGAGCATTTGGGGGCAGGGTACCTGAGATCTGTGGGAGAGGCAGAGAGGTCAGGGCAGAGAGATGGTGGGATCAGGGCTGAGGGGTCTGGCTGAGGCCCACAGGGAGCCATAGGGGAATCTGGAAATGGGGTAGGGGGGGTGTCTTCATATCACTCACACCTCCCATTATACAGACGAGGAAACTGAGACTCAGAGAAGGCATGCGACCCCCTGACTGCTGAATGTTATGGAGGTTTTCTTCCAGAAATTTCTTTATTCTTCCTAGAAGCAGGATGTTTCCAGAAGCAAAAACAACAGCCAGTTAAGGATGTGACTGGTGATGGAAGTAAAGTTCGATGCTGTAAAGAACAATACTGCATAGGAACCTGGAATGTTAGGTCCATGAATCAAGGTAAACTGGAAGTGGTCAAACAGGAGATGGCAAGAGTGAACATTGACATTTTAGGAATCAGTGAACTAAAACGGACTGGAATGGGTGAATTTAACTCAGATGACCATTATATCTACTACTGTGGGCAAGAATCCCTTAGAAGAAATGGGGTACACCTACAGTCAACAAAAGTGTCTGAAATGCAGTACTTGGATGCAATCTCAAAAATGACAGAGTGATCTCTGTTCATTTCCAAGACAAACCATTCAATATCACAGTAATCCAAGTCTATGCCCGAACCAGTAAAGCTGAAGAAGCTGAAGTTGAATTGTTCTATGAAGACCTACAAGACTTTCTAGAACTAACACCCAAAAAAGATGTCCTTTTCATCACAGGGGACTGGAATGCAAAAGTAGGAAGGCAAGAGATATGTGGCAAGGCAAATTTGGCCTTGGAGTACAAAATGAAGCAGGGCAAAGGCTAAGAGTTTTGCCAAGAGAACGCACTGCTCATAGCAAACACCCTCTTCCAACAGCACAGAGAAGACTCTACACATGGACATCACCAGATGCTCAAAACTGAAATCAGACTGATTACATTCTCTGCAGCCAAAGATGGAGAAGCTCTACAAAGTCAGCAAAACCAAGACCAGGAGCTGACTATGGCTCAGATCATGAACTCCTTATTGCCAAATTCAGACTTAAATTGAAGAAAGTAGGGAAAACCACTAGGCCATTCAGGTATTACCTAAATCAAATCCCTTACGATTATAGAGTGGAAGTGACAAATAGATTCAAGGGATTAGATCTGATAGACAGAGTGCCTGAAGAGCTAGGATGGAGGTTTGTGACACTGGTACAGGATGCAGTGATCAAAACCATCCTCAAGAAAAAGAAAGGCAAAAAGGCAAAATGGTTGTCTGAGGAGGCCTTACAAATAGCTGAGAAAAGAAGAGAAGCTAAAGGCAAAGGAGAAAAGGAAAGATACACCTATTTGAATGCAGAGTTCCAAAGAATAGCAAGGAGAGATAAGAAAGCCTTCCTTTGTCAATGCAAAGAAATAGAGGAAAACAATAGAATGGGAAAGACTAGAGATCTTTTCAAGAAAATTAGAGATACCAAGGGAACATTTCATGCAAAGATGGGGACAATAAAGGACAGAAATGGTACGGACCTAATAGCAGCAGAAGATATTAAGAAGAGGTGGCAAGAATACACAGAAGAACTATACAAAAAAAAGATCTTCATGACCCAGATAACCACGATGGTGTGATCACCCACCTACAGCCAGCCATCCTGGAATGCAAAGTCAAGTGGGCCTCAGGAAGCATCACTATGAACAAAGCTAGTGGAGGTAATGGAATTCCAGTTGAGCTTTCAAATCCTAAATGATGATGCTGTGAAAGTGCTATACTCAATATGCCAACAACTTTGGAAAACTCAGCAGTGGCCACAGGACTGGAAAAGTCAGTTTTCATTCCAATCCCAAAGAAAGGCAATGCCAAAGGATGTTCAAACTACCACACAATTGCACTCATCTCACACGCTGGCAAAGTAACACTCAAAATTCTCCAAGCCAGGCTTCAACAGTACATGAATCGTGAACTTCCAGATCTTTAAGCTGGATTTAGAAAAGGCAGAGGAACCAGAGATCAAATTGCCAACATCTGTTGGATTATAGAAAAAGCAAGAAAGTTCCAGAAAAACATCTACTTCTGCTTTATTGACTATGCCAAAGCCTTTGACTGTGTGGATCACACAAACTGGAAAATTCTTAAAGAAATGGGAATACCAGACCACCTGACCTGCCTCCTGAGAAACCTGTATACAGCAACAGTTATAACTGGAGCTGAAACAACATACTGGTTCCAAATCAGGAAAGGAGTACATCAAGGTTGTGTATCGTCACCCTGCTTATTTAACTTATATGCAGAGTACATCATGAGAAATGCCAGGATGGATAAAGCACAAGCTGGAATCAAGACTGCCGGGAGAAATATTAATAACTTCAGATATGCAGATGACACCATCCTTATGGCAGAAAGCGAAGAACTAAAGAGTCTCTTGATGAAAGTGAAAGAGGAGAGTGAAAAAGTTGGCTTAAAACTCAACATTCAGAAAACTAAGATCATGGCATCTGGTCCCATCACTTCATGGCAAATAGATGGGGAAAGAATGGAAACCAAGAGAGACTTTCTTTTTTTGGGCTCCAAAATCACTGCAGATGGTGATTGCAGCCATGAAATTAAAAGACATTTGCTCCTTGGAAGAAAAGTTATGACCAACACAGACAGCATATTAAAAAGCAGAGACATTACTTTGGCAACAAAGGTCCGTCTAGTCAAAAGCTATGGTTTTTCCAATAGTCATGTATGGATGTGAGAGTTGGACTATAAAGAAAGCTGAGTGCTGAAGAATTGGTGTTTTTGAACTGTGGTGTTGGAGAAGACTCTTGAGAGTCCCTTGGACTGCAAGGAGATCCAACCAGTCCATCCTAAAGGAGATCAGTCCTGAATATTCATTGGAAGGACTGATGCTGAAGCTAAAACTCCAATACTTTGGCCACCTGATGCGAAATGACTCATTGGAAAAGACCCTGATGCTGGGAAAGATTGAAGGCGCGAGGAGAAGGGGACAACAGAGGATGAGATGGTTGGATGGCATCACTGACTTGATGGACATGAGTTTAAGCAAGCTCTGGGAGTTGGTGATGGACAAGGAAGCCTGGTATGCTGCAGTCCATGGGGTGGCAAAGAGTCAGACATGACTGAGCAACTGAACTGAACTGAGAAGCAGGATGTGGGAGCAGGGGGGCTGGGTACTGGGCCGGGGGCAGGGGGGTGGGTGTTGTTCCTAACTTGCTGTGTGACCTCAAGCATGTTGTTTGACCATCTATACCTCTCCTTCCTCCCCATGTAAATGGGGACAATTCTTCCCTTTTATGGTTGGACAATGAGTATATACAGCAGGACTTCCCAGGTGGCTCAGTGGTAAAGAATCTGCCTGCCAGTGCAGGAAACCTGGGTTCGATCCCTGGGTCTGGAAGATCCCCTGGAAAAGGGAATGGTAACCCACTTCAGTATTCTTGCCTGGGGAACCTATGGACAGAGGAGCCTGGCAGTATATAGCCCATGAGGCTGCAAAGAATTGGACACAACTTAGTGACTAAACAGCAGGAGCTTAATAAGCAGTCAAGAATCAGCCCTTCCCAGAGGACAGGGTAGGGTTCAGAGTCCAGATTTTGGAGTCAGATTGTTTCTAATTTAGGTTCTTGCCTGTGACTTTGGGCAAGTTACACATCTCTGAGCCTTAACATCCTTTGTGTCTGGGGACAAGGAAGTCTTCCCCATGGCCCACAAGGCCCTTCATGACCTGCCCTTCCCCTCCCTGCCTTCCTCTCCTCCCTGTCTCCTCCCTGTCCTGCCCCAGGGCCTTTGCACATGTGGTTCTCTCTGCCTAGAACACTCTTCCCCTAGACACTCCTATGATTGGCTCCTCATCATTCAGGCCTCAGTGAAGCACTGCCTCCTCCTATCAGTCTGTATTTTCTTACTGGTTTTATTTTTCTCTATATCATTTATAACACCCTGGCCTATATCCTGGGCTTTCCTGATGGCTCAGACAGTAAACAATCTGCCTGCAATGCAGAAGACTCGGGTTCCATCCCTGGGTCAAGAAGATCCCCTGGAGGAGAGAATGGCACCCCACTCCAGTATTCTTGCCTGTTTATTTCCACCTCCTCCCCCTGGACCTGTGCTTTTCAATTCAGTTGGCAGCCACTGGCCATGAGTTGTTACTGAAATTGAAATTCATTAAAATTAAGTAAAATAAAAAATTCAGTGCTTTGGCCACAATAGCTACACTTCAAACGCTCAGCAGTTACATGGGGTGGACTGCTCAGACAGTGGGGATATAGAATATTTCTATCCTCAGAGAAAGTTCTACAGGCAGGGTGGCAGGGCTCTGAGCTCCCAGAGGGCAGTGATTTTTGTTGGCTTCCTTTACCAATCTGTGCCAGGCACTGTGCTGGGCACTGGCACACAGTAGGTGCACTGTATGTCTATTTGGGTTTTTTTGTTTAATCTTATACAGGGCTTGTGTTATTGATTTATTTATTGGCTGCACCCTGTGGCATGCGGAATCCTAGTTCCCTCACCAGGGGTCAAACCTGTGCTCCCCACACACACACAGTGAAAGCTCGAAGTCTTAACCACTGGACCACCAGGGAAGCCCCTATGTGTCTATTTGTTGAATGAATGGATGAATGAACAAGGGAATCTTAGAAATGACTCATGCTAAGTGCTGGGTACACAATAGGTGCTTAATAAGTGCTTGTTATGATCATAAATGTGATTCTTTCTTTCTTTTTTGCCCTTGACCCTGCTGCACAGCTTGTGGGATGTTCCTTCCCCAACCAGGGATAAACCCGGGCCCTGAGCAGTGAAAGCACAGAGTCCTAACCACTGGAGCTTCAGGGAAGCCCCAGAATGTGGTTCTCTCAGACCAGATCTGTCTTGTGGCTGACCACACCCGACCCCCCAACCCCACCCAGGGCAAGGGGCCTGCGGTTCAGGGAGTGGCAAGCAGGAAGGGGCACCCACAGCAAGGACTCACCAAAACATTTGCTCTGGTTGGTGGCCCGATCCATAAACACCTTGGAGGAGATGATATTGCCGAAAGGCAGGAACATCTGCGTCAGCTCCGTGTCTCCAAACTCCTGGGGGAGGTGGTAGATAAACAGGTTACAGCCTTCGGGACCTGCAGGTGGGGGGAGAGAAAGACATAAAGCCCCCAAGGAGAGGAGGCCGACCCCCGGGGGAGGGGCATGGGTCCGGAGCCCACAGCTAGTGTCTCCAGCTATTGGGGGAGGGGTGCACCCTGACACCCAGAAAGGAGGGGCGTGGAAACAGCGGGGAGGGAAGGCAGGGTGCCCTGAGCCCTTGTCTATAAAATTCCACATTCAGACACTCCACACCTCTGCTGATCCTCAGGCCCCAGAGAACTGACAAACTTTAGATGATCCCTAGCCCCCCAAACTGAAATAAAGCCTTTCATCCTAGACCGCAGATAATCCAAAACTCCCAGACAACCTCAACACCCCCCAGAAAACCCCTAAACCTCAAACTCTTGGTCATTGACAAAAATCAGATGAACTGGTTGTAGGGTATAACAGAAACTCTGTACTGTCTTTGCCATCATTCCATATCTTTAAAACTGGTTTAAATGGAAAGGTTCATTTTTGGAAGTCTAATGATCACAGATTAGAATAAGACAAGTAACTCCCCGGTCCCAAACCCCAAACATCCAGATAATTCTCAAAACCTTGGATAACCTTCCAAACCTTGGCTAATTTTTAAAAGCTTGGATAATTTCAAAACTGATGCAAAAATAAAATGTAGAGAAATAAAAAGATTATTCTTCAGTCCCAAATCTCAGATATCCTGAAACCACTGGTCACGTTTAAATGATTTGCTGTACCAACCAGAAATAATTTTTTAAAGCACAGCTAACCATCAGAATCATTCCTTCCCGAAGAATCCCCAGTGCATGGCTCATATAAGAATTATAAATAATCAGAACATTTTAAAACCTTAATTACCCAGTTTAGTCCTCAAACCTGCTGCTAATCCCGAACCTACAGACGATCTTCTCCTAGGTCTCCCCAAACAAAGGTAACCCTCAAACCACCAAGAAATCCCAACACTCATGATGAACATTCCCCACCCCAGAAAATCCAAAATTCAAGATTACATTACATTCATATCCACCCTTACCTTCCTGATGAGGACCGCAGTTCTGCTAATGTGCTTGTCTGCTGTTGTTGTTTGCTTACTTGTTTGTCTGGCCCTGTCGCAAGGTTTGCCTGAATTTAGCTCCCCGCCCAGGGATTGAACTCGGGGTCACGGCAGTGAAAGCACCGAGTCCTAATCAGTGGACCTCTAGGGAATTCCCTAATGTGCTTGTTTTTAAAATACAGGTGTGTTTCCACACAACTGATATGTTACAGAACAGTTGTGAGCAAACATGAATTTTGTGTTTGCTTGTGTGCTAGCTCAACTCCAAGAAACACTAGGTGAAGGCAGAAAGCCACACCTAGCTGAACTGAACCTCATAAGAAAGCAAAATGCACACACATATGCAAAGGCAGCTTCCACATTCACCACCTTTCTCAGCTCTCCAAGTGTATTAGGAGAAGGACCTGTTCCCATCTGAGGTTCGGACTCTCCGTCTAATTTCAGACAAAACTTTCCATCACTTCACGATAACTCACATGCTACAACCCATCTGACGCCACTTTCCTGTGCAAACTTCTAATGCCCAATTTATTGTACTATTTATGGATTTCTTAATCATCTAACATGAATAAAACTGTGCTACCATTTTTATTAGGTCTTTTTTTTTTTTTGCCATGTCACAGCCAACTTCTAAAAAAAGAATTTGGCCACACCAGGGCTGCATGAGATATCTTAGTTTCTCAACCAGGGAACTTGTGCCTCCTGTAGTGGAAGCACAGAGTCTTAACCACTGGGCCACCAGAGAACTCCCACAGGCAACATTTTGAGTGGTGTACCCTGACCCAACTTCCCCCACGAGCCCTGCAGTTGGTATTGTGAGGCTCTGGAACTCGGGTGGCTTTCCAGAAAGCAGATATCCTGTTCTGTTACAGCAGCACAGACGGCATCGGAACCAGCTTTTACCCACAGCGCCCTGCTGGGCAAGGAATTGAACAGAACCTCACAGAACTCAGTCTACAGGCCAGGCCATCCATAAACTTCCCATGTCCTGGGGGAGTCGGGGGACTTTTCTGGCTGGTCGCCTGGCTCCAGCTCCCCACCCCCACCCCCACTAGATGGATTAAGGCGAGGAAAACCTCCCAGGCTGCTGCTGCTAAGTCGCTTCAGTCGTGTCCGACTTTTAGCGACCCCATGGACTGCAGCCTACCAGGCTCCTCCATCCATGGGATTTTCCAGGCAAGAGTACTGGAGTGGGGTGCCATTGCCTTCTCCTTCCAGGCTGAGTGCCTACAATGTGTCAGGAACCGTGCTGCTCACTCCCCAGCAAGGCCTCGGCACGGGTGGCCTTGCGGCCAATGAGGAAACAGAGGCATGGGGCAGGGAGGTGCCTTTCTGACGATGCCTCAAGTCAGCACTGGGTGGATTTGAATCCCCGCGGTCCGACTCCAGAATCTAACTCCTCTCCCACTTGACTTTACTGAGGAACTCCCATCTCACCAGAGATACCTCATCACCCCACCCCCTGACCTCAAACTCAAAAAAAGTCATTCCACTCTGGAGAGAGCTCGTGGTGGAGACAGGGTCACTGCTATCCCTATGGGGTCGGGACTAGCCCGGGTCCCACTTTCCGGAGGAGAAGACGGAGGCTCAGAGACCAAGAGTCAATTGCCTCCCAAACACCCAGGTGATGCTGGGAACTGAAGGCAAGTCTCTCCGGACCTCAGGCCGAGCAGTTCCCCGAGGCTAGGTCAAACCCGGCAGGAGGTCCTGGAGGTGGAGGGGGGCGGTCAAAGGGCGGGGCTGGCGCCCAGGGGAGGTCGCGGCCCCCTCACCTTCTCGCTGCTGCTGCTGCAGGAGGGGCGGCGGCTGGGGGACGCTGTGCGCGATGGGCGTGATGGCCGCTGTGGGGTACATGGCTGCAGAGACCGGGAGCGAGACATAGGGCGGAACGGGCGTGAGGCCGGTGGGCGCATGGGGCGGGGCTAAGACTGAGGGGGCGAGGTCACAGCCTAGGGTGGGGCCAAAATGGGTCTTGGGACGGTGGAGGGGGGTGGTCACAGGGGAGAGTTGGTCTGAGGGAAGTACTAAGACCTTAGTACAGGGAAGAGTAGAAGGGAAAGAGGTCATATTCGAAGGGTGGGGCCATGGCTGAGGGCAGAGCCAAGGCCAGATTTTAGGAAGAAGGAGGGGGCGTGGTCACATGGGAGAGACAGTCTGAGGAAGAGGCCACAGCCACAGGAAAGAGTAGAGTGGACGCGGTTGTGGCTGAGGGTGGGGCCACGACACGTCTTGGGAAGGCAGAGGGGGCGTGGTCACATGGGATAGACGTATGAGGGAAGGAAGCGTTTAATGGGCGGGGCCATATTTGAGGGGTGGGGGACCACGGCTGAGGGCGGAGCCAATGCCCGGTCTTGGGAAGAATGAGGGGGCATGGTCACACTGGAGAGCGGGTCCGAGCAGGACACGACAAGCGGGACCAAAGGCAGGTTATGAGGGGCAGGGCCAAATGTCGAAGGAGGGTGAGGC
>NW_011495051.1:2439284-2445677 GCF_000754665.1 Bison bison bison | reverse complement strand
ATGGAGGGTCTCGGCTACCGTCGGACTCTGAGCTGCGGGGCAGACGGAGGGGCTCAGTGGGGCGGGGGCAGCAGAAGTCTTCCATCCACCCCACAGCATCCACCCCGGCTTCATTTCTGCATAAACATTTTATAGGTATGACCCTCATTCCACAGGTGAGGAAAACTGAAGCTCAGGGAACCTCTTACAGGTGGGAAAACAGCAGCTGGCACAGGGCCACTCAACTCGAATCCAGTTTTCTCAGACTCCAGAGAGGTTTAACTCCCAACTCTTTGTCCCCATCCAGACCCCCTTGCTCCTCCCCCTTTTTTCTCTGGATTCTCTAGGGCTCCAGGTCTCTGCTCCTGATCACCACCCATTCACATCTCTTCCTCCTTTTCCCTCCCCACACCTTGATCAGACAGCCTATGGATCCCCTATGTGACTGTGACCTTCCGATGGTCCCTAGTGGAGGACACAGGGGGAGGAGAGGGCTTGTCGAGGCAACTAAAAATCTCCTTGAATGGAGAGAGGTTGTTAGAAGATAGGGTAGTGAGGGCAGAGAGATAAGCCAGTAAAGGGGTCACATGAATGAATTACTTCGTAGTAATGGAACAGTGCTGTATGTTGATTGTGGTGGTGGTTACACAAAACTATACCTGTGATGAAATGACATAAAATGAACGAACCACACACACAGACACAAGTGCCTGTAAACAGTGAAGTCTGAACAGGGTCTCCAACACCTGTTCAGTTCATTGTACTGTACTGATGCCAGTTTCCTAGTTTTGACAACATACTGTTGTTATGTAAGGTGTTAGCATCTGGAGACACTGGGTGAGGGGTAACCAGGACCTCTCTGTACTATGTTTGAAACTCCCTGTGAGCACCAATTATTACAAAATAAAAATAAACAGATTCTCAGTGGTGGAAACCCAGATGACAAACTTCACCTAAGCAAGGTGTGGGAAGACATTTGCCTTGAAATCAGGGTATAGGGTAGAGAAAGGTGAGACCTCTGCTTCAGTAGGGCAGAGTCCAGTGCCACAAATCTGTGCATGGTCAATCCTGGATGAATGAATGAATGAATATGGGCACTGATCCCAAATGGTAACAATTAATAGTGAAGATTTGATGGCACCCTTCTTGGTACCAGGAGATGGGTTAGCATCTTACAGACTGATTGCCTCATCAGAGCAACATCATGAGATGAATGATACTATCTGTCCCATTTTCCAGATGAGCAAATTGAGGCTCTGAGATGTAAAGAAACTCCCCACAAGGGCCACTGAATTGGAATTTGAATCCAGGAAGGTCTGACTGCAAACTTCCTATGTTTAACCCCCTTCTCTGTGCCCATGTGTGTGTGTGTGCTTAATTGCTCAGTCGTGTCTGACTCTTTGGGACCCCCCAGACTGTAGCCCTTTAGGCTCCTTTGTCCATGGGGATTCTCCAGACAAGAATACTGGAGTGGGTTGGCATGCCCTCCTCCAGGGGATCTTCCCAACCCAGGGATTGAACCCAGGTCTCCTGCATTGCAGGCAGATTCTTTACTGTCTAAGCCACCAGGGAAGCCCATGAATACTGGAGTGAGTAGCCTATCCCTTCTCCAGGGGATCTTCCTGACCCAGGAATCAAACCGGGGTCTCCTGCATTGCAGGTGGATTCTTTACCAGCTGAACTACCAGGGAAGCCCCTCTGTACCCATAGCTAGTATCTATTAACCTAAGAGTCCCTGCTTCCTGTACTTTTGTTCCCTGGACACCAAGGCAAAGGGATTCATGCTTGTCCCAGGGACACCCTCCCTGTCCCCTGCCACTCTCCTCGGCCCCAGGGGACCACCCAAGTTACCTGGGTAGGGCACAAGGCCATTGGCATATACAGTTTCTAGGGCAGGGTGCCCGCCAGGGAAGGGCACGACACCTGCGAAGCCGTTGGTGATGGGGGCCACGAGGCCGGGCACGGCGGCGGTGCCGAGCAGCGGGGGCGAATGCAGTCCTGGGGAGTGGAAGAGCATCATGGGTAGCCTTAGTCCCAGCTAAGGCTAAGAGTCATAGCCCCGGCTCTGCCCCCCATCTGTGGGCCCCTGGCAGACTCTCACCAGAGGCAGGGGCGATGGGCGTGGCAGGCAGCCCGTTAAGGCTGACAGCGCCAATCTGCTGGATGTGGCAGGGTGAGAAGGCCACGCCGGGGCTCAGGTAGCTGCCTGATGTGGACAGGACCGTCGTCTGCTGCTGCATGAGCTGGGGGTGGAGAGGGAGTCAGGTACACAGTCCAAGTGGCACCTGGCCTTAGAGCATGGCTCATGGGGTTGAGGAGCCAGTCCTCCAGAAACAGGGGCAGGGGGTCAGGCCAGGTATCTTGGCTCAGGTTGGGTTAGGGCTCAGTTAGGAATTGGGGCTTAGCCTGGGATCAAGGCTCAGCATAGGATCAGGGCTCAGACTATGTTCAAGGATCATTTAGGAATCAGAGCTCAGCCAGGGACTGGAGCTCAGTCTATGATCAGAACTTAGTCTGGGACCAGGGCTCAGCCAATGTTTTTTTATGTGTTCTGCTTGTTTTGGTTGTGCCATGCATACGGCATGTGGGATCTTATTTCCCCAGCCAGGGATCGAACCTGCGTGCTGTGCACTGGAGGCATGGAGGCATGGCAACTTCCAGGGAAGTCCCAAGCTCAGCCAATGTTGAACTCACTCAGGGCTGGGTCTCAGTTTGGAGTTAGCCTGGAGGTTTAGCTAGAATTGGGGCTTATCTAGATTTGGGGAACAGCCAGGATCTGGGGGTCAACCCAAGACTGGGTCTTGATTTGACATTCACCCAGGGTTGTGGCTCAGGCTGGATTTGGTGGCCGAGCCTGGGGTCCTGTCAGTTGGGGTTCAGCTTGGGCTCAGAGCATAGTTCATGGTGGGGGGCTAAGCTGGGGCTGAGATCAGGAAGTGGACTGGATCTGGGGACTTAGCCATAACCAGAATAAGGCCATGAGTCAGAGATTGGGCAAGAGAAACAGAAAGATAGCACTCAGAAAGAAACAGAAAGAGGCACTCGACAGAGACTAGATGGAGAAAGAGAGAGAGAGACACTGAGCTAGGCCCTCAAAACAGTGGTGTCAGGAGCCCCACTGGAGACAGGAGTGTGTCCGCCGTTCACTCACAGCCTGGGCGTAGGCACTGTAGGGGCTGAAGGGCAGGGTGAGGGACGGAGTCAGGATGCCCAGCTGGCCCACCATCTGCTGCATGCGCCTCAGCGTCCGCTCCTTGTCCGTGTCGGCAAACTTGACCACCAGGCTGGAGGAGGCACCCTGCAAGGGCAGCCGCAAGCAGGGAAGGAAAGAAGGGGGACATTGCCAGGACTCTGAGGTACCTTGGGGGGAGTGTAGGGGTGTGTGTGGCAGCAGCTATCAGCCCCTCCCTCAAGGTCCCAGGGGCCGCAGTGAGACTAGTCTGGAGATCAGCATCCTGGGTCTCGCACTTGACCTTGTAGGCTGCCATGCACACAAGTGGGGCACCCACTTGTCTAGTGGGGGCTGCCTCTGGGAAGCAGAGGAGGACCTGACTGTCAGCCATACTTTCAAAAAAGATGGAGAACCCAAGTGCTGGAGAGGAACAATGAAGGCCCATACAGAGCATTCTATAGCTGCCCACACCTGAGAACAGGTGAGGTTCCAATCATTTGAGAAACTGAATACCTCCTTTGATGGGGAGCTCACTACCTCTCCACTCACCAGCTCCATCAGTGGACAGCTCTGAGCAGGAGAAAGCTTGACCTTGGATTGAGTTGATTCCCCCCTCTCCAGGGACTAGAACTGATGCCCAATGACCCAGAGAGCAAGAGAAGGGAGGATCTGAGACTGCCCTGCTCTTCATACCATGTTGCAGAACAACAGAAAGGAGAGTGGGTTCCCCAAGGCCTGTCTTCCCTGCGGCAGATTCGGACATTTTTGTACAGTGATGGAGGCTCCCAGGGCCACTTTTCTGGGTGGCAGGGCCACCCCCAAGACCCCAGTGGTCTCCTCCAGCCTCTCACGGCTGCAGGCCCACCAGCTCCCAGCTCTAGACTTGCCGCCTGCCTATCTCCCACACTGGCCCCACGGAGACATTTCCAAATGGCCTGCCCCTTCCTTCTCCTGGGGATACCCTGGGAGGCTCCCCATTGCCCTGGGAGGAATCCCAAGCTTCTTGGCCTTGAACTGCAGGCCCCTCCAGCCCCATCCCCTCCTGTTCCTCTGGGGCTCACACACATCTGCACACACACATGCATTCCACCCACAGTGACTCACACCCACCATCCACACTCATACACATACATACACTCAATAATACATGCACATATACTCACACACACATGTACACACATATTTGTCTACATTCACACACATGTGCTCACCCCTCCACACATACTCACACACTCTTACAGATGCACACACATGCACTCATTCCCCCCATATCACTGGGGCACACTCACACACAAACACACATGTGCACTTACCTATATAACTTACATATGTGCACTCACATGAGCACACCCACTCAACACACTTGCATGCATGCAGTCACAGCATATACATGTGCATATGCATCAGCATACATGTGAACATTCATGTGCACACTGACACCCACCTACTCACAACCACACACTCACATACAGGCATGGAAGCACACTCTCAGGCACATGCACATGTGTGCACACCAACACACACACTGGCCCACACATACTCACACATGGGCAGCCAAACACTGGCAGGACATTCTGCATAGTCTACACTTGCACGCTCACACACACACACAAATACATACATATACCCAGTCATACCACCATCAGAGATGCACTTCTTTCTCCCTACCCTGTCCCCTCTCTGAAGAAGGGCCAGGGGTTACCAGATGGCTGGGATGGTCAGGCCAGGCCCCTCCCCCTTGCCTACCCTGACCCAAATTGCCCAGGGCAGCTCTGACTTACCGGCATGGTCTGGCTGCCGTGCAGAGCGTGTATGGCCGCCTGAGCCTCGGTGTGGGAGGAGAACTTCACGAAGGCACAGCCTGCTCCAAGAGAAGGGGAGGGGTGAGGGGACACAGGAGAGGGGCTGGCAGCCCTGCACAGCAGGTCAGCATGGACATGGGCAGCCCACAGGTTGGACAACAGAGAGACAGGCAGCCATATGTTCAGACAGACAGTGGGACAACAAAGAACCAGACAGTAAGACAACTGTTTGTCCAACACATCATCAGAGGGTGTGAGGTGGTGCCCAGGGTAGGGAGGCAGGAACTGCCCATTAGAACAAGTGAAGGGGACAGGATTAGAGAACACCCACCAGCCACCAATACCACAAGATCCAGAGTTGTAATCAGGCAGAATTAAAGTGACAAACCATCAGACACAGAGAGAGATATGGACACACTCGGGCAGAGGTACACTCAGACCCAGATGGATACGCCCATGTGACCAGAGTTGGATAGATGGGGATGAAGAGTCATCGGGCAAGGGCAGAATCAGGCAGACAGACAACCAGAGACCACCAGACACAGGCAGATCCAGACAGATGGTCATAGGATACAGTTCCAGACAGAGGGCTATGGAAGGGTCACACAAATTTGGGGGAGAGGAGTGAAGACATCCTGGAATTCAATAATGATGACAGTTGCACAGTTCTGTGAATTTTGTGAAGCATTTCACTGTCCACTTTTTTTTCCCACTGTCCACTTTTAAAAGGTGAATTTTACAGTATATGTGTGTGTGTGTGTGTGTATGTATACTCAGTCTTGTCCAATTCTTTGTGACTCTCTGTACTGTAGCCTGCCAGGCTCCTCTGTCCATGGGATTTCCCAGGCAAGAATACTGGAGTGGGTTGTCATTTCCCCCTCCAGGGGATCTTCCTGACTCATGGATCAAACCCACGTCTCTTGCGCTTCCTGCCTTGGCTGTATGTGATTACAGTATGTGACCATATCTCAATTTTTAGAAAAGAGCCAGGCAAATAAATAGACAGGGACCATCAAATATATTCGGTCCTAGTAAGATCAAGTCACAAGGGCAGAGACAGGCCAGTTCTGGACAGATAAACCTGAACAAGTAGAATCAGGTAGACAGAGATCACCAGACACCTGAAGACCCAAACAGAGCAGACCAGAAAACAAGTTGCTGGAGATAATAAAACAATCATTCCTGGATGGTACAACCTTATAGGAACGGTGGAGTAAGTAGGATCAGGTACACCGACAGTCCAGGAGACACAGGCAAATCGAGACAGAAAGTCTGATGGACACAGACACAGGAGGCAGCCCCGGATGTCCTGGGCCGGCGAGTGGGACCAGGTGAGACTAGACGGCCTCTGCTCGCCCCGCCCCTGGGCCAGCCTCGTCCTTTTGTGTGCCTAGAGGAACCCCATCCGGCCGGCCTGCTTTCCACGTGCCAGGCCACGCC